>NC_136516.1:7707500-7712500 GCF_053919585.1 Euprymna scolopes
AGCTCGCAGGAAGTCATGGCATTCAGAGGCTGACAAAGTTTATTGCAATTGTTAAAGGAAAGAAGCTTAGCCTTAGTAGCATTGAATGTTATCATCCATTTAATATACCCATCTCTGAGACAATTTTATCAATGAAGTCGTTTATAAATACAAAGAATAATAATATTGTTTAATAGATATGTAGATATCAATTCGGAAGAACTCCTAAATAGCGAAACATTTAAACCACACATAACCTATTGTTCTTATTTACTATGTAATCTTCAGGACGTTTCGACCGATGAAACCTACCTTCAACAGGCGCGTATTGTTGGACTAGATAATTTTTAAATTGTGTGGAATTTTGCACTGAACTCTGTTATTTAACACATTGGAGTAGATTGTTTTTGTTCCGTCAGTAATTACCGGACAGAAATCTCAAGTAATTCTAAAGTATATTCTTATAATAAAGAAATAAAGATTCAAAACTCAGAAATCTGTTGGTTAAAACTGATTTACTTAACAATTTATCTGTTGCGCCACAAATCCATGGCACTGAATAATGTTGGATGTTACATCGGCCGACACGTAGATTACTCAAGATAAAAACAGTAGTCCAAATAATACATATAAACAATACCAATTCTAATTTCTTCCCCTCTTCTTCGCCACGTCTTATTTTGTACTTCCTGTTTCTAACGTTATATCTTGACACATACGCCTAACGTCTAACTGGAGGTCTTATAGAATTTTTTAGTCGAATGAAAAATAGTAAGACAACCAAGTACATGTAGGGACATAAACGATCCATGTAGATTATGCCTGAATGAAAAATTTGCTATCCTAGACTTTAAAGAACCCCAACATTTATGAAACTCTAGAAGAGAAATAACGAACAACTGTGTACACGAGATAAACTTTACTCTAGGATAGCGATATGAAATAAATTTTAACATTGACAATAACAATAGAAAATAAATAAATAATAAAATAAAATAAACATATATATTAATAAATAAGTCTATATGTATATATACGCATATATATATACATATATATATATACATATATATATATACACATATATATATACATATATATATATACATATATATATATATAAAATTAACATAATATCCGAAATATAGGCCCTGTCGGTGGGGCATTAAAATACACCCACTGCCCCCCCCCCCTGCAGAGGGTAAAAGTCCCTCAATGGGGGTCCTGGATATGACCATAAACTATATCCAGTGGTGAGGCCCCAGCTTGCGGGTTTTGGAGAGTATGGAGCCACCCTTTAATTACCATTGCTCCCAGGTCCACTCTGACCCGGAGTGGTAGTACCTGTTAGGGTTCCAACTATGGGTTAAATAGAAACCGACTTGAAAACAACAAATATATTCTATCCAAAAAATTTTCTTTAAAATCTTTGGATTCTGCATTAAATAACCCGAAAAGGGTTGATATGCCGTAAAACAAAAACAACCAACCAACAACCGAAATATAGAAAAAAAAATACACAAAATAACATATCCAACTGCACCTAGGTTGAATGTAGGCCAGCTTACTACAACAAAACGATATCTACTCTTCCCATAACCATACAAAGAGAAGGGGTGAACAGGAAATCAACTGTGCCTTTGTCCTTTAAGTGCCTGCCAATTAGCTGATTAAGATGGACGCGATGGCAATTAGAAAGCTGATTGGCTAGCAAAAAACTCAGTAGCATGTGTGTATATATAAACGCGCGAAAACCACAACTTTCCCCATAAGCCTGACAAATTTTCATGAGAATGAAACGCGGAGTATTCTGTGAAGCTTAATTGTCATAACTAATATATATGACAATTAAGTTACACAAAATATTCCGCGTTTCATTCTCGTGAAAATTCGTCAGGCTTTTGCGTGTAGCTTAATTTCCATATATTTTTTCATAACTTACTACCTCGCTCTACCTATGTATTGAGCAGTGTTCAAGTAAATGCAGAAAATTTCGTATATTAATGGATGTGATTAAATGAAGCAGTCAAATATGTGTGTGTGTGTGCGTATGTTTCTAAGCGAAATATTTCTATTTTCTGAGGATATTTAGCATGAAAAGAGTCGGTATTTACATAACAATGAACGTTTGTTTCTGCATAACGAAAGGGATCTTTATCAAATCTACCGAAATTTGGTTTCTCGAATGTAGCTATACTGTTATTTTTATATTTACAGTAGCGTCCAAAACTACGGGACACAATTTTTAAACCTAATATTTGTTAAAAATAACAACTGTGAAAAGCTGAAATTTTGACAACTGGTAGTCGTTATCATCCGTAATAACATACTAAAATTTGAATCATTTGCAAAGGATAGAAAAAGAATTATAACAATTATTTATTTATTTTCAAAATAGGAACGTCCAAAAGTAATGGACAAAATTGATAAAAACAATGTAAACAGTATGTTATATTAAATTTTTTTGATTTCCTCTAAAGAATAAGTCTTACTTAGTCATTTGTAAACGTTGCATCAGCCGGCACCATGGCGAAACGCCAAAAACTTGATTACTCTGTGAGATAAGCTATTGTGAAGCCACACAAGGAAAAGCACACCATTAGAGAGATTTCAGAGAATGAATGGTTTTTAAATCCTACAATGATACTGGCAAAATAGTAAGTGCTTTTAAAACCCCGCAAAACTTCGGCAAGAGAAGATCGAAAAATGCAGCGTATGTCATTAACGGACAGTTTTAAGTCTTGTACAGAAATAAAAAGGGTTATGAATAATACCTCATGTGTTAATGTGTCAAGAAATAGAGCTGTTTAATCGAACCCGAGGGAAGAAACCACTTGTTGGTTTGAAGAATAAGAAGAGATTAGAGTTTGAAAACAGGGATGTAATTTGGACATGTGAAAATTTGGCAAAAGTATTTTTCAGTGATGAAAGCAAGTTTAATCTATTTGGAAATGGTGGGAAAAAAACAATGTAAAGAGACATATTGGTGAAAGATTAAGTGCAAAGGGTGCTAAGAAAACTGTCAAGTTTGGGGACAGAAGTGTCATGGCATTTGAAATGTTTTCTAGCCAAGGTAAAACGCCTCTTGTCCGGTCACAAACTCGTGTAAACGCGCAGATCTATAAAAACATTATTCAAGATCATGTTGTGCCAATCACATAGAATTCAGGTTTCGATAGGGCTACCTTTATGCAAGATAATGCCCATGTCACAAGGCAAAGGTAGTAATGAGTTACCTTAGCAACTAAAATTTCGAAATTATGGATTAGCCACTGCAAAGTCCTGACTTAAGCCAATGGAAAATCTTTGGAAGACCTTGGGAGTGAAAGTTATGGAAAGAAATCCCACTAACATGGAGGATTTGTGGGTGAAGCTTAAATAAGAATGGTCTAAAATTAGTATCGAAGATTGTCAAAAACTGATTCGTTCTTGTAGTCGAAGATGTGCAGCTGACATTGAGAGCGACGGCTCATTTACTAAATATTGATTGTACATGTATTTTTATTGTTTTTTTTTGGCTGTTTACATTGTTTTTCTCAGTTTTATCCCTTACTTTGGGACGTTCCTATTTTGAAAATAAAAAAAATAATTGTCGTAATTCTTTTTCTAACCTTTGCTTATGATGCAAATTTCAGTATGTTATTATGGATGATAACGACTACAAGTTGCCAAAATTTCAGCTTTTCACAGTTGTTATCTCTAACAAATATTAGGCTTTAAAATTTTGTCCTTTAGTTTTGAACGCTACTGTACGTATATATATATATATATATATATATATATATATATATATATATATATATATATAATATTTGAAGTTTTTAACCTTTAAAACTATACAAAAATATTTTTTATCATTCGTTAGAAAACCATCTAGTCAGTAAGTTATTTAATCACCTGCAATCACTGCATCAACTCGCTCTCGAATTTACTAAAGTACCAATAATTAATTTTACAAGGGACCATCAGTTGTTTACTATGAAACACTGTTTCGAGGATTTAAAAACAAAACAGTATATTACATCATGGCTCCTCAGCAATGTTGATCAAACACCACCTCCCTAAATCTTACATATATATATATATATATATATATATATATATATACTAGCAGTTCCGCCCTGCTTTGCTCGGGCCCTATGTACTGTTCATAAGGTTAGGTGCATATGCATATATCAAAAAGTGTGAATATGCAAAGTAATGCCTTCCTGTATAGTAATCTTCCTTAACTATCACAGAGAAAAGACAGACATTTTCGCTTTTATAGATATATATATATATATATAGATAGATAGATAGATAGATAGATAGATAGATTGAATGCAATGTATAGTAATGATTTAAAAAAGACTCATGCGCCACCACTGAGAATCGAAACCAAAACGCTCAGCTCACGATTTTGCCTCTGCCGTCAATGACTGCGCTATGAAAACATGTTTAGTGCGAGGCTAAAATTAAAACATGAACCAATAGCTACTACGTTATGCATTCGTAATGCCAGCATTCGACCTTCACCTAGCAAATTTCATTGTTTTTAATTTTCACACTTTTGCACCGATTTTTCCGGGCTAAAACCCAAATATAAAGTTTTGCATGGATTCTCTCTGATTCTCTCTCCTCTGATCTTGAGCGCGTGGTACAGTGTGGGAAGAGCTAGCTGGTTACTTTTAATGCATCTAAAACCAAGCTCTTAACTTTACATCATCAACGCTCTGATCTCCATCTGGCATCAATTGAAATGGATGGCTCTCGTCTGAGGGTGGCCCCATGTTTTGACAAGCTTCTGGGTTTGATCTTTACTCCTGATATGAAATGGAACATGTACATCAAGTAGCATTGCCAAGGCCGCTGGGAAAATGGTAGGATCCTTCTAACGCTCAAGAAGATATCTCACTACTGCTGCAATTCTCTATCTGTATAAAAGGCAAGTACGTCCAAGTATGGAGTACTGCTGCCACATCTGGGCAGGAGCTGCTAAAAACAACCTATCCTGCCTTGACAGAGTACAAAATAGACTTCGT
>NC_136516.1:7717500-7807500 GCF_053919585.1 Euprymna scolopes
ACGAAGTCGGTTTTGAATTTTGTCAAGGCAGGATACGGCGATTCGAGCAGTTCCTGCCCAGATACGTCAACAGTACTCTATCCTTCGACGTACTTGACTCTTAAACAGGTCGTAGATTGCTGAAATATCTGCTGGGGGGTTAGAATTATCCAACCATTCTTCCAGCGACCTTGGCAACGGATTTAATGCATGTGCTCCATTTCAGATTAAGAGTGAAGATACGGGCCAAAAAACTTATCAAGACGAGATTTTAAATTGAAGGCAAAAAGTTAATTTCAGCCAAAATGTGTGAAAAAATAATAGATTTTTCTTGTTCAAAAATATTTTCTTTAATAATATCAACTTCATTTTCTTGTAGATATTCAATAAAATAACAGAGAAAAAAAGTAGCATAGTGACTACAAAAATGTTTTTCCTTTTTAAAATATTTTATTTTATTATCAACTAGCGGGAATACCCGGCGTTGCCCGGTTGTTTGGAGGTGTGTTGGGCGGGGGGGGGGGTAAATAAAGAATAAGCGAAGTGATAACCCTGTTTAAATATTTAAAAAAACGATGCTAAAAATCAAAATAAAAAAAAAACAGCGAACAAACGTAAAACTTCTTTAAAAAAGAAATCGTAAAAACAAAAAGCAAAAATCAGGGAAAAAAATGATGAACGTGCTCGGAAAAACAAAAACAAAAAAAAACACAGCGAAAAGCAAAAAAAAAAAAAGAAAAATGGTATAAATAACCCTTCGATTCGGTTAAGTCCATGGTGCGTTTCACCTAGTAGAAAGCATAGAACGAAAATGAACGTTAAAATTCCATTCCAGTTTTTTAAATCAACTACAAAACGAAATAAAGTGCAAAAAATGGCATAAATAACCCTTCGATTCTGTTATGTCCGTGTGCATTTCACCCAGTAAAAAGCATACAACGAAAAGGAACGTTAAAATCCCATTCCAGTTTTTTAATCAACTACAAAATGAAATAAAGCGCAAAAAATGGCATAAATAACCCTTCGATTCGGTTAAGTCCATGTGCGTTTCACCCAGTACAAAGCATAGAACGAAAAGGAACGTAAAAATTCCATTCCAGATTTTTTAAGCAACTACGGAGTAAAGAAAACTCAAACCGGTGTTCCTTCGTAACTGTCCTTTATGAACGATTCCGCAACGTTGTAAGTAGTGGCGGGAGAAGGAGAAATTAATTAGAGAGAAAAGATTTGACTACTTCCATTGATTTTAACCGATTTTGGCAGTGAAGTCTCAGCAGAAAAAATATAGCAATCTACGATTATTGAAGAAGTGGAAAGGTAATAGGCCTATAACACATCTCAGATATTGTGCTGCAGTTTGTGCATATTACATTTGCATGAAATGTCTTGATTTTTAATCCTATTAAGGTCAAAATCAGTGTGGAAAAATGATTTTTTTTTATTTATATAGGGAGGGAAGGGATGTAAGTAGTAATAATTACTACTGATCCGGAAATTCGAACCCCGTAACAAAGTCAACCTTGACTCTACAGGGTTAGAATCTTACATCAAGGCCATCGGCAATTAACACAAGAACTGAAGGAAATTAAATGCAATAAATGCTATGTCACTGGGCATATATTTAGGTATTTCTGTTTGCGGGTAACATTTTTGATAGAATAACTTTTACAGGTGATTTTCAATTAAAAATCAGGTCGATTATCGGAAATAAATTAATTGCTGATGCAATTATTTTATTTCCGATAATCGACCGGATTTTTATTTATCAACGGAATTTAGTTTAATTTTCTGGCCAGGTGCGTGTCCGTGTAAAGTACGTTTATTTATATTACACCGTATAGATATAAAACATTTATCTATTTTTTTACTTCTTTCTTTCCTTTTCTATTTTATGTTTCATCATTAATGCCGATGATTCTACCATATATGGCAACACTTCAATGGTCGGCAAAGACCAGGATCTTTCTGATTCTTTCTTTTTCGAACTTGAGAGGATGGTAGAATGGGGTAAAAAATGACTAGTTACCTTTAATGCATCCAAAACAAAACTTTTATATCTTAACTACCTGCTCTCTGACCCCCACTTGGTTTAAATTGTCTTGAGGAAGCATCCTGCTTTGTCAAAGTTATGAGACTGATTTTCACTCCTGGCCTGAATTGGAAGATCTACATCAGAACTGTTGCCAAAGCCGCTGGAAAAATGATTGGATCATCCTACCACTCTAGTAAGTGTCTCGCCCATAATGCAATTTTCTATCTACTTAAGAACCAAAGACGTTCTAAGATGAATTAATGTTGTCACATCTGGATAGGAGCTCATCAGACCATCCTTTCTTGTCTGGACAGAGTAAAAGCCGTCTTCAAAATCTAGTGGACGGAACCTTTCCGCCTCCCTAATTCCTCTTTCTCTCAGAAAAGACTTAACGAGTCTATTTCTGCGCTATCGTTATTTTAATGCCAGGTGCTCGGCCGAGCTTCAATGAGCTGTGATTAGGTACATTTCTGATGTGCTTAAAAGAATGGCGATAAACATTGATGTATAAAATATATAATGATACATTTTTGTTTGGGTCGGTGAACGAGTGAGGTGAATAAGAGACGTCTAGAAAGTATAGAAATTGACGGAGGGTGATTATCAGCCAGTCTACTCTTTCGATTTTAATTTGGGCTAGTTTATATGAGAATTTTGGATATCCATCTGTTCACTTTTATACTTTTGTTCTGGGAATTTCCCATCGCTGTCAATATAATCACGGCATTAGAGCGTTTATTTAGTGATGGGTGACTGCAGATAACATTTTCAAACAATGTTTGCAAGTAATTTTGGCATCAATCCTCAGATATTTTATCTCCCTATTTTACACACCCACCCGGTCACCTGTATACTTTCATTCTGAGGTTTTGCCATCGAGTTTATTTAGCGACAAAGGTAACATTTTTAAATAACCTTTGCGGGTATTTTTGCATCAATTATCAAATATTTTATATTCCCAAGAGTTATTCTTGCGTCAATTGATCGCATTTTATTTCATCCGTCCATGTGCGTATCTGTGTTTAGTATGTTTTATTTCACTCAGATGCCACGCAACAAGAATGGATGGATCTTTTTTTTTGGGGGGGGGGATTATTAGATGTAAAGCATTTGAGGTAGTAGAATCATTCGGCGGAAGAAGGAAAACATAAGAGAAATAGGGATTTATAAATACCTGGCAAGAGATAGTTTAGTCTGCAAGTCGGTTTCTAACCCCCCCCCAACACATGCCACCATGTAAAAACTGATGATGATAATAATGATGATGATGATGATTCAAATTTCATGGCGTTCGTGGATGGCACGACAAAGGGAGATAAGTCAGTTTGCCCTCTTTGCGGAAATAGGAGATCGCTAGGATGGGTCGAAAGTACTTTGATCCGGTCGTTCGATGAGGATGGGGGTTAAAATATCGAAGCGAAATCGGCTCGTTCTTGTGAGTCGTATTTATTTGATCGAAGGAGAAATGATAGCCGAAGGGAAAGGCTGTATCGGAATTGGAATGGCTTCCCGGTATTGTGAGAAGCCGGCAAATGTGCTAGCAAGTTAATTAGCTTACAATGGGCCCTTAATGAAAGATGGCGACGGTGGCAGGCACGACCACGACGATGGGTTGGTTCGAGTTGAAAGATATCGGCGTGAGGCAGGATGGTTGTCTTAAAATGAAGAAGAAGAAGAAGAAGAAGAAGAAGAAGAAGAAGAAGAAGAAGAGCAGGAATGGGAGGAAGAAAAGGTGGTAGAAAAGAGCAAAAAGAAAATGGCGACTAGGAAAACTGAGTGGCAAAAAGAAGAAAAAAAAGGGAAATATGAAAAAGAGAGAAAGGAAAAAAAGACAAGTGAGAGAAAGAAGAAAAAGAAGCAAAGTGAATGATACAGAAGAAGAAAAAAGGAGGGAAATGGAGGAAATAGAAGAAGAAAAAGAAAGAGGAGGACGAAATGAGATTTGTTTGGAGTAAGTTACGATAAAAAGAATAAAAGAAAGAAAAAGGATAAAAAAGAAAGCAAACATATAATTTACAACGAATAAAAATTGAGGAAAAAAGAAAGGGAAAATTCAAATGGAAAGATATTTTTCAATGTAGAAGGTAATTGACAACGGAAGAGGAGAAAAAGGGAGGTAAGTATGTTTTTCTTCATTTACAAATAGAATGTTCTTTCACCGTACCCAACGGGAATGTTTGAATATTTCAACCACTTTGCTTGCTATTTATCGAAATACAAAGTTGCAAGTTCTGCCCGTTTCTTGGTTCACGAACTTGTATGATTTTTTAGGTCGGCCCTCATAACCATAGAACTTCCGAAACTTCATTATTACAAGGTACTTAAATAAGTATATCATTTTGATCAAATGTTTTTAAATTCTTATGGATCATCACTTATAAATGGCAAAAGACACTTGAAGGTAAGAGTTAGTGAGTTTTCTATTTAAACTAGCCTGGGTGCTCGGCGTTGCCCGGGTGTTTGGAGGTGTGTGTTGAGCAAAAAAAAAAAAAGTTGTAGTAAGCAGGCAGGTTCGAACCCGTGACGCGAAGGCGAAAAATAAAGTGGAGGTGTGTGTGTAAGGTGTGTTTAAGCAAAAAAAAAAAGGAAAATTGTGAACGCAAAAAAAAAAGTGGTAGTAGGCAGGAGGGTCGAAACCGTAATGCGAAGGAGGAAAAAATGTGAAAAAAAAACGTGACGCGTTAGCTGTTGCTAGGTTTAAATTAAGGCAAGACAAGCGAAAAGAGGTGATGACTTTCGAAAATCTCGGCGAAAAAATTGACCCCTCCCTGTAGAAAAGTGTCCAGTTAAGGTTGAAGGAATTAATGCTTTCAGCTAGGTTTTCGATATTTGTCGTCCAAAGTGTCAAGCTTCAAAATGATATCAACCTCGTGAAAATCCGTCGCCTCTGTCGAAAGCTTTCGCGAAACATACATACATACATACATACAGACATGATGATTGCAACATCTTTTCAGACGAGCGCCACTCCCTCAGACACTTAAAGTCCATGAGCCTAAAAATGACTTCTTTTTTAGTCCTACGGGTTAATTCACACACTCAAGCAGGCATGACACTGAAGACTGTCATTGAGATCAATTATTACATGCTTCCAGCATTTCAAGCTTCCACGCGTCACAACTCTTCCATCGCCACAGGACCATTTTTAGTAGACAAATGCCTGATGGAGTATCTATAAAAAGGATGATGTTACAGAGTCTTAGCTTTGTACGACAGGTAAGTCTCTCTCTCTCGGTTCAAAATGTTGAGATCCAGCAACAAGCAAGAGAAAGATAGCCAGCAACAAGTTAAACTGCAGACCAGATAATGCGGGTACTGGTTTCCCGCTTTATGTTTTTTTTTTAAATCAGAGATTTGCTCCTCCTAGAAAGGTTGCTTTCACCACGGCTTACGGGAGCCCTCTCCACCCCAGCACACACATACATACACACAAACACACACGGTGTTAGTCGGCCGTTGACCCCGAAGAAGGGTTCATTCGCCCTTTGAATACATACATACATACATATATTTAAATCGACAGGTGAGATTTATATTATAGATGATGGCACAGTACAAAGAAGTGTCTATGTGTAACGTTACACATAGGTTAACACACGAGACTCACACATTGTATGCAGTCTACGTCGCAGGCAACAAGTAATAACTCAGCTCCTTTATTTTTTACAATGACATTTATTACCAGGTACTTTCCCGAGTAAAATGTCATTCTAAACGTACTCGTCTTCTTTGACGCCTTTTTTTCTCTAACATCGTCCACGTCTCTAACGTGATCGTGCTCTCTCTCTCTCTTTCTCTCTCTCTCTCTCTCTCTCTCTCTCACACACACACACACACACACACACACACACACTCTAGTTTTTCTTTTTCCTTGCCGAGATGTCATTTCATACACGGCAATGTATTTGCATACGTGCGTCCGCGCTGTGTTATATATGAATCATTCACAGGACGACTCGACAGATATTTGTTGCAATTGGACTTGAAAACAACCACGCTATAGTTCATAAGGAAACATTTCCGCAGTAATGTGTTACACATGTTTGAAATTCTTGGAAAGGAGCTCTACTCATTGAAGTTCTGTTTGATTTTTTAAATGAAGGAAGGAGAGTTACAAGGTGCCTTCAATAAGTTTCCAGGCGTTTTCCGTATGGGCATTTTTATTGATAATACACACATGAAACTCTAGTCCCCTTCGAAGTAATCTCCTCCGGCTGCAATGCACTTGTTGTGTTGTACCAACAACTTCTGGAAGGCCCTACGGAAGTCCTCTTGTGTGAGCGTGTCAATGATTCTAGTCACAGCTTCTTTCATCTCCTTAATTATATCATAACAACAGCCTCTAAGGTTTTCCTTGAGCTTAGGAATTAACCAAAAGTCACAGGGATTAAAACCTGAACTATATGAAGGGTGAGGAAGTGTCTTGATGCCCATCTTGGTGAAATAGTAGGTGACAAGGATGGAGTTGTAGACTGGTGCATTCACACAAATCTTCCTCTTGTTCAGTTCCTCGCCAATAATTGTGTGTACAGTTCCCACACTGACATCAAAATAAGCATTCATTGTCTCTATAGACACACGACATCCTTTTCAATTAAATTCTTTATTTGGCCAATCAACTCTGGTGTTCTAACTTCCTTACTTCCCTCATACTTCTCATCATCTCTCACAAACTCCCTGTCTTCATTGAATCTCTTGTGCCACTCATAAACTGGTGTTCGGTTCATGCAGGATGGTCCAAAAGCAGTCTGAATGATCACATACGTTTCCGTGGTATTTTTCTAAGCTTAAAACATTTTATTGCATATCGTTATTCTAAAGTGTCCTCACGTCCAGATTGTATTTTTGAAATTCACCAGCTGCAACAATCAAGCTTTAGTATTGTGTATTCCAATTCCTGCTGTACCTATTCATTTGAACCTGAAATCATAAAAATTGGTCAGTCATCTCATAAGATAGCAAAAACATATTGAATTTTCAAGAGTCTATGATAATTTTTAAACGAATAGAAATTTATTAAAGTCATCTTGTATTTATAGTGTTGGTATGAAGACAAATTCTTGCTAGGGAGGTTTTACAAAATCTTGAGCCTCAGTCACTAAATTGCTATAGTAAAGTAATAAAATATACAGACAGGATAGGAACTTCGAATTTTCTAACTGCATCCTAAGTGATTATTGCCTTCTATAATTGTTGTCGTATCACTACGTTTTGGCCAACTAAGCCTCTGGCCGGCTTTAGGTAGGATTGAAAGTGCGCTTTTCAGACAATGCTCACCTGGAACCGTAGAGATTCCAAAATATTACTTTGGTATGATCATAGTATCTACGAATCCGGAGCAGCAAAACATTATTCAAAATCTTCAAATACTCCAATGTATTGAGTTTAAGTCTAGCTTCGATTAAATGTTGGTGCAACATCCTTCCACTTACTTGCCACAGCTGAAAAAAAAAGCATCACAGAAGCAGAATTGCTCTGCATCAGAAGACAAACATTTGATGGGTCACAGACAATAACTTGTATGTTCTAGTTGTTTTGAACCTCATCCACTATGAACATTTTCTCATCGACAGAAATGCGATTATTTCCTTTGTTATTGAAATAATTAAGAAGATTTGGACATCTTTCAATCCCTGTGGACATCTTTGAACAAATACACTGAGGACATTACCAAGACTGCTGCAAAGAAGGTGGATTTCCTATAACGAGCTAGAAGACTACTCACATCTGAAAGTATCCTGTACTTCTACAAGGCTACTATTCGCGCATGTATGGAGTATAGTTGCCACATCTGGGATAGCGCATCTAACACTAGCCCCTACCTCTTGTATAGGGTCCGAAAAATCTTAATCTAATAGATCCCAGTTTGCCAACTAAGCTCCGACCCCTGTACCATAACTGCAATGTTGCATCTCTGCGCCTGTTTTATAAATATTTTAATGATATGTGCTCTGATGAACACGTTGCACTTGTGCCTCCTTGACGTACATATCTCTGACAAATCCGCTTAGCAACTAAACCTCACCCCTTTACTGTTGAGGTCCTTAAATGCCAGAAAGCTTTCTATTCTAATAGTTTCTTCCCTCGAACAGCTAGACTTTAGAATTCTCTTCTGCTACCTGCTTCGCTGGCTGTACTGATACGCAGAAGCTTAAATGTAACGTAAACCAATGTCTTGTTAATCTTTTCTAGGCATGGTCCTAAATAGTAGTCCCCTACGTCCAAGTGGCGATATGCCTTGTTAGGGGGTGAACGTGGGTAAAAAGAAACCGACATCTCCTGAGCAGGCCGTGAGGAGTTTGCAGCGTCTCCTCACATAAAATTCATCCCAAAGTCTTCATTAACTGCTGGTGATTCTGTGGCTTATATTATGCTTTTTTAGTCAGTTTTGACATCGAATGAGTTTATATAGCTTTATCGATCTGTTCAATCTTGTCACAATAGCTTTTGTTCGCTTTAGATCATTGCGAGGGCTGGGACAGTTTCGTTGAACTTTAGCCTTGGAATCAAACTTGGCCAAGAGTCGAGAAGCTGTCGTCTTTGTATGGCCAGTACTCTTAATTATGTCTGAAGGAGAGTTCCCAGCGCGTCTAAGCACACATATGATCATATAGTGTGCTAATTCCGTCATGTTAAAGGAAAACTGTCCAAATCTTATTGAAATATCTTCAGGATAGGGCTTCAAGATTATTTGAAAAAAAAATCATTAGAGGAATGGTTAGAAAGTTATGATTGATTCCCTTAGCAACAACATCGCTTCAGCGATTAATGTTGCTACTAATTCACTGTTGTCGCGAAAAAGAGAAGTAACAAGTGAAACAGACAGAATGAAAGAATGAAAGGAAGATAAGAGTAAAAAATATCATAAATTTATAACTTAAAATATTGCAGCATTAGTTTTTTTTTTGGGGGGGGGGGTTATTCACTTAACATTATGTAATCAATTCTTAATATTCAGGATAGGGTTTCAAGGTTATATGAAAAAGCTCATCATTAGAGGAATGGTTGGAAAGTTATGACTGATTCCCTTAGCAACAACGTCGCTTCAGCGATTAATTTTGCTACTAATTCACTGTTGTCGCGAAAAAGAGAAGTAACAAGTGAAACAAACAGAATGAAATAATGAAATCATCATTAGAGGAATGATTAGAAAGTTATGCAAATTACAAAAATAATCCCAATTCACCTGTGAGATCCTGTATTATGTAGAAAAAAACGAAATTAACGCTGAAATTAGCATGAGTATCAGGATAGCACTGCTGTCAAATGAAAAAGTAAAAAGCCTCATTTCGTCTGCTAGTCTGTGGGAGATCCGTGGGTGTGGTCAAGTACTCACTTACTTCCACCACCCCCGATCAGATAACGTAAGGTCATGGAAAGCAGGTGACTGATGTAATATGGAAACAAACATAAATAATTCTGTTCATGGTTTCATATTTTGTTGTGCTGAGCAGAAGATACCTCTGGGTATAATGGTCAGGACAATCGCCCAGTATGAGCACTGTTTGGACAGACAGAAACTGATACCTACTGTCTTCACAACTGCAAAGAAAGCTATGACAATACATCAAAATCTTTTATCGGGGAACAGCGTGAGTAGGGTCTGAACCAGAACACCTCGCTCGGTAAGGATTACCACGATAGACAGGTAGCACCTGATCGTCATCAAACAACTCTCCGACAACCAGCAAAGGATGACGGGAAAGGTCCTGGGTAGAAGAATGGGAGGACGAAAGCGAGAAACATACGTTGAGAGTCTGAACACCTGGGTAACCTTCAAAAATAATGATCAACAACGAATTCATGAATGCCTCGAAAGAGGGGAGTTAGATGGAGAGCCATAGCTGCAAATGCAGGCTTGAATTGATGATTACGACTCGCAATCTGGTCCAAAAAAAAGCGCACCATTAATTCCTGTATGTGCGCCTTCTTTACTCCTTCACCGCCACCGCCTACAAAGATATATAACATATACATCAATGTTTGCCGTTATGTAAACTTAACAAAAATATAGCATAAAGAAACAAACAAATAAGAAACAAATAAATAAAAGAGGAAGGAAAGAAAATAAAAAGAAGAAAAGAACGAGATAAAGAAAAGAATAAAGAAAAAAATAAAATAAAAAAGAATGAATGAACTGACGGCATCTAGAAGGTCTGTTGATCTTTAAATTTTTAATGTGTAGAATTTATAAATTTTCTTTTTTTTTTTTGAGAATTGGATTTCAGTAAAAGTTAACTTTTTGACACACGCAAACAATTATGATTGTTTAACTTCGGTTAAGTTTATGCTAACAATAGTAAAAAATTATGAGCTTATAATTAATCCTAAGTTTGAGTGATAAGCCACCCCTAAAATTCCACCGTAATAACTCACATAGTCGCTTAAGTTACTCATAGCCGTCTAAGTTAACCTTTTGTCTCTGAATATAGTATGTATTTTATCTATTTTTAATATAGTTATGCTACAATGGATTCAAAGCGCGACTGTTCACTTCGAAGTAAGAGCTCACTGCGTTGCGTTCAGTTATGGGTGAAAAAAAAGGAAAGTGATTAAAATACAGCAGTGTAATGATATTTTTCTGGAAGATCGTCTAAACTAATCACGCTCAATCCTAAGAGACATTCCCTCTGTTTACAGAGATAAGGCTTTCTCAGCCGAATGTGAACAGTCTCCAAGATCTTTAATTGAAATAATGAGTGAGCAGACTCAGAATTGAAAATAATTTCGTATTGAAGTTCGTTTCACATAACAGGTTTTTAATGAGATGGTTAGTTGTTGAAGACCCGTATGTGTTGGGAAAGACGTCTGTAGTTCGGTAGGTTCCATTTCTGATTTTGCTAAGTACGTGCTTTTGGATTCTTCCATCCAATAGCAATATTGTTCGACCCATGTAGTTGGTACCAGCGTTGCTTTATTTTAATCACTTTCCCTTTTTCCCCTATAACGAAACGCAACATTTTAAGTTTATTTCAAATGTACATATTTTCGCTTTCCTCTTTTTTGAATCCCTCGATACAGTTTTGAGAAAGCGAGGGCGAAACCGATCAGCTGACTTCCCCTTGTTTTTCTTTCCTCTTCTTAACTCCTTTTCCTTTATTTTAAAACGCATTTTACTTTTAATCATAAACTATAAAAGTCTTCCTAGCATGATTGCAATATATATATATATATATATATATATATATATATATATATATATATATATAGTAAGTAATAAAATATATATGGCAATTAAGCTATACAGAATATTCCGCGTTTCATCCACGCTAGGATTCATCAGGCTTATGCGAGGATTGTGGTCGTCTCGCGTTTTTATATCCGCACATTCTATTGAGTTTTTCGGTAGCCAATCAGCTTTCTAGTTTCAACCGCACCCTACCTTATCAGCCAATAGGTAGGAATTTGTAGGACAAAAGCCCAGTTGACCTTCCTTTGTGTGTGCTATTATAGAGGGGAGCGTAGATATCTAGCGTTCTTACCTATTTTAAACTAGGTTAAATGATGTGTGTTTTCGGGGATTTATGTTAGTTTATATATATATATATATATATATATATATATATATATATATATATATATATATATATATACGCATATATATGCATATATATATGCATATATATATATATATATATGATAATTCATATATATGTTTATTTTATTTATTTATTTTCTATTGTTATTGTTAATTTTAAAGTCATTTTGTATCGCTATCATAGAGTAAAGTATATTCTGTGAACACAGTTGTTCGCTATTTCTCTCCTACAGTTTAATAGGTCTTGGAATTTTTAAAGTATAGGATAGCAAGTTTTTCGTGAAGGCATCATCTACATGGATCGTCTAGGTCTCTATATGTGTTAGCTTGTCTTACTATTTTCCATTCGACTACCGTCGAACGCCCGCTTTCTTTGAGTTCCCAGTATTTGTTTGCAAGAGTTGTTTTCATTCGGTGTATTTTTTATTTTTGAATGTACTTTTGTGGTCATAATATCGAGTTTTGAAATCTAAGGAAGTCATACCTACGTAATATTTCTTGTTATTCGGGTTTTCTTTCACAAATATTGTGACCTGGTAAACTATGCTTTTGGTTAGACACACACACACACATACACACACACACACACACACACATATATATATATATATATATATATATATATATATATATATATATATATATGCGATTCAGGTATGTATCCAAAGGATATATATGTGTGTATGTATGTGTGCGTGTGTGTGATTCCGACTTCCTGCCGTTGATTACTCTGCGTTGATTACTCTGTCTGACTATTATTCTGAATGCCCGCCTACATGGCGTTTATAAGTACTTCATTTCCTTCTACTCACGTATTAGTTTCCGGTGGCCTGGAGAAAAAGTGCTAGCCTGCGAGGTTAAGGAGTGCTTTGTTAGTTTACTTCGAATCTCCTAACCAGCAGTAATTATAACTCCCTACATTGATAACTGCATAAACATGAACACTTGTAACTCTCTGCCGCTTGCCTGTTTCCCATCTGACTACAACCTGGACGTCTTCAAGTCCAACATAAACAAACTCCTGACAAACCGCCCCCTTAAGTAAGACACTCTATCAAAACCCCCAATACTAATTATTCCTATAATACTATCTGATTGATTACTGTACACACAATAACCCTTATCCCTGAGTGGCATTCGGGCCTTGATAAGTGGTGACTCCATGTAAAAAAAAAACTGAAGGTATAAAAAATATTGATATTTATTTGAAATTATAATAGTCATGTATGTCTATGTTTCTCTCTTTCACTTTATTTCTCTTACACTCACACACACACACATGTATATGTATGTATGTATGTGTGTATGTGTGCATCTGTATAAGTGTATGTTTGTGTGAGTGCATATTTGTGTTTCTTATAAAACTATATGTATAATGTATTCTACACGCGTGTATAAATGTCTATGTACATGTATGTATGTATGTATGTATGTATGTATGCATGTATGTATGTATGTGTGCATGTGTGCATCTGTGTAAGTGTATGTTTGTGTGAGTGCATATTTGTGTTTCTTATAAAACTATATGTATAATGTATTCTACACGCGTGTATAAATGTCTATGTATATGTATGTATGTATGTATGTATGTATGTATGTATGTATGCATGTATGTATGTATGTGTGCATGTGTGCATCTGTGTAAGTGTATGTTTGTGTGAGTGCATATTTGTGTTTCTTATAAAACTATATGTATAATGTATTCTACACGTGTGTATAAAAGTCTGTGAAACCCCTCATCTCTTTCTCTCTCTATCTCTCTCTCTCTCTCTCTCTCTCTCTCTCTCTCTCTCTCTCTCTCTCTCTCTCTCTTCGTACGTACAGATGAGTGTGTATGTATGTGCGTGTTAAATTTCTGCTCTGTCAAAATTGACAGATGAAAGGTCTGTCACCCTGTCGGGTGACCCTTATCTATCATGACGCCCGGCTTTTCGGGCGAATTTTCCACGCACGCACACATACTAACACATACTCACGAATTCACAATTCGTAAAAAGAAGACTGCCACACTCCCAGCGACGACGAGGGAAGAAATAGCGACACAATTGCAGGCGTGACGGTGTCGGCGTTGGCAAACGTACTGACAAAAGGTGCCCGGAAATGTCAGCAGTAAAAACGAATCAGCCAGCAACCGATTTGTAGCTGTGAAAATGGCCGTGCGATTTTATGCAAACTATTCGTTCACCCGGATTTTAAATAAAGCATATGTAATTCATACGAGACGTTGATAGATTTGTTCAAATTTATATTTGTTATATACAGACACTTATAAATTATATATATAATATATACATTATATATATATATATATATTATGTATATATTATATATATAATTTATATAATATATATATTATATTACATTATTATTATTATTATTATTATTATTATTATTATTACATTATATATATTAGGGAAATACTCTGAGAGAAAAGTATTAAAGATCATAGCTTAGACACCAACATCAATATATATATATATATAATCTGATGGTATTATTTTCCAGAGGTTAAGTAACCAATGAAGTTTTACGAGGTTAATACAAAACTGCTCAATACCTAAGTAGAGCACGGTATACTTTTTATTTGTTTACATAAGCAGTAATATGTTGCTACACAGTCATGAGCATGTTTCGGTCAGCTAATTACCAGTAACTAGAGACCTCTTTAGGCGATGCAGCTTATACGAAAGCAAAGTTTGTAATGAAATATATATATACTAGTAGAGATGTCCAGCGATGCCCGGTCGTAAACTACGCTTAAATATATCTTGCTTATTTGAAATATCAATTAAAACACAAGTAATGCAAGTATACATGTAATTCTTTTAACTGAACCTAGTACAACATTTAATTTTATTTTAATGAGTTTTAAAGATGATATCAGTAAGATGGCGTCCGTTCTTCTGTAGACACTGAGTTAATCGAACTCTGAAGTTTCGATCAACTTTTTCCAGCATATCGATGGGTATGTTGGCGACAGCTCGACAAATGTTTTTTTTTCTGGTGAGTCAAGGTGCTAGGAAGATCGTTGTAAACAATTGATTTCAGATACTCCCATAAAAATAGTCACATGATGATAAATCAGGGGATCGTGCTGGCCAAAGGAAAACTGACCCTAAAGGAGATAAGGGGTCCTCGGAAGTTCTGCCGCAAAACAGTCATTGATGCTCGTGTTGTGTGTGTCATGGCACATTTTCCACACCAATCTGGTTCAGTGTTGGCAGAAAGCACTCATTGATCATGTTGACATAACAGTCAGATGTCACTGTTACTGTTCGTTTTCTTCAAAAAAAAAAAAAATAGGCCAATTATGCCAACTCGCGATAGTGCCCACCAAATAGTTACACGTATTGCGTGTAGAGGATGTTGATGAAGTTCGCTGAGGTTTTCAGGACTCCACAAGCGCATGTTTTGTTTATTTACATATCCCGAAAGACAGAAGTGATCCTCATCACTGAAGAAAACAGTCAAGCCTAAAAACGCCTCACATGCATTTTCACGAGCAATAAAATTGCGTGGATTAAATTCTTGCACCATAACCAATTTGTAGGGACGTAGGATTTGTCTCACAGAACGAGTAGACAACCTAAGAGCAGATGCGTGTTTGCGGGTAGACCGTCGGGGAGATCTCAAAACAAATTGTCTCACCGCGTCAATGTTTTGGGGTGACCATGCTGTTTGTGGGAGGCCAGGTTTCTTTTTCTTTAAATCACCCGTTCCCCTGAAGTTGTTTACCCATGAAACAATCGATTACTGGCCAGAAACACAACCACCGGGAGTGATATTGAAATGTCCACGGAATGCACCCGAGGGCGCCAAATTTATATAAGCAAGTTGCTCTGCCCCATCTTTTATTTTAATTTATGAAGATTGTATATATATTATTATAGAGTAAATTCTCTATCCATTATTTTATATTATATTGTACAATATAGATAGTAGTGATTACTAAGGCTGTGACAACAGCATATTCTTTACATTCTTTGACTCGGGAGTATATATCCGACACAGTTAAACTCAGCTAATCAACCGAGAACCACATCAGTCTATATAAAAACATATTAGATATTAACGGATATATACTCAAGAGTCAAAACAAACCAAAACTTGTGAAGAACATGGGTAAAAGATATAGATAGTATCTTAATGATGTTGGAATATTTTTATTGGTTTTGTTCAATTTTGTTTACCAAAACAATTGGTTGGCATAACTGTATATATATATATATATATATATATATATATATATATATATACATATATATATACATATATATATATATATATATATACATATACATATATATATATATATACATATATATATATATATATATATACATATATATATATATATACATATACATATATATATATACATATATATATATATATACATATATATATATATACATATATATATATATATATATATATATATATATATATATATATATATATATATATATATATATATAATTTCTTTTCACTTAAACAAGTTTGTTACAAACAGAAATTGTTACGGAAGGCCGTTAGTTCATTTTTTATTTTTGGTATATATTTTTTCTGACGATTTTATTATATTTAAGTGTATTTTCCTTGAGTAGCTTTTTTCCGCTTTGATAATTGGCGACACCCGGCGAAAGCCGGCGGTTTACGTCATGTTCCGAGCCTCTGGTTCAAATTCTGCACAAGTGCCAAACTAAAATATGTGAGGTATCTACATCATTATACTTAATTATGTCAGAATCTTTAACGACATCTCTTAGCTGGTCCATTGCTCGATTAATACTGTTCAGTCACAGCGGTTTCTCTTTCATCACCTATCTTACCTAACATCGATTCTCGAATTCTCACATTTATTATCTGAAGGTCACCTGCTTACTACGCTGAGCTATTTGTCTATAATACTTTATCTCTTTATTATTTTTCTTATTCATTTCTTCCAGCCAATATTACCAAAAAACAAATAAATAAATACTATGTATACTATGTACACATTAATAACTAACACTGCTCATATCTCCGCGACGTAAAAAAGGGTGAAAACTGCAGAAAACTAAGATTACAGCTATATATTTTCAAAATAATGGGGGGGGTCGGTGGCTAAGTAGTTAACGACACTTTCGCTAAGGATATTAGCAACATCCACGTGGTCTATCTCGTATATACACGATGTTTTTCTAGAAAGAATTCTAACTAGAAAAGTATCAGAGAAACAATTGCAGAAAATAGAATTATCTGATTCATACGAAATGAATGGATGAAGTCTAAAAATATATAGAATGTCAGGTGATAACTAGGACTATGACAACAGCATATTCTTTTCATTGTCTCTAGTGTGTGCGATATATACTCGAGAGTCAAAACAATGATAAAAATCTCCTGTTGTCCCAGCCCTAGTGATAACACAATATGCTCATCCTTCTTCCACCCACAATTTGCAGAACACACAGCGCATCCAGTCTTGTTTAACAGACAGACATCGTATATTTTTTAATTTTCTCATCATTTTGATGTATCTGGAGATGAAGTATCCTACCAGATGCTGGACATTCATTCGCTATCTTATACAGTTTACCGAGACATCTTTTTAAGTTTCTAACCGTCTTTTTAAATGCAATTGTTTGTGTCGTTATTGAACTTGGCTAACCGGATATAGTTGCCAGATAGACGGTGGGCCGATGTGACACATCGCTTTTTGTGCTGTGGAAGTTAGGGTCTGATTCACTTGGAACTATACGTGGTCCAATACCAAGAGGACTATATGCGTTTCGACTCATTGTTTATTCAATGGTTCAAACTCCACGCTGTGTTTTAAAACTCCGTAAAACTTTGATGCTGACGCAGAATAGTCGGGAAGTCGTTCTCAACTTGATATTCAAAAGCAACATGAGTTTGAAAAAATATATTGAGGACATTGCCAAGACTGCTGCAAAAAAGGTGGGCTCTTTCTCTCCCGTGCTAGGAATTTGCTTACACCGAAGAGAATCCTATAGTCCCACAAAGCCATTATTTGCCCATGCACAGAGCGTTGTTGCCATATCTGGGCTGGAGCATCTACCAGTAGTTTTTTCATTCTTATACTTCAAAACGAAACGTGACCGATAGATTGACATATGGATATGCGAGAAATGTATCCAAGAACGGCGGATAAAGTAGATAATAACGAAACTGAAGTGGCTTTTGTCTGTCGGGAACAGAAATAGAATTCGGAAATTTCCAGGCGACACGATTTGCCGAAGTAGATTTCTTCGTTTTCCCTTGTCGCCATCGTTTAGCCGGCAAATAAGTCAGACTAAAACTGGGATGATTTCTTTATATAAAAAAAAAACACACATCAAGTTCTTTTACAAGCACAGAAGGAGAAAAGGTAGAAAACAGCGTCAAGAATAGAGAAACTGTTATAGAAACACTTGATCTCATGTCTTCACAAACATTATTATTTCCTTATTCCAGCATAAAATTTGAGACTTTGTTGTTCTGGTTTCAAATTTCGTTAGGTAGGTATAGAATGAATTATTTATTGAATAATAGAATACAAGCAAAATTTGGGGGATAGAAGAGACTATTTATGCCAGGGCATTTCGAAGCCTAATGCTTCTCATCAGAAGAGTAGAGAAGGTGTTAGGTAGCATAAAATTTTTATGGTCTTTAACATCGTGTTGAGGGGCATATGTTTTAGGGTTTAAATTGGGGGTGTATTGTTGATGCGTGGCAAAATTACAACGGTTTGTGGGGTGTCTATTATCTATGGAGTCGTATTTTGACAGGTACAACCTAAACGGCAAATGGCAATATAAAAACGCTTATAATTGGGGGGGGGGGGTAATGCAAGGTTGTAATATTGATTAGGTAATATTCGGCAATATTTTAAAGTTCCTTCTGTTATGATATAGGGAGTATGATTATAAGGGGGCTTCGAAGGATAGGATGGCAATGTCTATGACTGCGTTTACCTTGATGCAAAAGGTTTAAGGTTACATATAATTGGTAAGGTGGAAGAGTAAGGGGGCATTTACTTCTTATAAAAGTGGTCAATACCAATAATAGTTGGGTAATTATAATGATGAGAATTATAATTATAATAATAGTAATAAAAATAAAAGTAAAAATAAAGATTAAAAAAAATAATATTACCAATAGCTGTGATAAAAGTAATGCCAATGTTGAAGGAAATAACAATGAAAATGAAGATAATGGTGACGGTTATGGTCGTAATAACGGGGATAATAACGGGGATTATATTAATAACAGTAATTATAATGAAGACTATAATAATAATAATAATAATAATAATAATAATAACGGTAAAAACAAGACAATAATAATAATGATAATAATAATAGTGATAACAATACTACCAGTACCTCCGCTATCACTACCACTACTACTAATAATGATAATGATAACAATGTTAATAATAATCACAAGGGAATGCGTAAAGAAGGGGATGCAGACAAGTGAGGGAGTCAGAATAACAGAAAAACGGGGTGAGGAGTGAGGGTTGAGTGGTCCCGTGAAATAATAAAATAAAGTAAAATAAAAGAATATATATATATATATATATACATATATATATATATATATATATGTATATGTATATATATATATATATATATGTATATGTATATGTATATATATATATATATATATATATATATATATATATATTCATATATGCAAATACAAAACAGGAAAGGAGTGAGGATATTGAAAGTAGGTGTAGAATTAGCCGGGAAAGCGTAGGAGCTCGAACAAAAAAAAAACATGGGTTCAAATTAAAGAAGTCCTTCACTGGGAAAAATAGATTCAAGAATCCACAATAAAACTTTAAATTTCTTGGAATCCGATTATAAAGGCTATCAATTTTATGTTAAAGCAAGGCCTGAAAAAATGGAATACCTACTTTCTCGTTTATGAACACGAAGGACAGGTCTATCCTAGCTACTTTTTGTAGTTATTCTAATATCCAAGAGATGTTGCAAGAGGCATGGTTTTACAGCTGTCAGTTAAAATTCCATATTTATCCATTAATTTTTTTAATATAATTAGGGTGGTCTTGCATAGATGTGTTAGTTTAGTGAATTCTTTTTCCTCCTATTTTGGATGGCCAAAAACGGTATTTGTTCGACGGAGACTCTTGTGATGTAATTTACTCGAAACTGGAAGGTTCAGCTGTGTTCAACCTAGTGAAATTATCAGTAGAAAATGACGGCTAGAAAGGAATTTGGAAGGGACACGTGTTCGCGAGTGGGGGATTGGGAAGGCACTTGGCTGATAGTCGGGGGGGTAGAAGAGGGATAGAAATGGGTCGGTTGGGCTGAACCGGGGGAGCTTATCTAAGGTATAAATTCGGTACATTTGAATGTTTTAAATTAAATCCTACTGGGATGAAGGGCTTAGTGTAAATCTAATAGAGGAGTCCAACTGCGCTGACAGTTTTTTCAGAGAGAAGGTCAAACTTGGAAGATGGACCACCTAGGATTGAACATAATCATACCTCGGCCAGACAAAGTTACTTTCGGACTTTGTATGACAATTTTACAACGCAAAATACAAACGGTCGTTTGCATAGTTCCCAGTGTATGTTTTTTTTTTCACCTAATCCTGTCTAAACCCGTATCTACACAACTTTGCCAAGTCAACTGGAAGTTTTATCAGTCGTATTTAGCCGCTATTAACATCTTAGAAAGAGACCAGATTTCAGTTGTTAGCCAAAGGGTTGAAGAATACCCCTAACACTTAACTGAAGGGTGGAAGAATAACTCTAACGCTAAATCTTGCGGGAAGAACTACTGACATGAAATTAACATTAATCTTGACTGAGAAGCAACTTAATACATTAAAAAAAAGTTCTCGATTTATCGTCAAAATTTTATTTGGGTTCAAAGGAAATAAATTAACACAAAAATGACAACAGAAATGCAAATAATAAACGAAAAGGTTGAAAAAGGTTGTGGTTGAAAAAGTTGGTCCTTAATGAAATGAGAGTTAAGTTAGATATGCATTATAGAAACCCTTAATCATCAATATGATAACAAAAGAAAACCTATAAAACGAATTAGTAAACACTAGATTAAATAATGGCAGATTCAGAATGTCATACCAATGTTACGGCATAATCACGTTGACACATCGGTTCTCGCTGGATCACCGAAGTTAAACAACGTTCAACCTGGTCAATACTAAATGGGTGACCATTTAGGACTTCCAGGTGCTGTATGTGTTCTCCGCTTATCTCGGCATGGTTTCCAATCGTCCTGGACTTTTCGTTGCCACTGGGATCAAACAGTGCCGATTCAGGAGAGGTGTTGTTGGAGATTGCGCAACCCTTGCAGCACAATTACACGCGCAACTGCCCTACAGGGGGTATCTTTTGTCTTTCGAAACTGAACGGAGGCATCGCACCAATGTTATCATTTCGACCGTCATACCAATGTTATCATTTCGACGACAATATAGCGAAACTTCTGTTACGGCATCGTCATGACGATGTGACTTGATAAACGAATGGATCTGTTGTCTATTGGGTAGTTAAGTGCTTGATACTTCCTTTGGTAATGCAAACTAAAAAGTTAAAAATCATCTATAAATATAAAAGCGAAAATGTATGTATGTGTGTTCACTTTTTCTATGTGTCTACAAAAGGCTTCTTTCAGAGAAGCGGTCGGTCGGTTCACAACTTTTTAAAACTTTTTATATCACATATAAATCGTAATATCTCACAGTTAACAACGAAGCTCGCCTGTCTATTTAATTTGCTCGATTTCAGGAAGATAAATATTCAAGATTTGTCGCTCGCCGCATGGGGGTTAGTCTTTTTCTTATAACATCTTGGGGGGGGGAAGCGTTCAGCAGTAAATACTATCCCGCAGTCAAACTTGGCCTCATTAACTCATAAAAATGGGCACCTGCCAAATCCAAGTAATTAAATAAATTCAAACGTGTTTCCGTTAGCGTCTTGCGATGGGGCAATGGTTAATGTCGCACTTTTTTTTTCACACTTTAATTTACAACTTTGCCTCAACGGTTCGGGTTCGATCCTTACCTACCAAAACAATTTTAACCCCCCACCCCCTGGAGTTTCCACACACACCTACAAACACCCGGGCAACGCCGGGTACCCCTCGCTAGTTTTATATAAAAGGAGAAATCGTGTTATTAGAACATTTCGACAATGACGCGGAGTGGAGTATATTTAACACATGTGGCGTTAATGTGAGACTGACCAAATCGTTGTTTAATACATATATAAGTCGTCTCAGCAGGTGGAGGTACTGGCTCCAGCCTGCGCGATCTATTCTCCGTCCCCAATTACATGGACTTAAACTTATAAAGTTTTCTCCTCTTGATTGACGAGCCCAATGGGTCAAATGGAAAACAATCAATCGATTTAGAACGAGAATTGAACAATCAGATCTTATTAATTTCAAATGATGCTTCAAAATCGATCGAAATATCTACAAATGTAAAGATAGAGACAACACGATGCAGCGATATTTTCATGGCAAATGCTCGTCCGAGCTTCAATCTATGGTCCCCCCTAGCTAAACTTTCACAAAAAACACTCGCCTAGCTACAACGACTAGCAAGCTTCCTCCACTCTCTATCTGTACCAAAATTTAAACACAAATTTTCTCTATTTCCATCACTAACTATTAATACGCTGTTGTCTTATTGACTACTGTACACTCATTAATCCTTATCATCGAGTGGCTTTCGGGTCTTGATAAGTGATTACTTCCATGTAAAAAACCGTCGTCTTGTCTATCCGCTATTCCCTAACCAGTTCAGCTTGAAAGATCTCGCAGATCATGCAAAAGATTGAGCAAAAAAGTTATATATGCAAATTAAAAGTTATATATAATTTAAAAGTTATATATATAAATTAAAAGTTATATAAATTAAAAGTTATAAAAATTATATATACATATATAAATTAAAATTATATATAAATATATATATATATATATATATATATATATATATATATATATATATATATATATATACATTATAAGGATAAAGACACTTCGTAAATTCAGTTTTTTGTGACACTTTTCTAGAGGTTAAAAGAACAATCCTTGGTGTAGGCGATACTTAGAATACAATTTTGAATTACGACCCAATCATTTCTGACAAAGCGAGAGCACGCCACTTACGCAATTTTAACTAAAAGGTTCCGTCCGAAATTTCGTGGAGATTCCCGACAAAAAAAATTCCCTGCCTCGACAAGATATATCTAAAGAATGTCGAAGGTTACTATTGGAAATTATCAATGTAAATCAGATTTTAATAGTGAAAAGCGTAAGAGTCGTCTACTTTGGACCATGTGAAGAGTTGCTTCCCATTGTCCGTGTATGTGTTTGTGATCACGTGTGAATTTTTTAATGATATAAGTTTTTGAGTAACTTAGAGTTATCTTCACTTTGATCTATATATAAGTGATCACGTGTGAATTTTTTAATGATATAAGTTTTTGAGTAACTTAGAGTTATCTTCACTTTGATCTATATATAAGTGACTGTGTGGGTGCTTTTATCTCTCGTTGTCTACGAATGTGAAGAAAGATGGTTTCTCTTGTCTGTGTGGAAAACTAAACACATCTTTATGTGTTAATTTATTTCTTTTGTTGGCGTCAGTGTGATTTCCAGTGTGGGTCTTTAAAAAAAACCAATGTATGTTTTGATTTGATTCTTTTATAATAAACTAATTATAAAGCATCAGTTAAACCGGCCAAAACGTTTCGAAAATATGAAAATAGTAGCGTCGTCTTGTCTGCTCTCAGTGTATATTGATCATGCAAAAATAAAGAACCTAAGTTTATAAAGATAAAGATAATTTAAATAGAAAAAAAAAAGGATAAATCAGGAAGAAATTCAGGGTGGAACGATAAAAGTATCGCCATAAAGAAAACAACACTACAGTTTTATTTTAATTGAAAAAAATCAATTCAGGTAACTTGATTACGTAGTAGAGCTGACGTCTATTCAATGTAACCGCATTCAGCCTTAATTGCCGCCTCGATAAGAGTTCGGAACTGGGAGCATGCCTTTTCCACAAGTGGCGGCGAATACTCAGCGGATGGCGGCAATAAGGCTGACTTCGGTGCTGTGGGAGGTCATGTTGGTGATGTTCTCGACGTAAGATCAAACGAAGTAGTTCACCTAGTTCAGGTCGGAAGAGAAGGGGACAGTGAAAAAGGGTACAAAGTCGTAACACTCCTTCTGAAGTCAAGCCTGGTTCTCTTTCGACTTATGGACTGGCACCGAGTCTTGTTGTCACACCAAGGGTCTGCCAGCAGACACGTGATTACACCAGGGAATCATCACACTCTTCAGCACATTCAGACTTCGAAGTGGCCCTCACTTAAAACCACACCAGACCATGCCTGGAAAGTTTGTTTTCATCACCCTGGACATGTCCCTTTAATTCATGGCAACCCAGCGATGCATTTTAAGGGCGTTGGAAATTGTCCTGTTGTCCTAACTTGGATCGGTGTAGAGCATTAGTTGTACAGCGGCGCATCTCCGATCATGCTCGTTGAACATTTTGTCACTTTCAGACAAAATAGAACGCTCCTATCGCTCTTTAGATTTGTACTCCACTGGCTAACTAGTAGATGGTTTGCAACAAAAAAAAATAGAAAACCGAGTTTAATCAAACGGAAATAGACTCATGTCGTCTTAGCTAGCGCGACAATTTTATCGTTCCACCCTTTAAATTGAGAGTGTTCGTTATATTTTCTGTTGTATCTACGGTGGTGTAAGATCAAATAAAAATTCGCGCCATCTGTCGGTGAGAACTAAACACATAAAAATACTGGGTTGTCGAAGAATTCATTGTTGTCAATATTTGTGGACAAATCAATGGCCAACCTAGAGTAACGATGTTGGTTTGCCAGAATCGAGCTTCACGTCACTATTGCTGCTTCCGGTTTTGTGAGCGGGAAACCAATCGTCTATCTTGTTTGACAGATTCAATTCGATTTCCTCCTTTCTTTCACTTTTATGTTCTGTTTTTTCCTTCTTTCTTTCGCAATCGACATTGCAATTCACACTGGTTTTATCTTAGTGTTTTTTTTACTCTCATTTCTTTCATTCTGTGTGACCAACGACGGCAAGTAATGTTAGTTAATAAGCTTAACTCGAATATGGCGGGGGCAGAAAACATTGCTTTATTTCTCGTTTACCCATCAGTCTTTCTTCATATTAGTTTTTACACGTTAGGTGTTACCGATGATTACTCTTCAAGTGACAACAAGTCTCCCCAGATTTCCAGTACTCACAACTTATTTCGATCACCGTTGCAAATCCCTTGCGTTATCTCAATAACTGTTTACCATTAAATTATTGCTGATTTTCTGTAGAATTTAATTACAATAAACCCGTCCAGGATTCCATTACTCTCTGTCCTCTTTCATTAGAGGGATCGAACCTGTTTTCCTTTCTCGGTCTTTCCATCCTCCCATACTCTTCGTGGAGGTTTTATGTGCGAGTTGACTTAAATAACTTTTCAGACATTTTCGTACAGGCATTTAAAATTGTCGTAGAGGCTTGAAAATTCGATATTTTATTACTATACATCTTATGAGATGACTGACCAATTTTTATGATTTCAGGTTTAAATGAACAGCTACAGCAGGAATCGGAATACACCTTACTAAAGACTGATGTTAACAGCTGGTGAATTTCAAAAATACAATTTGGGCGTGAGGATACTTAAGAAGAAAGATATGGAATAAAATTCTATTTAAACTTGAAAAAAAATGCGGCAAAAACGTATGAAACGCTTCAGATTGTATGAATTAAGCACCCGTTTTGATGTGGCATATGAGATTCAAGGAATGCAGGGAGTCTGTGAAGGATGATGAGAAGTGTGAGAAGAGTAAGGAAGTCAGAAAATCAGAGTTGATTGGCCAAATAAAGAATTTTATGGAGATGGACCGGCGTGTGTCAATAGAGACAGTAACTGCATAGTTTGATGTCAGTATGGAAGCTATACAAACAAATATTTGCGAGGAACTGAAAATGCAAAAGATTTGCTCTAAGTTTGTCCCGAGGGTGCAGCCCACAACTCCATCTTTTTCACAGACTATCTGACCAAGATCGGAATCAAGACAGTTCCTCATCCTCTTTATAGCTCAGGTCTTGCTTTCTGTGACTTTTGGTTACTCCCTAAGCTCAAACAAAACCTTAGAGATTGTTATTATGAGACAATTGAGGGGATGAAAAAGGCTGTGACGAGGGTCACACGCTCACACAAGATAACTTCCACGGGGCCTTCCAGAAATTGTTGGAACGGAAAAGGTGCATTGCGGCCGGAGGGGATTACTTCGAAGGAGACTAGAGTCTCACATGTGTACTATCAATACAAATGTCCATAGGAAAAATGTCTGGAAATTATTGAAAACGCCTCGTAGTAACCATCAATATTGCTGCAACCACATAGTGGAAGGAAGAGAGTATATTATTATATACTCGCTAGTTCTTATACAGATTATTATTTGTTTTCCACTGAAAATAGAATATATGTGACAACAAGTCTCTCCAGATTTCTGGCCGAAAATTTGAAGTCAAGTATTTTCTCAACTATTTCCAGCCATTAATAATATCTTAGAAAAAGACCATACTTCAGCTGTTGACCAAAATTCTGAAGAATATATCCTCTTACTGGCATGGGAACACCCTTCTGAACACTTTCTCCCTTATGAGTGAGAACCCTCATTGGTCCAATGGAGGACACTCAGCCGCCTTAGAAAGGGAATCGAGCGATCAAAGGTTAAGTCTAAATGATACTACAAAAACGATCGATATATTTGCCAATGAAAAGATATGGACCCCACTATGCAGCATCACCCTGCCTGCCTTCTACTGCCTAATAAAAGCAGCTGTAATGATCACGCAGCGTTCAATTATAATACAAGGAGTATAGAAGTAGGGAACTCTCGTATGACCATTTGCTTCAAAGAAACGCAGATGTCGAGACCCAGGAAAAAGGTAAAAACACATTTTTCTTTATTTTTTATAGTCTTTATATATTATTTACACGTTGTTATTTTTTTATATTTTGTTTGTCTTTTTTCTCTTCGTTTTTTTTTCATTCTATTTTAGTTTCACTTTGCAATCTTTTTTTTTCAACGATTTTAAAAAGAGAGAAGAATAGTTTCTCTTTTTCTTTATTTTACTTTTTTTCCGATATATTTTTTCTTTCTGCTTTTGTAATTTAAAGTTAAACAAAAATAATCCTCTCTTCATCTTTTTCTTCTTTTTTTCTGTTATGATTCTTTCTATATTGTTTCTTTATTCTCTAGTCTTTCTTCCTCTATTTCTTTTTTTTTCTATTTAAATCGATAGAAAATTAATATCTTCTTCATTTTATTCTTTTCTTTCTTTTTTCTTTCTGCATTTATTTTTTCTTTTTTAGTCTTACTTTCTTTTTTACCTCTTCTTTTTCTTATCTTTCTCATCCTTATGAATATCTTCCATCTACTTATTCTTCTCCGTCTTTTTCTTCCTCTTTCGTCTCCTCTTTTTCTCCTTCTTTTCTTCTTCTAAATTTCCTTTTTATTTCTCGCCCTCCTTCATCTTCTACTTCTTTCTTGCCTGAATATTCGTCCTCCTCATTTTCTTCTTTTTCTTCCTCTTCTTCTCTCTAATCTTTTCCTTCACTTTATTTACTGTTTTCTCATTTCCTTCCCCCCCCCGTCTTCCCTGTCTTGTCTTCCTCCTGGATCTTCTTTTACTTCTATTTGTTCTCCTCCCGTTCTCTTCCCTCTTCTGTCTTTTTTCCTTCTGGTTCATTCTCTTCTTTTTCTTTTCTTTCCCCTCTTTTTTCTTCCTCGTCATTTTTTTTCTTTCCTTTTTTTATTTTTACTTCTTTTTCTATTCTTCCTTGTTATTGTTTACATCCTCGATCTCCTTCGTCTTCTTCTTCTTGTCATTTTTTCACTTCTTTTCTTCGTCTTCTTCTTCTTCTCCTCCTGTTCTTTTTCTGCTTCCTCTTCTTCTTCTTTTTTGTTTTCTCTCTTTTTGTTACAAAGGAGTCACTAATTATCAAGGCCCGAAGGCTACTCGAGGATAAGAGCTAATGACTGTAAAGCTGGCAATGGGATACTATCGTAGTAATCGTTAGTACTGCAAATTTGGTAAAATGGATTACTTAAGGGGGCGGTTCATCAATAACCTATTGGACTTGAAGGCAAACATATTGTAGTCAGCTGAAAAGCAGAGAAACGGAAGAGAGTTTGTGCAGTTCTAAGAAAGAAGTTTTGTTCATGGAATCTACGTTTAGGTTTAGGCACAAATAAAGAGTGGGGGAAATTATTGATAGTGGTTTCAGCTAGACGAGTGTTTTGCGTGGAAGTTTGTTTTCTCTCCTTTATACTTCTCCTCATTCCCCCTTTCTTTCTTTTTCTTTATCTATTTATTCTTTTTTTAACTTTTACCTTTTTATTCTAACTCTTTTTCCTCTTTTTCCTCTTTTTTTTCCTTTTTTCTCCTCTTTTCTTATCGATTCTTCTTCTTGTATTTGGCTCTTCGCTTCCTTCATCTTTCTCCTCTTCATCCAGAACTCTTTTTCTTTTCATTATTCATTTTTTTTTTTGCTGTGATCACCATTTTCCTTGCTTCACCAGACACATAAAACGCCTGAACGATTTCTCCATCACTTCTACTGATTAACCCAATGGTTTCAACAGTTTTTATATGGTGGCACATTATTGAGTTTGTGTTTTATTTGTTTTTGTTTGTTTATTTGCTTGTTTTTTTGTTTTTGTTTTGTAATGTTTTTGTTTTGTTTTGGTGTGTTTTGTTTTTTGTTTTTTGTTTTTGTTTTTGTTCTTTTTTGTAATGTTTTTGTTTTGTTCTGGTGTGTTTTGTCTTTTGTTTTTTGTTTTTTTTTTGTAATGTTTTTGTTTTGTTTTGGTGTGTTTTGTTTTTTGTTTTTGTTTTTGTTCTTTTTTGTAATGTTTTTGTTTTGTTCTGGTGTGTTTTGTTTTTTTTTTTTTTTTTTTTTTTTTTGTAATGTTTTTGTTTTGTTCTGGTGTGTTTTGTTTTTTGTTTTTTGTTTTTGTTTTTTTTTTTGGGGGGTGCAGCACACCTACCAAGAAAAAATAAATAATTTCTACTTTTAAAGCTTTTGGCAATAAAATAATAAAAAAAAATTAAAGAAAATACTATGAGAAGAATTTTTATTTGCATAGATAAATATATCCTGTAATCAGTATCTGGTATAAAATAATAATGATGAATGTCAGTGGGACAGTTGTGCCTGTTTTTTGGGGGTTTTTTGTTTGTTTTTCTTTACATGGTAGTCACCACTTATCAAGGCTCGTAAGCCACTCGTGGATAAGGGTTATTGCGTGTACAGTAATCAATGGGATAATATTGTAGTAATCGTTAATGGAGATTTGATAAACTGTCTTACTTAAGGGGGCGGTTTATCAAGAATTTGTTTATGTTGGACTTGAAGACATCCAAGTTCTACTCTGGTGGGAAACAGGCAAACGGAAGAGAGTTACACAGGTGTGCACTTCTAAGAAAGAAGCTTTGTTCATGGAATCTACATTTTGCTTTAGGCACAGATAAAGAGTGGGGAAACTATTGCTTCAATATGTGGAGGAATTTTGAGAGAAACCCACTCTTAACTTTTCTTGAATATGTTAACGTGTTTCACGTTTGTTTAATGTTGCTTAGTAAAAATTCTCAGTTCAGATAGGAACAAATCTGAGAATTGCAGAAAGATTTGATAGCAGTTTTACTTAGAGTTGGATACTTTTGCATAACAGAAATCCAAAAGACGCCCAACAGCAGTTGTGAGTTTGAGACGACAATCACTGGAAAACCTTGATATTCATTCCTGTTCCCATGCATCTAAATAGAAAATGTTGATGGCTGATAAATCTGCTTTGTTATTAAAATAATTGAGAAGCTTTGGACATTTTTCAACTCTTTTGGGCGTCTTTGAACAAATACAGTGAGGACATTACCAATGCTGCTGTAAAAAAAAGGTGAGTTCCCTGTAACCAGCTAGAAAACTACTCACGCCTGAGAGTATCCTGTACTACTAAAAGGTTACCATTCGCGCATGCATGGAGTATTGTTGCCACATCACTCCCTCTTGGATATGGTCCGAAAAAGAGTCTTCAATCTAATAGGTCCCATTTTGTCAACTAACCTCCAACCCCTGTCCCATCGCTGCAATGTTGCATGTATGTGCCTGTTTTACAAATATTCTAATGGAATGTGCTCTGAACTCGTTGCACTTGTGCCATCCTCGACGTACATGTCTCCGAAAATTCTGCTTAGCAACTAAATCTCACCCCTTCACTGTTGAGGTCCCTAAATGCCAGAAAATTTTTTATTCTAATAGTTTCTTCCTTCGAACAGCCAGACTTTGGAATTCCCTTCCTGCTACCTGCTTCTCAGACTGTACTGATATGTAGAAGTAAATGACATGTAGATATAAATGTAACGTAAACCAACATCTTGTTAATCTTTTCTAAGCAGCATCCAAAACAGTAGCCCCTTTACGTCCAAGTTGTGATATGTCTTCTTAGAAGTGAACTTGAGAAAACAAAAATGCCATCATGATTCAAATATTAAATATGTTTGTTAAAGATAATGAAATTAAATGACTTTTACTTAATATCTGTTCGTGACAAACAGTAATCATTCCGCAGCACACGAATTTGTGGCAGCCCAATAGTTAGGAACCGCTGGATTCACCCAAGTTTTGTAGAAATCTATTCTTTTTTCTGGCGACGATTATGTCCGTCGTCATTTACGATCGTTCGCGCCAATTACGCTCGCCACATAACACAGAAAAGCATTTACATTTTAACCACCTTCCGCACCATAAAGAAGGGTCGATCTTCGGTCACTCATATCAGAAGTTTTTAATTCAAATTATTTTTTCGAACAAACGATCGCCAAGGATAATTCAATCGCCTAACGAGGATCCAGTCAATAAAGCCAATTTCGTTTTCCTAATTGGCGGAGAACCAAAAATGTTCATATGAATATTCCCATTGCCGTTTATCGTTGAATTTCAAATTGTATTAGAAAGAACCTGACCGATTGAATTTTAATCAAAAACATGTGAGATAAATATAAAAAGTAAAAAGAACTAGAGGTTGAAGGTTCAATCCTCAATGTGAGCGACACTTAAAATTCAATTGCGAATTACTTGCGACTTCTACTCGCTCATGGTTTACGGAAAGAGAGCTTACTGCCCGTGAATTAAATAAAGTAGTCCGAATAATCAATATAATACGAAAAAAAAAAAAAAAAAACATAATTAGTCCGCTATATTTCTCTCTCTCTAATTCCGTTTCTCTCTCTCTCTCTCTCTCTCTCTCTCTCTCTATCTATCTATCTATCTATCTATCTATCTATCTCTTTCGCATCAATTATGCGTAAAATAATATTATTGTTTGTGGCAATATTTCTTTTGAAGTGATTCTTGCAGGGAACGATTAAATCGTCGTCTACTAAAGTTGAAGAGATGCTGAAATAAACGATGAATGGAAAAATGTACACACGATTAGTATAAAGTTTTTTATATTTTAAACTAGCATAGGTGCCCGGTGTTGCCCGGGTGTTTGGAGGTGTGTGTTGAGCAAAAACAAAGTGGTAGTAGGAAGATAGGCTCGAACCCGTACCGCGAAGGCGGAAAAGAACGGGAAAGAACGTGACGTCTTTGCTGTTACGACTACCGCTAAAACGGAAATGACGTAGGTTTAAATAAAGGCTAGACAATCGAAAAGAGGGGATGACTTTCGAAAATATCGGCGAAAAGCAACCCCTCCCTGCAGAAATTTGCCCGGTTGAGGAGGAATAAATTAATGTTTTTAACCAATTTTTCGGTATTTGTCGTCTCAAGGGTCGAGTTTCAAAGCGATACTGATTTTGGGAAAATCCGTCGTCTCTGTCGAAAGTTTTAGGCAGACATGCAAACGTACATACATACATACATTTATATATTGGTAGCTCAAATTTTCGACCCAAACCAATTAAAAAGCTTACCCTATATCTAAATACCCTTTCTGTCAAATTTCGAATGTTTAAACCAGAAATTGTCTGAGTAATTTAGTAGAGATTGCAGCGGTCAAATTTTTTCAACTTTGACCCCTATTATGACCCATAACATTTATTGTTTTGGGTTCAAATCAAGTTATTAAGTTAGATCCATGTCCAAGGAGCCTATATCTAAAATTTTAATTGTTTATACCTAAAATTGTCGGAGGAGTTTGGTAGTTCTCAAAGGTCAAATCGTTGAACTTTGACCCCCCCTTAATCGCCAAATTTCTGGCCGAAAATGGATTACAAAGATTTTCCCAAATCTCAATAACCTGTATATTAAACTTACAGTCTGTATACTGAAAATTGACAGTTATTATGTAGAGAAATGCGCTTTCACTTTTATAGATATATAGATTCAGAAAATGTCTATTGCAAAATTAGTTGTATTTTGCGACTTGAAATATGACCAAGTATGAATCTGACTATTTAGGTAGCTTTTTGAGTGAGGAAATTACAAATAAATTGAAGGTCCTTTGATATCGATTGGTTGATGATTGCATTCAAAATGAGGGAGTGGCGTTTGTTAGCGTGTTCTCTCATTAAACACAGCTTATCAAACAAGAGGTCCAACGGCTAAGTAGAAGAGTTAGAATAAAAGTTTATTTAAACATAATTCACGCTCATAACAGAAATATATGTTAACATTTATTACGTGTAGTTGAAATCAATAAGGAAACCCCCTTAGGGACACAAACGTTGGTTAACTCAGCTTTTTAAATTCGTCCTCGCATTTTTTAAATGGGCTCAGCTAGTTGGACGCACTTAAGTTTCATATGTTTTTTTTATTATTACATTTTCACCCCAAACAAGGCACATTGCCACTTTGGTGTAGGGGGCTACTATCAGGGGTAGCAACTACTGGGGCACTATGTTGGGATTTGGGCAGCAAGATGTCGGTTCACGTTACACTTGAACTTCTGCATGTCAGTACAGTTAGGGAAGCAGGAACCTGGAATGGAATTCCAGAGTCTAGCGGTTCTGGGGAAGAAACTACTGGAGTAGAAAGATCTTTTACATCTAGGGATCTCTACTGTGTGGGGGTGGGATTTAGCTGCCTGTCGGGTTTGTCGAGGGTGTCTACGTCGTGGGGGCACAAGTGTCTGCAGTTCGTCATAGCATTCACCATTAAAATACTTGTAGAACAGACAGAGGCTGAAGCTTAGATTACAGTTCAGGGCCTATCAGATTGGTGATTCTCTTTTGAACCTTGTCAAGGAGCCAGAGACTAGTAGCAGATGCACCAGCCCAAATGTGACAACAATACTCCATACACGGGCGAATGGTGGCCTTATAGAGGTACAGGATACTTTCAGGTGTCAGTAGTTTTCTAGCACGGTAGAGAGAGCCTACCTTTTTCGCAGCGGCCCTGGCAGTGTTTTCAATGTAATTGTTCCAACTCATGGTTCCTGTGAACGTTAGGCCAAGCAGTTTGAAAGATGTACTCTCAGACAGGGAGTCACTGGCCATTGCTATTGGTAGCAGAGAAGGTTTCTTGTAATTATTGAAGGAAACCAGTTTAGTTTTGGCAGCATTGAATGTGACTATCCATTTATGTCCCCATTCCACTACAGATTGGAGGTCATCCTCTATTGTTTTTGCCATTTCTTTAGATATGTGTTCATTTGTTTTCCTGCCATGCCTGTTATAGAGTGTAGTGTCATCAGTATATATACCCATCTCAGAAGCAGTTTTGTCGGGGAGGTCATTAATTTAACATCACAGATTGAATGGACGCAACTTATGAACTGATTGAATGGACGCATCTTAGGAATATCCGTTGTTTTTTCTTTTTTTTCTTTTTGTTTTGTTTTGTTATGTTTTAATACGAGTGAAGTTTTCCGGCGTTGGTCGGGATCCTTAACTTAAAATTCAAATGTTTGCGATTATTTTTTGTAACATATTTTTTTTTTTTAATTTTTTATATTGTATGTTGTATCTTTCAAACTATCTTTGGGTATACCTGTGTATGCTTATATGTAAGTACATTTCTATATGTATATACGAATATGTGTGTATACCAGGGTTTGTGTGTAAACGAGAGTGTGTCCATATATTGACTAATGATGAATGTGCGCGAATGGTTCTACAAATGCATGTGTATGTATCTTCTGGTGGAACGAATATCGACGTATTGACAATATCGTTGCCTCACCGTCGATATTCATATTTTTTATAGCAAAGGTAGGGAGCTGTCGCACGAGAGGTGGGAAAGTGTTGCCGGGAAAAAGAAGGCTGCTGCCAACAACAACAAAAAATCCCGTCATTCTATTTTCCCATCTTTCCACGCTGTCAACAGTCCATTCTTGTCGACATTTCCGATTCTTTCTTTCCTTTAGCAAAACAGGAGAAAATCACAAAAGACGCCATTTAACCGCCATTCAACTTTCACTCTCAGGTGCGCATGCGCGCCAATCATTTTTGCGGGAATAAAGGAAATCTGACGAGAAAGTCCGATCAATTTCAAAATATAATGTTTCGATTTTTTTTTTTTTTTTCAGATAAGAATGGTTAATTTATTTTATTCAGATTATTCTGAATATTAGTTTAATTTTGGATATTATTCTCAAAATTTTCTACCGATGTAACCTCCGACATGAACAACGCCTGAACCCAGTTGATGTAAGGGACTGAAAAACACGGTTTCAAGGCCAAAAACTAGTCGAAGATAACTGGTAGACCGATAAATTTTGATGGAGAAACTGCAATTGTTCCCCCTTTGTCGGACTTGATGGCGCAGCATGGTGTAACATAGCCGTCACGTTGCAAATGGGCAAACAAATAAAGCAAATAGATAAATAAAAATCTGGGCCGCCATTTGTTCTTTTTCAACAAAAGTTTTTTTTATTATCGATACTTTCGGTACAGCTTAAAAATCTCTCTCGCTACCACATGTTCATTGTACCTTGCAGTTCTCCTTCTTCTGACCGCACGCTTGCCGCAGCCAGACATTTCTTGCCTTCGCTTTACACGCCAATTCTCTTGGTGGTCGACTTTTTCTCTCTTGGGCTCGCGTTGTATTTTTCTCCTATTTTCCCTTTCTCTTCTCGCGCACACTTTCTAATTTACATATGCTACTGTTAATCTCTTCGCATGTTGCTCATCCTTTTCTACTGCTGATTTTTCCATACGCCCACATGCGCTATGTCTCAATGGCAGCTGGTGACTGGTTCGGAATTCATTCTGGATGCGTAAACTTGGATTTCTGCAAAGAAAGAAGTTACTGGGGAATAATAAATTCACAAGGTTCTTAATTCCAAATAGTTACCCATGTAACGTGGACGTTAAACTTTTACTAATTCATAAAAATAAAACTGAAAAGAAATAAATAAAAAAAATCAGAGTCTGCTTTTTTTTATTTTTAACACGTTTATTACCGGTTCCTCCCCCCCCCCTCCCGAGACTAACTTAAAAAGTATCTCACTGCCACATGTCCATCTAACTCTGACCCCACGTTTTTCTTTTTTCCAACCGGACGCTGGCCAAAGCCAGCCCATTGCGCCTTAACTTTACACGTCCGTCTCCTTCAGTGCCGACGTTGTTTCTCCCCGACTACGTGGTGTCCATTTTTTTTTTCTATTATCTTGAGATGCAAGCCCGAGCACACTTGCTAATTTGCATACGCATTCAAACGCAAGCCAACGATAAGTTTTACTTAGAGAGATTCCGAACCAGAAAATAGTATGTCTTCCTCGTCAGAAATATCGCTTTTCTCACACGCGTATGTTAAAACTTATGCTCTCTACCGATCCAAATTATGACAACAGGACCATTGCCAGCACCCTCAAAATGCATCGTTGGATTGCCACAAGTAACAGGGACGTGCCCAGGGTGGTGAAAACAAAGTTTCCGGCCACTGTTATTGTCTTTGGTATGGTTTCAAATGAGGGGCACATCATGCCACCTCACATCTTCGAAGTCAGCTTGAAAGTAAACACTGTGTATCTGGATGTACTGAAGAGTGTGGTGATCCCGTGGTGCAATCAGGTGGTCGCTGGTAGACACTGTGTGTGGCAGGAGGAGACGGCGTCGACCCACAAGTCCAAAGATACCCAGGTTTAGCGTCAGAAGGAGTGTTCGGCTTTGTACCCTTCTCTCCTTGCCCACCTCCTTCTCCGACGTGAGCCCGCTGGACTACTTTGTTTAGTTATAAATAGAGAACACCAGCAACATGACCTCCCACATTACCAAAGCCAGCCTGATCGCCGGCGCTTGTGTAAAAGGCATGCTCCCAGTTCCGGACCCGTATCGAGGCGGTGCTTGAGGCTGAAAACGGCTACATTCAATAGATGTCAGCTCTACTACATAACCAAGTGTCTCGAATCGATTTTTCAATATAAGTTTTAAAATAAAGCTTTAGTGTTGTTTTCGGGGGGGGAGATAAATTTATCGTGTATACCCATTGTTGTTGAATGGTTCGTCCTGAAATGTATGCATGAATGTTCGAATGTGTATGTGTATATTCGAATGTGTGAATGTTTATGAATGTATTATGTATGCGTGTACTGTGTGTTTGTCTGACTGTGTTCGTATATGTGCGTGTGTGTGTCTTCCGGGTGTATTAGGGTCTTCACTGTTTGTTTGTTTTTATTACTAATGAATCAATACTGACCTAAATTGAAAGCCACTCGAGAATAATGATTAATGAAATGAATAGATTGGCATTTGAATGATGAAGAATATCCTAAGAGGATTGAAAATTAGAATTTGAAATTCTCTCTTATACATTCAGGTGGAATAAAAAGTAGGAGGCATTACTTTTTGAACGTCCTTCGTATTTATTGGCATTATTGACATGTGAAGACGACCATAGTTTAACACGCAGGGCAGCAATTCCACGGTACCTGAAGCCGTATCTCGTCCACAATTAGACCGCCGGGTTTTTTTTGGGGGGGGGGGGTTGAAGACGACTAGAATAACAGTCACTTTTTTTATCCAGGTCGGTTCAAATAAGTACTCAAGTCTTCTACTATATCATGGTTGGTGGAACAAGAACAATCTACTCTCATAGATTAAAGAGTCGGCACAAATCGAAATTCCGTATAGATAACCGAGTTCTATGTAAGAAGCCTCAAATTCGACAAAAGGCAACTGAAAAAGGTAGGACGTTACATCGGCTGAAACGTTGTAAGATAATATTCACGATGAGAATAGTAGTCTGAATAATCCAAATAATCTATATTATTTAGTTTTAATTTTATACTTTTTTGTAATCTTCATAATTTACGATAATTAGGATCTCGGATGACGCAGTGTATCCTTGCTATCTAATAAATAAAATAAAGCCAGTGTTTAATTGTTAATCTGTTATTGATTCGTTTTCTTCTACAAACTAGATACCAGAGGCGATCCTAAAATAATGTCTCCTATTTTTATTCCGCCCGAAAAGATCAGAGGAGATTGCAAATTGCATTATTATGATGTCATCACAATACCCATTGAACTTATGACTTCATGATCTGAAACTTTCATCTCTTTGTTGCGGATATTGACTGTATGAGATTCTAAGAAAGCAACCCATGTCAGAAGTAGAAATCTGTCATTGAATTCCTGCCAAAAGTGCAATAAGAATGGTGATTACTATGTAATTCTGGGGTACAAAAGTTCTCTCGTTTTAATGGAACTACTCCCGTCTTCGTAGCTCTTCAACGTTTTTGAGTAATAAAAAAAATAGGAGGCTTTACTTATGAAACGGTTCTCATATTTAAATCTTTTTAGTTAAAAATATCTGGTCTGATTTTAGCCTCTGGTTTTAGAACATATTTGTTCATTAAAATCGATTTTAAATTAAGGCCGATCGATATTTCTTTTTGAAAGAGACATATGCACCGGTGTCAAAATGAAGGATACGATATCGACTTTAAAAGTTTTAGAACGTTTTTTTTTTTTGTGTGTGTGTTTTGTTTTGTTTTGTTTTGTTGTTGTTATTTCTTTTTTTTTTTTTTTTTTTCGTTTCAATCGATTTTAAATATGCCCCGGTCTTAATCTTACGATAAAAAAATGTTCTAGATACACAAGTTTATATTAAGATATCCGGCTCAACTTGTATTTCAATCTTTATTCATAATGTAACAGAGTGCGTATGGGCGCGCGGGAAAATATCAGCAGGAGCTGTAAGATACCTGACTTGCGAAGATATTATCAGCAGTAGCCGAAAATGCACATATGTAAATTAGGAAGTATGAGCAAGTTTGTGTCAGAAGAAGAAGAAAAAATACTCCACGTGGCCGAAGAAGATGGACGTGTAAAGTCGAAGATGAGAAATGGCTGGCTAATGCAAGTGTGAACTTGGGGGAGAAGAAAAGTGAGAGAGATATGTGGTCTCTGGTGGCGGGGAGAAAATTTTAAGCTGGTGTCGAGCCGGCAGGGTTTTCTTAATCTCATGGCAGACGAAATAAATAGTAAAAAAAAAAGAAGAAGCAGGCATTGTTTGGAAAGTAAGGGTAATAGCTTTCATTTGCACTTTAAAAAAAAAACGCCGACCCGGATTTTGTTTGTATTTCTATTTTATTTATTTGTTCGTGCGATGTTACGATAACAATAATGCCAACAAACTTATAAATGCCTCGTTTGTTAAATTCTTTAGGTTTTTTATGTGGAGTTTAAATCTAACTCATGTTTAATTTCCTCTCATAAATGTTAGCCTAAGGCCATCAGAATGGTTTTGTAATCCTCGAAATAAGCGATAATCCGAAGGAACTAAATCAGGACAATATGCAGGATGGGGCAAGATTTCTAACCAGATTCTTCTAGATATTTGGTTAGTGGTGCTGTATTAGGACAAACATTATCATGATGTAAGATGACTTTCTTTCTGTTAACAAAACAAAAGGTGAGAACATTGACGAAAACAATGAATGACCTGAAATTTTTTAAAAAATTATAAAATAATCTATATTAAGTGATATGTTTAAGTACAAACACTATGCAGAAAGTAAATCGCAATAGTTTAAAATGCCCTTTCTACAAACCAGCAAAACTTTTGCACCGACCTGATATATATATATATACATATTTATATATATGTATATATATATATATATATATATATATATATATATATATATATATATATATATATATATATATATATAACTACTTCATTTACTCACAAGGGGGCGGCGGATACTAAAAAGCTGATTGGCTAACTAAAGTATCAATAGAAGGTGCGTGTATAAAAAGGTCACACAACCACAAAATTCGCGCATAAGCCTGAAGAATCCTAGAGTGGATGAAACGCGGAATATTCAGTGTAGCTTAATCGCCTTATATATTTTATAACTAACTATCTATATATATATATGTGTGTGTGTGTGTGTGTGTGTGTGTGTGTGTGTGTGTGTGTGTGTGTGTGTGTTCAAAAACATCTTCAAGTAATTCAGCCCTCTCAATTTATGTCTTTTCTCTATATCGTCACCATCCTCCCCCATATATTATCCGTTATTTCTCATACCCCCTTTTCCTTATCCCTCCTAATCTATTGCAAGTCCATAGCTAACTGAATTTCACCTAGATAAGTTTAACATCTCCAGATACCTCGCGAACTTTTCATCCATCACTTCCCTTTTATATCAGGTACATTAATATCTTCCAATTATTCCCCTAGCTAGATGTCGAATTGAAATGTTTGCAACGTAGCTTCCCTTACCACCTCTTCTGATTAAAAGGCAAGTGGATAATTGAAATCATAGGAATGTTAATTCTTTTAGAAATAGCTAAATATGTCGGAAAAAGCAATTGTCCATTCCTTTAGAATAACTGGATATAAAATATGTCAGTTAAAAGAATGGACAATGCGAGTTAAAAAAATATTGTTTAAAAATAAGTTAGATATTAAAACAATTATAATTGAGGATTCTTTGTTTGCCAAATGTGTGTTTGGACAGACATATGTAAATCCACGTGAAAGTAGTCACGTTGGGATCCCCACTTCTGACGTCATAAACAAAGGAGATTTCATAATATAAGAATAGAGGGTTCGAAGTTGGGCAGTCAGTTGATTAGGAGCAGATAATCAGAGAATATTACACACAGTTGGAGAGATGGAACGCCTTAGAAGCGAAGGGAGATGAGTAGATTATGCAGTAGAAAAAGGTTGAATTCCTAACATCACAAATCGCGGTTGAAGAATAAATAAATCATCTATATTTTATAAGTGTCGTCTTTACAATCGAAAGGGTAAATATGTTTTGTATATTCATCTATAAACGAACTCTTGTATAACTACTTACAAGTAATGTGCCTCCTCCAGCAATAATAATGAATCTCCTCTCATCTATATGTGTTAAGAACTGTTGCACCATATCTCCCAATCCATATTGATAATATGAAGTCCCCAACAATCATCCCAGTCTGTTATAAATGTCTTCCTCCGTATTTATCATCACAGTCGTCATGATGTACAAAGAAGTGTTATAAATGCCGTCCTCTCAGAATTGTCATCACCATCGTTATCCCTGTATTACATGTACCCGTTATATGTGTCTTTCCCGATATGAACCCGTCATCTCTTTCTATGTGTACCCGCTATACAACAGATATATATATATATATATATATAGAGAGAGAGAGAGAGAAAGAAAGAAAGAGAGAATATGAAGAAATAAAAAAACAATATAAAAATATATACTAATGCATATAGATGTAATCGTTTGTTCAATAAGGATGTTATATCAATTTGGGGTATAGAATAAGTAAAAAGATTTATGACATGGTATTGCGAAACCTAATGCTTTTCATCAGAAAAGGAGAGAAAATGTTAGGTAACATATTAAGAATGCTACTTTTAGCGATAGCTACATTAGGAGCTAAATAATTGGACATGAGAGGAAAAGGGCAATATATTGAAACTGTTGGAGGGATGGGAGAACGACAGTGATCTTTGCGATAAAGAAAGTATATAGCTGATATCACAAATAAAGATAAGTTGATACCACGTATGCCATGAGGAGTATGAGGTAAGTGTTCAATATGTGCGTGCATCTATATTACCTTCAATTATTTATCCTATATTCTTTCGTCTATATTTATTCTGATCGTCGACTTTTATTTCTTTACATTATACTATATACATAGAGTATACCCTGCTCTACTTTGTTATTGAACACTATTCTATAAACCTCTTTACACTTCATTGGTTACTTAACCTCTGGAAAACAATAACCTCAGATTATATATATATATATATATATATATATATATATATATATATATATTTATATTTTGTGTACATAAAGTTGTTAGTTGAGACAGATCATTAGTACCGTCGGTTTCAAGCCCGATAATAAGGCCCGTTTAAGGTATCCTTATCAAGCTCTCTTCAGCCAATATTATTATCGGGCTTGAAACCGACGGTACCAATGATCTGTCTCAACTAACAACTTTCTGTACACAAAATATAAAAATATAAGTACGCTCTTAAAATTTGGATTTTCCTTTTAATTGAGCACTCTGCTGAAATTCTTTTTCCAAAAAAACTAATCATATATATATAAAATTCAACGCTATTTCACATGATTAATGGTAGCCGAATGGATACGGCCTCCGCCTCCGCTAATCGAGCCAGAGATGTCTCGTGTCGCGGGGTTCGAATCGTTCGACTGGTAGTAATCGTGACACCCTGCACTGAAGAATCCCGAAAGGATGAAACACTAGTGTCTGTAGGTATTTAATTATTATAGTAAAAAAATAATTATGACAGCCCCTTTAAGAAATACGTTTCTTATCGTTGAGCACTTTCTGTTGAATTAAAAAGTCGGTCAATTTAGCTCTTATGCGTAGATCATCGTATAACGATTTGATCACTGTCTGTCTGACGTAATGAACATTTAAATTAAAATGTTTAAAATTCAACGCTATTTCACATGATTAATGGTAGCCGAATGGATACGGCCTCCGCCTCCGCTAATCGAGCCAGAGATGTCTCGTGTCGCGGGGTTCGAATCGTTCGACTGGTAGTAATCGTGACACCCTGCACTGAAGAATCCCGAAAGGATGAAACACTAGTGTCTGTAGATATTTAATTATTATAGTAAAAAAATAATTATATATATATATATATATATATTAGCCGAAGTGTCTAGGTCCAGATGTCTTAGTCCTAGTTATTAATGCTCTTCTAAAACATTCCACAATCGCCAGTTAAAGTCTAAGTCGATGTTTGCATTGCTATCATTGTATAAGGAATATTCTGCGCTCGAAATTGTTTGCAAAGTACGAATTATGTACGTCTCAAATTAAGGGCGTGGTTCCCTGTGAGTTGTAGATGTTATATCGCTAACAGAAACCACACGGACTGCTGACGGTGTAAAGCGGGAGGACAGCGATCGCCTCGAGAAGTGCGACATGAATGCCATAGAAACATTTCTAATTAAGAATCGCTTGAGCTGGTTGGGCCACCTGGTGCGGAGCCGAAATTCGTGAAGCAATTATACTTTAGTCAGATTAGAAAATGGCGGTAAATGTCATTTGTCAATGGCGTCGTCGTGACTTTGTTGTTCGCTGCAGGACAGGCCTCGTTCATCATTGGAAAACGTACAATGGAGAAACTGGCTGACGAAACAGTATCCATTGTTTAAAATTAGATAGACAAACACTCACACACGTACACAAGCACAGACACGCATACATTTAAAATGAGACCGTAATATTTATTTATATATTTGTGACAGAAGATTAGTACAACATCAGTACCACCGGTTTCAAATTTTAAAAGATATCTACAGTCAATCTCCTGCGCAGAACCTTATCAACCTCATCTGGAGCCTTCATTTTCCTTATAGGTAGACATCAACAGGCGGGCGGGGGAGGGTGATGAGAGTCTGATGAAAAATCAAACATAAGTTCTTTGTTTGGATTTGAAACCTACGGTACCAATGTTGCCAATATATTTCCTAATACATGCACACACACACACACACACATATATATATATATATATATATATATATATATATATATATATATATATATATATAAGTGAACGTGTCTGTGTGTGTCTCTCTGTGTATCTGTGTTGTGTGTCTGTGTACATTTCCCTACGCAATAACTCTGTCAATTTTTAGTCTACAGACTCGAAATTTGATATACAGGGTACTGATATTGTGGAAAATCGATGGGATCTTTTAAACTCCGCGGCCTAATGTTCACAGGAAACATGAGTTGGAACAATTACATTGAGAGCATTGCCAGGACCACTGCAAAGAAGGTAGGCTCTCTTTACCGTGCTAGAAAGCTACTAACGCCCGAAAGTATTCTGTACCTGTATAAGGCCACCATTCGCCCATGTATGGAGTATTGTTGTCACATTCGGGCTGGTGCATCTGCTACTAGTCTCTCGCTCCTAGACAAGGCCCAAAAGAGAGTCGCTAACCTGATAGATCCTGAACTGTAATCTAAGCTTCAGCATCTGCCCCACCGACGAAATATTGCATCCCTCTGCCATTTCTACAAGTATTTTAATGGTGAATGCGCTGACGAACTGAAAGCACTTGTGCCCCCACGACGTAAATACCCCCGACAAACCCGACAAGCAACTACCCCCACTACACAGTAGAGATGTAAGAGAGCTTTCTACTCCAGTAGTTTCTTCCCCAAAACCGCTAGACTTTGGAATTCCCATCCGGGTCCCTGTTTCCCCAACTGTACTGACATGCAAAAGTTCAAGTGTAACGTGACCTGACATCTTGCTTCCCAACTCCCTACATTGTACCCCTGTAGCTTATGTCTCTGTTAGTAGCCCCTACACCAAATTGGCAATGTGACTTGTTTGGAGTGAAAATGTAATTTAAAAAATTACAAAAAAAAAAACATAGTCTTGAACAGTGGGAGCACTGGGAGTCAGTTATTGTGATTACAGCTGATGCTGCTCTGCGGTCTCTCTCTCTCTCTCTCTCTCTCTCTCTCTCTCTCTCTCTCTCTCTCTCTGTCTCTCTCTCTCTCTCTGGTAGCTGTGAGTTTCTGGCATCGATCCTCTTCCAAGTTGACAGCCGTTTTATGAACTGAACCTCGCTATTTTGATCTTTCCATGGCATATCCTTCCGGGTATTTTGGTTTGATATCGCCTCACTGGAGATTGGTTTGACTGTCTTTATACTGCAGTTTTGGTCGACCTTGGTTTCTTTTGCCGGCCTTGAACTCCTCGTACACCCGGCGTCACGGCATCCAACATTCCTCTATTCGAATGACATGTCCAACCCATCGAAGATGGGCCTTGACGATGTTGGCCTCTATGCTGATGGACAGCTTGGTTGAGGACCTTCAGAGTTGATGTGGTCCTGCCACCTGGTTACCAGGATGGAGCGGAGAGCTCACGCGTGGAAGAGCTCCAATTTCTTGATATGCCTGCGATACAGTTTCAACATTTCTTAACCATAGAGGAGGTAGGGAAGAACCATAGCATTATAGAGCTCTATTTTCGTAGAAAAGCTGATTTTGTGTTCGTTGAGCACTCGATTGGACTTGCCTTGCTGATTCTAGTGTCAATTTCTCTGTCCAAGGAGCCAACACAAGATATGGTGCTCCCCAGATATTTGAAATGTTCTACGTAGAGAAGTAGTGTATCGTCAATGGTGGTGGTGGGAGGAGTGAGGTGAGAGTATGGTACAGGTTAGTGGAACACCTCCCTTATTCCAAGACTGATTATCACTACAAACACTACAGATCTATATATTAAGACTCTCCCCAAACGATATTTTACACACACACACGCATAAACAAAGCATCAACACTGCCTGGCACAACTTTTCTACACACACACACACACACAAACTCGCGCATGCGCAATAACAAAGCCTCATCAATTCTAAATTTAAATTTATATCTTTTTGATTTGGATCTTTGTTGAAACGTATAAGGGAATCGGTCCGCTTGAGAAACCCTTTGAATGATGATGTGAAGAACTGTAGTCTTCAGCATTAGAAACGAAATTCGCCGGTTTGAACTTTGCGCAATAAAGTGCCAGAATTCCTCAGAAGTGGCGTTCAATTGATGTGCCAAGTGCGATTATTGCGAGCTGAGAATAATCTGTTCTTTAACGATGGTCTAATCACTCAAAGGAATCGAATAAATATTTGGAATTCGATTACTCAGCAAAAAAAAAAGATAATTTTTTAAATCCTCGAACGAGAAAATGAATAGGAATTCAATTGTCATCGAGTAATTCTATTTGTAAACGTTTACGTAATTATCTTGTAAAAATCAAAGAAATTTATTGCATCAAAAGAAAATCAGCTTCGTTTCAAAGGATTAAAACGTGCGGCTGCAATTACGCAAACATTCGGTTATTTTTTCATACTGCACACTGATTTTTAACAACACACACACACACACACACATATATATATATATATATGTATATATATATATATATATATGTGTGTGTGTGTATATATATATATATTACTCTTTTATCTGTTTAGTTACATATGTTTCGGATGCCGGACCATGTTTACGATTCAGCAGCCTCGTCAGACTTTACAGAAATCTTTCTGAAAGATTTCTAAAGATTTCTGTAAGGTCTGACGAGGCTGCTGGATTGTAAACATGGTCCGGCATCCGAAACATATGTAACTAAACAGATAAAACGGCAATAAAAAGAATAAAACACATATTTGCTCTGCAATAGTATTGAGCACTCTCTTCAGCTTTTTACTAATTACCAATTTTACTATATATATATATATATATATATATATATATATATATATATATATATATATATATATATATATATATATATATATATAGCGTGTCAGGAGGTGATGAAAAAAATCCAATTAACTGCTCGATCGTGGATGTGAGAGCTGAAGATTCAATATTTATTTAAAAACTATATATACATATTTCACAGGCGTACCAGTGGTTTCATTGCGTTGAATCAACCATACTTATTTAAGATTTGGAACTTTGAGTTAAAACGGCCATTTAACGTTTTCTTTTTTTTTTTTTTTTTTGTGCTGTTTGTTTAGTTTGCATTGTTTCACTTTTTCAAAGTCACTGATGAATTTGCGCTGATTCCATTCAACCTCTTACGGTGCATTCAACGCAATGAAAACACTGGTACGCCTTTGAAATATGTATACATTGTTTTGAAATGAATATTGTATATATATATATATATATATATATATATATATATATATATATATATATATATATACAATAAATCTCCGAAGCAGTATTTCATGGTAAACAACTGATGATCCTTTGAAAAATAAATTATTACTGCTACTATAGTGAATTCGAAAGAGCAAGTTGATGCAGTGATTGCAGGTGATTGAATGACTTACTGACTAAATGGTTTTCTAACGAATGATAAAAAATATTTTTTGTGTAGTTTTAAAGGTTAAAAACTTCCAAGACTATACACACACACACATATATATATACATATATATATATATATATATATATATATATATATATATATATATTTAAACATATTGAAATTGGTATATCAAGCAGCATTTTTTTCATTTAAGCAAATATTTTTTAATGGAACGCAGACACTTTGATTTATGATTCTTTTTTTTTTTAATTTTTCGATTTTCCGTATAATCTTTTTACATCGACATTTTTATATCAAAATAAATAATATTAATAAAAGTTGATGAGCGGAGGTTCTGTTATGATTTCTCCATTGCTTAAATCATTCGCTGACATCTATGCTGATGACACGACCATCTACGGAAACACATCAAAGGCTGTAAATGACAAAGTTCTCTCTGATTCTCTCTCCTCTGATCTCGAGCACGTGGTTCAATGGGGGAAGAGGTGGCTGATTACCTTTAATGCATCTAAAACCAAGCTCCTATCTTTACATCATCAACGGTCTGATCCCCATCTGGCATCAATTGAAATGGGTGGCTCTTGTCTAGGAGAAGCTCCATGTTTTGACAAGCTTCTGGGCTTGACCTTTACTGCTGATCTGAAATGGAACACGTACATCAAGTCTGTTGCCAAGGTCGCTGGAACAATGGTGGGATCCTTCTACCGCTCAAGAAGATATCTCACTAATGATGCAATTCTCTATCTATATAAAAGCCAAGTACGCCCAAGGATGGAATGCTGCTGCCATATCTGGGCAGGATCTGCTAAAAATAGCCTATCATGCCTTGACAGAGTAAAAAAAATAGACTTCGTAGCTTAGTGGGGGATGCCCTTTTCTCTACCCTGCAACCTCTCTCCCATAGAAGAGATGTTGCGAGCCTATCCTTGTTTTATCGTTATTTCAATGGCAGGTGCGTCTGAACTCCAATCTCTGCCCCCCCCCTCGCAAATCTTTTACGAAAAACACCCGTCTAGCTGAAACCACTGTCAAAAAATTTCCCCACTCTTTATCTGTGCCTAAATAAAAACATAGATTCCATGAACAAAGCTTCTTCCTTAGAACTGCACGACTGTGGAAGTCTGTTCCGTCTGCTTGCTTCCCACCTTACTACAATCTGGTTGCCTTCAAGTCCAACGTAAACAAATTCCTAATGAATCGCCCCCTTAAGTAGACATTTTCATTAAACCCCCACACTAAGGTACTGTACATGCAATAACCCTTAGCCCTGAGTGGCTTCCGGGCCTTGATAAGTGGTGATCACCTTGTAAAAAAAAAATTGCTTATGACTTCACGCAGATTGTTCACGAACCCACCCGTGTGCCCGATACTGACGGCGAGTATGCAAGTCTCCTACACCTTTTTCTCACAACTTGCCCTGAACTGTGTTCAGCTTCCGTTTTGTCTCCTCTGAGATTTTCCGATCATTCTGTTGTATCAGTTAAGATAAAAATGAAATGTAATAAGTCCTCAGATGTACCTCTTCATCGTACAGTATGTCGATATTCTATATCAGATTTACCTCTGCGTTCCATGTTTAAAAAGAATATGTCCTCTATAGTATTAGACCGTTTCATACAAAAACCTAACAGCCAGCCGTGGTTCTCTCCAAAATGCGCTGCTGCCATTGCGCACAGAAATCACTTTTTGCATTGATTCCAACGTAATAGATGTGCTGAGACTAAAACCGCTTACATGACTGCCAGCAACCACTGTAAAAAAGTATAAAAGAACGCAAGAGAGTTGTATGCTCAGTCAGTTAAGTCCAAAGTAGCTGAGCAGCGGCTTGGTACCCACCAGTTTTGAAAATAGCAAACAGAATCCTGAACAGAAGTTTGTGTTTTATCCCAACTATCATAAATGGGCCTGAGGTAATCTCGTCATCATTAGACAAAGCCAAACTCTTTGCCAAGAAATTTGCAACTCATTCTACCCTTTGCGACCAAGGCCGCCAACCTCCAATATTTCCTCCTGTATCAGAAAACACGCTATGTGATATACAAATATCTGTATGTGATGTTGCTAAGCTAATCAAAAACCTTGATTCCAGTAAAGCAACCTGTCCTGACGGTATTCCAATCGTAGTACTCAAAAGACTTCAACCAGAAGTAGCGTACATCCTTACAAAACGGTTTAAACGTTGTCTTAAAGATAATTGCTTCCCATCACCCTGGAAAATCTCATCAGTATGCCCTGTATTTAAGAATTCAGGTGATCGCTCATCCCCCTCTCAGTACAGGCCAATAAGTCCCCTAGCCGTCATCGATTCTATATATTTTAACTTATCATCGCCGTTTAAAGTATATTTTAGTTTTCACTTTTAATTCTCATTTTCGCTCCTTCGCACTTTTACTTCAACGCTTGAAGATGAAGATGAAAAATACAAATGGCGGCAGTTTGAGAAATTTTTGGAAAAATTAGTTTAAACTAAAAAACTATCCAAAATACTCTTAGGAACTCACTCGATATATGTTACCGTGACGTAGGCTGGCATATAATCGGTGGTTTTAAACTTTTGCTCGATACAGGTGACGACTTTTAAGAGTCCCTTTTAGTTATTACCTGGCTTGAGGATATTTGTACAACTAAACGGCAAATCTGCCCCCAAAAATCCGGTATTATCTTACTTTAAGGCCCGTTTTACGTTCGTATATAACGAAATATTTTATTGTAGATTTCAGTGTACTAAAAACGAATCTGCAAACCGTTACTGTCGCAAAAAGAAAGTTTTCATGATATGAAGAAATTACTTTTTCGAAAAGTGGGTGATCACTTTTCAATGTAAATTTAACTTAGAATGTGCACCCACTTTCTGCCCACCTGGGAGAGAGGTATTTTTCTGTGTGTTTCTTGGCTAAAAAGCTTTTTGCTTGATTTCTTTTACATGGTAATAACCCCTGAACTCTGGTACTATTGTCCATTTCACAGCCGTAGCCTTCGTTTTCGCTATGCGCGAGCATAAAGGAAAGCTGTTTAGCCAATAAACATGGGAAAAAATCACCCCTCTCTCAGGAGGCTAGTAAGTTGGTGCTCATTTTATGTTAAATTTACATGGAAAAGTGACCGCCCACTTTTTGAAAAAGTAGTTTCTTCATATCATAAAAACTATTTTTTGCGATGGAAATGGTTAGCACACCGAAATCTACAAAAAAAATGTTATATACGAACGTGAGACGCACGACCCTTAATGGCAAATTTTATCAAAAATCCGGGAGAAAATAGTTTTCAATAAAAACAGCAAATGAATTCGATAGAAAAAAATGGATGCTATGTTTTTTTTATTTTTCTGTGTGTTTCTTGGCTAAAAAGTTTTTGTTTGATTTCTTTTGCATGGTAATAACCCCTGAACTCTGGAACTATTTTTCATTTCACAGACGTAACCTTTGTTTACGCTACTCACGAGCATAAACAAAAGCTGTTAAATATGCACTCGCGCCAAACTGTCTTGTCAAAACACTTTAAGCCAATAAACACGAAAATAAGTGCAACTTCCTTAGGTGGCCAAAAAGTGGGTGCTCATTTTAAGTTAAATTTACATGGAAAAGTGATCACCCACTTTTCGAAAAAAATTTCTTCATGTCATAAAAACTATTTTAGTACTCCTTGGGCGTTGAGTTCCATGACGACACGCAGAATTATTTAGTGGTCATTCCCTTAGTTCCCCACTCAGTCAATGCTAACGCATGCGCACGTAACATTTTTTTATTTACCTATGTTGCCTTTCGCACTTTTACAAACATTATTTACGTTGGCTTAACTCTTTTCATAAATAAAAAAAAAAGTAACTAAACCATTTATGGATAATTTGTCACGTGTATAAACATTTATTTATTTATTTACGTTGGCTTAACTCTTTTCATGAATAAAAACTTTTAATAGGTCATGAACTATTATCCAAGCTTCAGCCTCTGTCTCATCGACGCAATGTAGCATCCCTCTGCCTGTTCTACAAGTACTTTAACGGTGTATGTTCCGACGAGCTGCAAGCACTTGTACCCCCTTTACGTAAATACCCCCGACAAACCCGACAAGCAGTACAATCCCACCCCTTCACTGTAGAGATCTCTAAATGCAACTCCAGTAGTTTCTTCCCCAGAACCGCTAGACTTTGGAACTCTCTGCCAGGTTCCTGCTTCCCCAACTGTATTGACATGCAGAAATTCAAGTGTAACATAAACCGACATCTTGCTGCCCAACTCCCCACCTAGTACCCCTGGAGCCTGTGTCCTTAATAGTAGCCCCCTAAATCAAAGTGGCAATGTGCCTTGTTTGGGATAAAAATGTGATAAAAAGAGGTTACTAAACATTTATTATTAATTTCTCACGTACTTACGTTGGCTTAATTCTTTTCGGGAATTATAAAAAAGTAACTAAGCCGTTTATTGATAATTTCTCACTTACAAACATTTTTAATTTACATGAGCGGATAAGTCTGCTGGTCGCCATGGAACTCAACGCCCACCCAAAAAAGTATTTTGTTATATACGAACGTGAGACGGGCCTTAATGGAAAATTTTATAAAAATTCCGGGATGCTGTTTTTTTTTTTTCAATAACATAAGAAATTAAGAATGAGACAAATTTATTTTAGGTCGGCTTCGCCAGGAAAGCGAAATGTCGTTAGATGCCGTGTACCAAACGGCTTTGTTAAAAAACCTTTTAGCCAATAAACACGAAAATAAATGCCGTCCCTCAGGTGGCCATAAAGTGGGTGCTCATGTTAAGTTAAATTTACATGGAAAAGTGATCACCCACTTTTCGAAAGTAATTTTTTCATATCATGAAAACTATTTTTGGCACTCCTTGGGCGTTGAGTTCCATGACGACACGCAGAATTATTCAATGGTCGTTCCCTTAGGTCCCCTTAGTCAAAGCTAACACATGCGCACGTAACATTTTTTTATTTACTTGTTGCCTTTCTCACTTTTACAAACATTATTTACGTTGGCTTAACTCTTTTCATAAATAATAACAAAAAAGTAACTAATCCATTTATCGATAATTTGTCACGTGTACAAACATTTATTTATTTATTTATTTATGTTGGCTTAACTTTTTTCGTGAATAAAAATTGTTTACTCTTTAAGAATAATAAAAGGAAAACGTTACTAAACATTTAATTATTTGTCACCTACTTACGTAAGTAGATAGTGAAATGTAATTCGAAAGTCGTCAACGCGTAGTGCAAGTGAAAGGCTCATTTCTACAGGAAATGAAATGGCGGACAGTCTCGCAGTTACGAAAAATATTTTTATTTTATTTAATATTTTTATAATTCGCAATGTTAAATTATTTTAATAATATAGAAAACATTCCTGGAATTTTCAGATAGATTTTCTGAAAATTTTAATTAAATTGGTAATATTAAACATATGGTTTTATCGATTTTGAACGAACCAAGAATTACATTTATATATATATATATATATATATATATATATATATATATATATATATATATATATATATATATATATATATATATTAAGCGGAATGTGCGTGTGTGTCTGGTGACGAATAGGCTCCTATATCGTTGACTATTTAAAAAAAACTGATTACATATAATGATAGAAGATGTATCGAGGATGAGGAATGGGTATGTTTGATCTGGCAGGATGGTAGTTCATAAAAATTGTGGAAATAAAAAAATAAAAAAGTATGGAAATAAAAAAATGAAAAAAAAACGTTTACAAGGATTTTTGATATAGATGTACATAAAAATACTTTGATAAGTATGTTTCAACTTAAACAGGGATGGTATGATAAAATTTTGGGGTCTGCGTTCGCGCCTGTACTCCATAGAAATATGGCTCAAACTTTAACAAAGACTTTTCATATCTATTTGCGTAAGTATACTTTGATAATTATGTTTCAGTTTGAAGAAATATGGTATAATAAAATATTGGGTGTTCGTTGGTGCCTGACCTCATAGAATGGAAATATGTCACAAAGTTTAACAAGGTTTTTTAAAAGGGGCGAGGGTCCACAATGACACCTTAACTTTAATCTTAATTCACGTTAGCTTTTTTTATTTTTTGAGTTGAATCATATTGTGTCGAATAAATTCACCTTATAAATTCACCTTCTTATTAAAGTGAAAGCCAAAAAAAGTCGGAACTTTAGACAATTCTCGACACAAATTTTGCATAACTCTTTCGAAAATATATTAATAGATAAATAATAAAAAAATAAGAACGTTACTTGTTATCGTGTTAAAAGAAAGAAAAAATCCTGCTCACGTGATTACGTGTCTTTTTAAAAACATTTACATAACCTTTTATTTTATTTATATATCTGTTTATGCTTTTTTGTAAGTTTACTAGAAGGAATTCAGTTGATTACAACCCTTTCAGTGTATTCTCTACATTACAATAGTACAACCCTGAATCCGATGGCGCAATACCACACCGTTTAATACTGTAAAACTGAAACGAAGCTGTTCTGCTTGAAAAGGGTGCCATTTTCTTCTTATTCATATTTATATCGATTCTTTGCTTTAAAAACCTAAAGTAATTACGTGTTTACTTTTTTAATATCCCATTTTGCTGTTTCAGATTATTTTACTAAAGTAAGTAAAGCTTCATTATTTTTCAAAACTGTTTTTGTTTTTTGTTTTTCGATATTTTGTCGATATTATTTAGTAAGAGTGTTTAGCAGAAAAGCCAACAAGCGACTACCCGAAAAAATAAATATACAAGAAATAAATGTTACCATAGTCAATAAAAGTTCAGTTAATGTTTTTTGTTTTGTTCTGAAATAGTTTTTAATGCTCTTTACTTGAAATAATTTCAGCGAACCGAAATTAAAACAAAATTTTAGGCGATAACTACTTAAATGAATTTCTATATAAACTACACATGCCATAATCGAATATTCTACAAGCACAAAATAACGGAACGCATTAAAATATGTTTATAAATATTCCTTAAGTTGACGGAACTCTCTTAAATTGTTAACACAGAATGCTCAGGTGCCCCTCTTTCAAATTGAAAACGGGGCTCTCCATTTCAAAGTCGCGGCCATTTTGATTTTTTTTAACCCGGCTCGTGAATTAAAAAAAATATTTTTACAAACTACTTAAAAATACAAACCAATGAACTTTTCTACCATAAAAGTAACTTTTATTGACTATGGTAACATTTATTTCTTGTATATTTATATTATTACATATATAATATTTTCTCTTTGTAAGGAAACATCATTTTGTTGGTCACTCTTGGTTACGAATGGAAACAAAGTTGATATAACAAAATATATTTTCACGAAAATTATCTTTACTTTCATCATATTTTGCTTAGGGTAAAATTTTTGAGTATCAAAACCTATCCATTTACAACCCCCTCCTTTTCATAACATATCATACTTTCATAAATCACAGTCCATTTTCTGTAGGCTGTTTTTGAACCCAGTCAACGACGGGTACTTCTGCTAGTATATATATATATATATATATATATATATATATATATATATATATATATATATATATATATATATATATATATATACTTGCTGGACGCCGACGTTACCTGATCGTAAAATCCACTTAAACATGATATTTTAATTGAGTCAGACTACGTATGTATTATAATTGAATCAATCCTCTGTTGATTATTATATATTACATTGAATAATTTACCTAGTGAACTAATTCTCAAAAATATTTTTAATAAATAATAATAATAATAATAATAATAATAATAATGTCGTTCATGTATGTTTGCAATATCACTTTTAGCTGATAATGATGCTTGATGATAAATGTCCTAGAAAAGTCACTTCAGATTAATGTGTAGTTTTTAAATATGCAAGCAAAAAAAAATGATTTGCGGCGATTTTAAATGGTAACTCTTCTTTTATCGTAAATCCAACTCATTAATAAGAAAAAATAAATAAAATGATGAGGTACTTGATCAGAGCATTAATTTATCTGTAGTCGAATCCTTTATCACTGAGCTATATGTCCAGATGTCAACAAATCTGTTTCTAAGAAGAAATGATTTGCTGAGATTTTATTACATACCTCCGTCGGTGTAACCTAAAATATTACCTGTTAAAATTCTTCTTTTTATCTATAAGAAAATAAAGATTATTTTAAGATCCTTTTCGTTTTAGACTTTCGATACTTATCAGATAAATTTCTGTACAAACATATCTAAGAACACTGTCATACATATAAATTACCTTTGTGTGTGATTAGCAAAACATAGGCTGAACTTTTCGAGGCCTATGAGGAAAGAACTTAATATACACATTCACAAAATGTTACTTTACATAAGAGTATATATATATATATATATATATATATATATATATATATATGTTTGTTTGTTTGTGTGTGTTTTAGGCAATATTTTTTCTCTTAAGCATATTTCATTAAATAAAATAGACGTGTGTTTGTCTATCAATTCTGTTTTTTATCTCTTTCAACTTCCGCATAGCGGTCTTCACTTCGGGTGTAATCGCCATATTTGTTGTAAGTCTGAGTACTTTTCAATCTTTCTGAGTTCACCGTACGAGATGGATCAATCAAACTTGTTTTGAACAATTTTGCCTTTTACGGTAAAGTTTACATTAGTATACAATATTTCATGCAGATTCTCTAACATTTCTTTTTATAAGGAACACAAAACCATTACACCCACATGCATAGACATCAAGTTATATACATATATGTAATATATATATATATATATATATATATATACATATATATATATAGCTGAATGTGTGTGTATAATGTGTCTATATATATATATATATATATATATATATAATATAAAGCTCTGTGTGTGTGTGTGTGTGACGAGTAGGCTCCTATATGGTTGACTATTTTAAAAAACTGATTACATATAATGATAGAAGATGTATCGAGACACAGTAATGAGTATATTTGATCTGGCAGAACGGTGGTCCATTAAAATTATGAGGTCTGCGTTCGCGCCTGGTCCACAAAGTATGGAAATAAAAAAAAAACTTTTACAAGTATTTTTTATATAGATGTATATAAGAATACTTGGATAATTATGTTTTAACTTAAATAGGGATGGTATAATAAAATTGTGGGGTCTGCGTTCGCGCCTGACCTCCATAGAATGGGCACAAACTTTAATAAAGACTTTTCATATCTATCTGCGTAAGTATACTTTGATAATTATGTTTCAGTTTGAAGAAATACGGTATAATAAAATTATGGGGTGTTCGTTTGCGCCTGACCTCCATAAAATGGATATATGTCACAAAGTTTAACAAGGTTTTTTTAATATAGATCCACAGAATATTGTGATAAGTGTTTCAGTGTGAACAGGTATGGTATAATAAATTATGGGGTTTATCTATTTTATTTTTACTTTCATCATATTTTGCGTTGGTTTTGATACGCATCAAATTCGAAGCTATCTCTTTACAACCCTTCCTTTTCATAACCTATCATACTTTCATAAATCAGAGTCCATTTTCTGTAGGCTGTTTTTGAACCCAGTCAACGACGGGTACTTTTGCTAGTATATGACAGTAGAGTTTAGTTTCCTAGATGTACATCCAATGAAACAACATGTGTCTACGAAACAGTGCTCAATGAGTAAACAGCGTAGGTATATTAAATTTATTTATACAAACATTGCTGGCTACATATGTGCATACATGTTTCTGTAATCACCCGTGCTAGGGAGATTACGTCTTCAGGCCATGAATTTTCTTCGAAAACTGACATGGCCTGAAGACGTACTCTCCCTAGAACGGGTTATTACAGAAACGTGTATGCACATATGTAGCCATCAATGTTTGTATAAATAAATTTTTGTATAAATAAATTATATATATATATATATATATATATATATATATATATATATATATATATATATATATATATATATATATACGGGCAAACAAACAGTAAATAAAACGTTAAAAAACACTTTGAAAAAGAATTAAAACCTATTTAATCTGAAAAGGAAACACTTGATAAGTGGATAGTCATTAATCTGCGGAGTTTCGAAGAAATACTTTCCTTCTCATCAGAGGGTAGGAATTAGTAAAATGCAGGATCGGATTTTGCATTCAAAAGTATTTGATGAAACAACAAGTAAGTCAAAGATCTTACTTCAAAACAAAAAAAGTGAAGCAGAGGGAATATGGTGAAGAAAAAGGTGATTACACGTGAATGGATAGTCTGGTGGAAGATAAATAATCCAGTGATGGTAAAATCCAAATATATAACTTCAGTTAATTGAATTTCCATTTGCAGAAGTAAAATCCAAGGAAATCCCGTAATTGGAAGATGGTCCAAAATAATCCAAAGGCAGAAATCCATGGAATAATTCACAAAAATGTGTACAAGGGAAAAAGGGGAAAAAATTCCAATAATAGTAATAAAAGAAAAATAAGATATGCTTTTCACTCTACTTACTACTAAATAAGAAAGATCAGGGAAGAAGAAGAGGGAAAAAATTAAATAGTGATAAACGTAGATTCCATGAACAGAGTTTCTTTCTTAGAACTGCACGCCTGTGGAATTGTCTTCCGTTTTCCTGCTTTCCGGCTGACTACAATATGATTGTCTTTAAGTCTAACGTAAATAAGTTCTTGATGAGCCGTTCCATATAAGTTATCAAATTTACCAAATTTTCATTACTAATGATTACTATATTGTCCAATTTCTAATGTACACTCTTTAACCCTTATCCTTGAGTGGTCTCTTGGCCTTGATAATGTGGTGATGCCTATGTAAAAAAAAAAAAAATGTCAAAATTTTTTCCCTTGTACACATTTTTGTGAATTATTCCATGGATTTCTGCCTTTGGATTATTTTGGACCATCTTCCAATTACGGGATTTCCTTGGATTTTACTTGTGCAAATGGAAATTCAATTAACTGAAGTTATATATTTGGATTTTACCGTCACTGGATTATTTATGTTCCACCAGACTATCCATTCATGTGTAATCACATTTTCTTCACTATATTCCCTCTGCTTCACTTTTTTTGTTTTGAAGTAAGATCTTTGACTTACTTGTTGTTTCATCAAATACTTTTGAATGCAAAATCCGATCCTGCATTTTGCTAATTCCTACCCTCTGATGAGAAGGAAAGTATTCCTTCGAAACCCCGCGGATTAAGGACTATCCACTTATCAAGTGTTTCCTTTTCAGATTAAATATGTTTTGAAACTCTTTTTCACAGTGTTTTTAACATGTTTTATAACTGTTTGCTCGTATTATGAGCTCTATCTCCTATTTTGCTTCATCGAGCTTTTACATCTGGCTGAGATAATTTTATAAATATTAATTCTTTAATATTTATATTATACTTTAATTTTACCATCTTAGATCATTTTGGTAAATTTAATAATAATTTTTTATTTTATATATATATATATATATATATATATATATATATATATATATATATATTCATGAAAGAAAAAGAATTGATTACTTTGTAAGCCTTCAAACTTTGAAATCATGTTTGAAACATGTAAACTATTGAATATAAAGTCATTTAAACTGGTTATTAAAGTCTAAGCAAATCCTTGTAAATTTAAAATTGAAAGTTTTGAAAACTGTCCACATCCAGTCATTTTATACATAGATATTAAAACATTGAATTGAGATTAGTCATAACAATTTAGTTCAATGAACACTTCGTTGGTCATAGGATATCGTCATAATAAAATTTCACTTTCAAAATTCTATTTAAAAATTAATGATTAAAAAATAATGATTTGGTGGTTTTATTTTACGACGATAAATCTTTCTCGGGTTATTTAATGGCAAATCCAGTAATTTTGGGAGAAAGTTTTTTTATGTTTCCAATTCTTTTATGTTTTCACTTATTTATTCGTACTGTTTTGCTTTGGTTGTTTTATGACATGTCAACAGTGAAAGGACTCCTGAACAACGTCGGGTATGTACATCTTAACAAAACATTTTTTATTTTTCCGTTAGTTCTGACCATTTTATAGCAATATGCGGGGAAGGCAGACGCTTTTACGTTAAGAGAGACAATGACAGATGACGAAAGGACGAGGGAATCAATTCTTGGCGATATTTGATGCATTTTCTGTCAGTTGATTGATGACATCTAAATGCGTAAGACTCGTCTCGATCATAAATTATGCCAATAAACAAACGGGGGGGGGCATCTATCTCTATCCGCCATTTTGTAATTCTCCACCGATCAACCGGAAGTTAATATCTGCTCATGCGCAGTATAGTTAGATGGAAAATGAAAACGAGGAAAAAATACAGACATACAAATACGCATACAAACATATACAAGCAAATATATTCTTACAAACACACAGACAAATGCACGCATAAAAACACACACATACATGCACTAAAAATATTTATATCTACAGATACAACTTTATTTAATTAGACAATTGATATGTTTTTACCTAATTGGGAATGATTAATAGCTTGCATACAACCGAGGTATAGTATTATCCTTCTTTATGCGATTGACCCGTATATCCTGTGTGCTACAATCGACGTACCTCTAAATGTTAGGAAATAAAAAAGTAAGGGGAAAAATATAACAAAATGGGGAAATAGGTTTATCAGCTGAACAACGAAAAGAAAGTTCTTCACCAAGGTACACAAAGGAGAACTGAATAGGGATTATTAATCTAGGTGCGACAAACAAAAGGCCGGGCATAATAGTAGATATATTTGATGTTAGTTTTCTGGCAGTTATAGGTGTTGCGTGGTATTCTTTGGTTTACGACAATTGACGACAGTTGTGAGTTTTACATAGTTGAAGGCAAGTCGTGACTTGGATTAGATCGGGAGAGCTTTAGCAGATCCAGATGAGCCGATATGAAATGACGAACACAGCCTTGACAGAACATAGATGTGGACCTTAGAGTGTAGAAGGTAAACGATGACACCCACTCAGAAAATAGAACATAGATGTGGAAGATGAATACACGCAAAACATGAATATAGATGTGAACCTTAGCATGTCACACACACACACATACACACACACACACACACATATATATATATATGTATATATCTATATCTATATATCTATAAAGGTGAACGTGTCTGTCTGTCTGTCTGTGTGTCTGTGTGTCTGTCTGTCTGTGTACATTTCCCTACGCAATAACTCTGTCAATTTTTAGTCTATAGACTCGAAATTTGAAATACCGGGTACTGAGATTTGGGACAATCGATGTGACGGGTGTCAGCCAGAAATTTGGCTGTTAAGGGGTCAAATTTCAACGATTTGACCTTTAAGAACTCTACCAAACTCCTCCGACAATTTTTGGTCTAGACACTTGAAATTTTAGATTTAGGTTCCTTGAACATGGATCTAACGTAATAAAGTTATTTGAGCCCGAAACAATAAATTTTAAGGGGTCATAATAGGGGTCAAAGTTTTAAAAAATTAACCATTTTTTTTGTTTTTTTGCACAGCATACACCTCCAAACACCCGAGCAACGCCGGGCACCCCTGCTAGTATATATATATATATATATATATATATATATATATATATAGCGCAAATAATATTTGCAGAATGTGTTAGATTTTGTATTTTTTGTTTTGTTTCATTTCATTTTTTTATACTTGTGAACCCGTACGCAGCCGCCAACGTGAGAGACGATGACACTGCAGAATAGAAACTGCAGGAGATGAAGACAATAGAAGAAAACCTCAGCGTTTGTTGTTGTGCGGGAAAGCAAGTTGTTTTGACACTTTCTAGACTATCCATCTAGGAAAAGAAAATGTAAAACCTGTGCTGACTTCCGAAGACAACAAAGACTTGGAGAGAGGAAGAACTATGCAGTCTTGCAATACATTCTTTAGAGAAATGGAGAGTCGAACAGAAGTATCCGGTTTGCAAGTCTAGAATTATATAAGAAGCAATCGGCCTATCGCACTCCTTATTTGTCTAATTAGCACAGAAATGTCATCACGGTGACATTTCAATAACGTCCAATGTTTGGTCTTATTTCCTGTCTATGAAAATGAACGCCGTCTTATCTTATAGTTTCTCGATTGATATGTGTATATATTTGTACCAGCGGCAATAATAGATGTTTTTTTTTTTTGTTTTTGTTTTTTTACACAGTGATCACCACTTATCAAGGCCCGGAAGCCACTCAGGGATAAGGGTTATTGCAAGTACATTACGTTAGTGTGGAGATTTGATGAAGTGTTTAATTAGCGGGGGGGGCGGTTCATTAGGAATTTGTTAACATTGGACTTGAAGACATCCAAGTTGTAGTCCGGAGGGAAGCAGGCAGACGGAACAGAGTTCCACAGGCGTGCAGTTCTAAGAAAGAAGCTTTGTTCATGGAATCCGCGTTTTGATTTAGGCACAGATATAGAGTGGGGGAAATTTTTCACAGTGGATTCAGCTAGACGGGTGTTTTTCGTGAAAGATTGGCGAGGGGGGACCATTAACATTTTTATAGACTGGGAAAACGCATTTTGAACAACCGAACGCAGCGAATACGTAGCACATACAGCACCTGGTATCCCCAAATTGATCACTCATCTGATAACCATTGATATCATCTTTACCCATAAACTACCGTTACTTGTTTTGCTCTGTCTGAGCGGCCTGTGGACATTTGTTTATCACTTGCTTTTATATGATTAGTCTTGACCGATTTTGTTCTAGCAAGTTGAGAGTACATTTAACTGCTATCTGGCTGCTGTTTTCTAACTGGTAGTCCAAGAGTCCTAACTCTAAGATAGCGCGAATGGCTGCTACTCTATCAGCATACGTATAATATCAGGATAACTGTAGTGTATGTGACACATTAAAGGAGTCGTGCACTTATCTCTGATGGGCTTCCCGTGGCCACCATCTCTACAGATAAGGTCGCGGTAAAAATATTCGAACAGTGTGAACTTTAATTCGTGACATTCAACGAACATTCACTTTGTCCAACGCACTCTATCTAAAAATAATATGAAAAGAAGAACAATAAAATCAGATGACTTCCAAAAAACAAAAAAAAAATTAATTGAAAGACATGATCAATTTTAGAAGAGTTTCCGATGGATAGCTAATCTGTATAAGTCCTGAGAAGAAAAATAATTTGTATAAAGTTTGACGACTAAGAGTAAGATTTTTTGTGTGGGAATTGTAAAATATTAAAACACAAACGTGAAATACAAACAAAACATCTCAACCACCCATTCATATGAAAATCAGAACGGCAAAGTCTCTATCAGTTTGTGTGCCAATTTCACAGCATTATTATATATTTATTGATTGATTCGGGTTTCTGATTAGTTGCTAGCAGAGCGTTGCTCCGTTTGACTGTGTCTACAAATATAACCATCCAGTGTCTGTAATTAAAAACTTCCAATTTTATTTAATAGCATCCTTTAATTATATAAAAATATTGCAATATTGGGGTTCTTATTCATAAATGCCCTTTTTTATCTAAAAGAAAGAAAGACTCTTTTTAGGATTGGATTTTTTCAATTTTCGATACTTATCGGATGAATTTCTGTACAAAACATATATAAGAATACTACCATACATATAAATTAGCTGTGTTTGAAATTTGCAAAAGATAGGCTCAGATGTTTCGGAACTTATGAGAAAGGGACTTACACAAACACAAAGTGACTTTTATATATGGGTGTAGATGTTTTTTTCCATTTCTTCTGTTGGTTTATATAACTTACCCAGAATATACCGATGATAACGCGGTCCGTATTCTGCAAAACACCCTGTTTTCATCACAGTTTTCGTTATGCTCTCAATCTTAATTTTTATTGCAGTTATTTTACTACTACTACTACTACTACTACTACTAGCTGTGATGGTGTTGGTGTTGCTGTTGGTGGTGGTAGTGTACTACTGCTCTTCCATTGGTTGACCTTTTGTCGAATGTAAGGACAAGACAAAAGACGCCAATCTGGACATTTTTCAAAAGCTAATTGTATCTGGCGGCAATTGAGATCCTTTTTATTCCAAAGTGTCTACAGTTAAACCAAATGGACAATAAAAGAACGAAGGTAAAAGAAAGCAGATAATATAGTAAGTTTCCAGGCATTTCTTGGCTTTCTCCGTCTGAAATTATCAATATCCGCTCAGATGGTGTGCAAAGCACCTAAGAATAAAATTACCAACAATAATTTTAACTCTTTAAGCGCACCTGAAGACAAACTGCGACTGCGTACTTCTTATGCCGGCGATCGTAATTTCATTTTAGCGCGCATAATTCGACAAACAATCAAATTATCGAATACTACAAGTATCTAAATTTTGATTGCTATCAAATATGACATATTGCAACATAAATCATTGATTAATTCTATTTTAATTAAACTGTTCACTGAAGCCGAGATATATATATATATATATATATATATATATAATTATTTTTTTACTATAATAATTAAATACCTACAGACACTAGTTTTTCATCCTTTCGGGATTCTTCAGTGCAGGGTGTCACGATTACTACCAGTCGAACGATTCGAACCCCGCGACACGAGACATCTCTGGCTCGATTAGCGGAGGCCGTATCCATTCGGCTACCATTAACCGTGTGAAATAGCGTTGAATTTTAAACATTTTAATTTAAATGTTCATTACGTCAGACAGACAGTGATCAAATCGTTATACGATGATCTACGCATAAGAGCTAAATTGACCGACTTTTTAATTCAACTGAAAGTGCTCAACGATAAGAAACGAATTTCTTAAAGGGGCTGTCATAATTATTTTTTTACTATAATAATTAAATACCTACAGACACTAGTGTTTCATCCTTTCGGGATTCTTCAGTGCAGGGTGTCACGATTACTACCAGTCGAATGATTCGAACCCCGCGACACGAGACATCTCTGGCTCGATTAGCGGAGGCCGTATCCATTCGGCTACCATTAACCGTGTGAAATAGCGTTGAATTAAGTGAGAATGTGTGTGTCTGTGATAATACTTCTCAACTTATATACTCAATGAATTTTTTATCTATAGGCTTAAAATTTGGTATATAAAGTACTATATATATATAAATAAATAATGAATAAGTAACTAATCAGAAAATAAGAAGTCACCCTCCGCCTTAGTATCACCTTATAAATTACTGTAAACATAACAGAAGAAGAAAGAAATGATCTGCATATAAAAAGTGGAGTAATCGTTTCAACATTAGAAGAACGCTCGCGGCTGAGACCGATTATTGCCGATATCGCCCAATCCATGCGTGACTGGAAATCACGGGAAGTCGGGTCAATTTTAAAGAAAAAGAAAAAGGAAGAAATTCGATTTACTTTAATATCGGATGCATATAAAACTCTATTTACCAGAATGTTTGCTGCTAAGTCTTTATTGATGAGGCTACGGTGGAAAAGAAAGGAACGTGGCATGAAGACAGTTGGGTACGAATGTAAGAGATGTAGACTGTGTGAGTTAGAGTTGTTTGTATAACCCGGAATCGAAGGTTAGTTCGTTTCATTTCGTTTGACACAATGTTTCAAAAAAAAAAATGGCCTAAGTAACCCTTCGAATCGCTAAGAAAAGAAAACAAAGAAAATTAAAATTAAAAGAAATGGCATAAGTAACCCTTAGAGTAGCTGCAATCTAAAATTGCGTTTCATCCGACGGAAAAATGCCAGTCCCATTCTTTTTAAGTAACTACGAACTCAAAACGGTGTTTCTTCCTAATGTCCCTTGTGGACGTATCCGCATCGGTGTAAAGTGGTCGTGGGAGGGGGGGAGAATGAATGTAATAGAGAGAAAAGATTTTACCACTTCCATTGATTATAACCGATTTTGGTCGTGAACTCTCAGCAGGAAAAATATAGGGATTATCGAGGAAGTGGAGAGGTAATATGCCTATAACACACCGCAGATATTGTGAATAGCACATTTGCGTGAAATGTCTTGATTTTTAATCCGGCAAACTAGGAGGCGAAAAAAGGAGTTCATTTTATATATAGAAGAGAAGAGAAGAGAAAGAAAAGAAAGAAGATAGAAGAAGAGAGAAGAAGAAAGAAGATGAAGAAGAAGAAGGAGAAAAGGAAGAAAAGAAGAAAAAGAAGAAGAAGAAAAAAGAAGAAGAAAAGAAGAAAGAAGAAGAAGAAGAGAATAGAATAGAGAGAAGACAGAAGAGAAGAGAAGAAGAGAAGAGATAAGTAAGTTTTGAAAACTCTTCGTAAAGATCGTTTCAGACTTATCGTACTTAACTCATTGTCTTAAGGTTTTGATTTCGATCCTAGCCCGAGAATTTTTTTTTTTTTTACTTACAAGAAATGAACTGCTTTGAAAAAACATAACACTCGCATGCACATGTCTCACTTTCTGTATTAAAATATAATATTTATACGTATTTTACGACCGGACAACGACTGGCGGCCTGAAGTATCGAAGTAGGGCAAGATATAGTTTTTTTATGTTTAACTTAAGCATTTATATGTCTCTACACAGTTACGAGCATGCTTCGTGCAACCAGTTGCATATATATATATATATATATATATATATATATATATTATTGGGACCCGTCTTTTTCAGGAGACGATAGACTTCTGTGCTTCAGATTACGTGTAACTGTGCAAGTCTATCCTAGATCGACATGCTCTGTTGCAGATGTCACAAATGTAGGCTGTTTCTCATTGCGATAGCTTTGTTTCAGCCCTCTACGGTCTTTGCCCTCTCTCTCCTCCTCACTCTCTCTCTCTTTCTTTCTCACTCTCTCTCTCTCTCTCTCTCTCTCTCTCTCTTTAACTCTCTCTCTCTCTCTCTCTCTCTCTCTCTCTCTCTCTCTCTCTCTCCATTGCTGGTTTCTCCTCTCCTTACTGTTCTTGAATCATACTTTTACAGTTCTTCTCCAACGGCTGAATTTTAGGGCACAACTTCCATTACGGAACGTTGAATCGATGCTTTCTGTCCTCGTGTCTCACTTGCAGACATCGTTGAACTGTAGGATATATATATATATATATATATATATATATATATATATATATATATATATATATATATATATATATATATATATAATGAAAACAAAGGGATGTAGTGTTTACCTGATATACGCAATGGTAAACTTCAAACTAATATAAATAACAATATTTATATATAGAAAATTTTATCCCAACCGAATAAAAAAAAGCTCAATACACAATAGAGAGTAGAGCTTATTATAAGGGAAAGAAAATTAAAACTAAGTTGAATTTTAAAATCAAAATTTATTGTTCGACTGAATACTCCAAAAAACAGTTTAAAAATTGTTTTATTGAGTATTCAGTCGAACAATGAATTTTTATTGTAAAGTTCAACTTACAGTTTTAATTTTCTTTCTCTTATATATATATATATATATATATATATATATATATATATATATATATATACGTACTAGCATTTCAGCCCGGCGTTGCCCGGGTGTTTGGATATGTCTGTTGAGCAAAAAAAGTGGAAGTAGGAAGGCAGGCTCGAAACCGTAATACGAAGTAGGAAAAGAACGGGAAAAACCCTGACGTCTTTGCTGTTACGACCACCGCCAACCCGGAAGTGACGTAGGTTTAAATTAGGCTAGACAATCGAAAGGAGAGGATGATTTTCAAAGATATCGGCGAAAAAGCGACCCTCCCTGTAGAAAAGTACCTAGTTTAGGGTGAAGAAAATAATGTTTTTAGCCAATTTTTCCCTGTTTGTCGTCTGAAAGGTCGAGCGCCGAAACGATACTGATATTGCATAAATCCGTCGCCTGTGTCGAAAGTTTTAGGCAGACATGCAAACATACATACATACATATATTTATATATTGGTAACCAAAAATTTTCGACCCAAACCGATGAAACCGTGCATATTGTGCGTGTAAAGAGAGGTAAAAATGTAAATCGCTTCTAATTTAGATATTTTAAGTGTTTTTTTCAATCGGCACCTAAATGGCGATCCAAACAAAATAATTGCATATATATATATATATATATATATATATATAAAATTTGATTTAGAGTTAATCATTGAAATACCAATCACACAAAATCCGTACGTGATGAATGACGAAACTAATTATTTGGTATCTATTACAAGTTGAGAATAGAAATTGGCGGGAACAAATAAGTGAAATCCCAGATTGATGAATGGGGTAATTAACGAGACACAAAAATCAATCTAACAATGAGTTGATTTCTTCAATTTGTGAGATGCGCATTGCTAATATATATTTTTGGATTGTTTCAACTACTGGTCTCGTATTGGATGTTATTTGAAAAACATTTCGGCAGATGTAACTTCCGACAATGATTGAAATTTTTTCTTATTGGGTAATGCTTCAAAAGAATGGTTTTGTTATATTTTATTCAATGTATCATAGTCGTTAGGAATCAAATTGTGCATTCGAAATCGAAACGAAACCAAATAAATACGAAAATGGAAATGACTTGAAAGAATTTCCATTTCGTAAGAACATCACACAGTTTAGATTCTTACGACTTTGGTTCGTCGAAAATAAAGAACAAATACCGTGACTATACGTCCTGGATATGTCTTTAAACTATATCCGTTAATGAGGCCCCAGCTTGAGGGCTTTGGCGAGTGTGGGCCACCCTTTAATTGCAATTGCTCCTAGGTTCACTCTGACCCGGAGTGACAGTACCTGTTAGGGTCCAACTCTGAGTTAAATAGAAACCGACTTGAAAATATATATATATATATATATATTCTATTTAAAAATTTTCTTTAAAATCAATTGATTTGACATTGAATAACCTGAAAAGGGTTGATATGCCGTAAAACAAATCACCAACCAACCAACCAACCAACCAACCAACAACAACCGTGACTATATATATATATATATATATATATATATATATATATATATATATATATATATATACGTTTTATTTTTTATTACCGTATCTTTCTGTTAAGTTACATTATTGTTTCGGCTACACGGCTGTTTTTTGGCCGTCTGTAGCGTCCTCAGACTTTTACAGAAACTTTTCTGTAAAAGTCATAGGAAGCTACAGACGGCCAAAAAAGCAGCCGTGTAGCCGAAACAATAATGTAACTTAACAGAAAGATACGGTAATAAAAAATAAAACGCATATTTGCTCTACAACAGTATTGAGCACTTTCTTCAGTTTTTATTAATTACCATCTCCACTAAATATATATATATATATATATATATATATATATATATATAAGCTTAATGATTAAAGTTAAATTCTGTAGATGAAAATATATACACATATATTTAAGTTATGAATTTATTGTTTGAAACAAGGAATATATAGAGAAAAATTATGTTTATTTCCTTAATCCATGGATTTTAAATAATGGCTCATATCATCAGAGAAAATGATGATATAATCCAATTTTGAAAATATGTCACATATAGAAAACTAGCCTGGTTTCCCGGAATGCCCGGGTTTTTTGGCAGTATGTGTTGAGCAAAAAAAAGTGGTAGTAGGCAGGCTCGAACCGGTACCTTCACCCTCAACTGGGCACTTTTCTACTTGCGCCCCCTCGACGTACATATCCCCGGCAAACTCGCTTGGCAACAAAATCACACCCCTTCACTGTTGAGGTCCCTAAATGTCAGAAAGTTTTCTACTCAAATAGCTTCTTCCCTACAACAATTAGACTTTGGAATTCCCTTCCTGCTACCTGCTTCCCAAACTGTACTGATATGCAGAAGTTCAAATGCAACGTGAACCAACGTCTTAATCTTTTTTAGGCATAGTGCCTTACGACCAAGTGGCAACATGCCTTGTTTGGAATGAAGGTGATTAAAACAATAAATAAATAAATAAATAAATAATAAATAAAAACAAATGTTATTTCAAATTGAAACATGACAGGCCAAAGAAAACCATATTTCAAACTTAAGCAAGACAGACCGATGAAAATGCTATTTCAATTTAAGTGTAAGTACTAAATAAAATGCTATATAAAACTTAAGCTAGGCAGAGCAAAGAAAAGTTTTCTTAGCGACACACGAAATAAATTTAAGATAATTGCCTATGATTTCATTATCACTTGGGTTAACTTCATGCCAAGTAATAATACTTATCCGGAAACTAACCCTAAGTAGAAAGAGTAAGGAGAATAGAAAATGTTATTTGGGTTTATTTTCAACAGTTTCGTGACTTTCATTTCTATTATTTTCCTCTTAGTCCTCGCATTCAATGAATGATATTTCTGACAAAGGAGGAAGAATTCCTGTTTTGTAGGTTGGAATATACTTATCTTACACTTATCGTTGGTCGATTTTTGACCTTGAAGTAATATTTTTATCCTTACACCAAGTGGCTCCGTGCCCTGTTTGTAGCAATTTCTATAGAATATGCTATTTCAAAGTTAGATGTGACAGACCTAACTTACAGTTACCTTTAACTATCGACTGGTCGCCAAAGCGTTTCACTGAAATGCAATGTCGCACCCATACACAATGTAAATATCAACGTCTCATCCGAAAATGTTATACAAAAAATAAATTAGGTTCAAATCATGTCATGGTTTGGACTATATAATTTCGCCCATGAGAAGACGACATGGATTGCTCCATGTTAGTCGGAAGCTGAATCGGAGCCGGAAGTCGAAGAAACAAGCTCTCTTTTATGCCTAATATGCGCATAAGCTTCATTTTTTTCTGTCATGCGCATAATCTTCCTATTTGGATTGATTCAGTCGCTATGACATTTGGCTTGGGAATAATATGCGTTCTAAAAGAAATAAAGTTTTTTGTTTGTTTGTTTTGTTTTGTTTTTCAAACTACAGTGCGAAAAATTGGTATATTTCGTTTCGTATGTATATGCCTCGTCTCTTCTTGTTATTTTTCTTGAGGATAATTTTATTTTTACTAATAAATCACAGCTTATCCAGGCTAAAAGCAACACGAAGACAAGGATTAATCAAATGGATATATTGTCAATTGGATGATGAAGAATATTATAAGGAGATTGGAGATGATGAAGTTTGATTTCTCATCGGGACGGTTTATGACAAATATTTATTTATTTACATTGAATCTGTAGACAATTATGTTAGAGCAACAATCCCAAGACAACGTGTTTTACAGATCGGAAGTTCTTTGGAGATAAACTTTGTTCATGGAAATTCTGTCTGATGCTAGGTACACGAAAGAAGAAAAGGATTTTACCTCAGTCGTAGTAGAAACCGTTTCTTCTTATGAATATTTCACAAGGAGGAGGAACAGGTTGAAGCTCGGTCTAGCACCTAGTGTGAGAATAATGAAAAATTAGAGAAAAACTAGTGACGTCTTTTTTTTTTGTTTTTTCTTTGCTTTGTTTTTTTTGTTGTTGTTTTTTTGTTATTTGTTTTTTGTTTTTGTTTTTGTTTTTTTTTCATTTCACTCCAAACAAGGCACAGTGCCACTTTGATGTTGGGCTATTATTTGGGACATAATTTACATGGACACAATATAAGGAGTTGAGCAGCAAGATATCTATTCACACTTGACCTTCTAAATGTCAGCATAGTTAGAGAAGCAGGAACTTGGGAGGGAGTTCCAAAGTATAGCAGTTCGATGGAAAAAAAAAACTAGTAAAGTAAATAACTTTCCAACATGTAAAAATCTCTACTGTGTAGGGGGTGGGACTTTGCCGTTTGTCGGGTTAGTCGAAAGTTTACGTCGAGGAGGTACAACGCGAAACAGAGGCTGTACATTATAGAAGATATTTTAGACTCAGAATAAATGTGGTTACTTCCGGGTCATTTTATACTAATGTGTCACATCTTACGAAGAATAAGCGTCGTTCAAGTATAATATTATATCACCGTTTACGAATCTCTGAATGAAATCAAAGTGGAAAGTGGAACAAATATTGTAAGTGGCTGTGACTCAACGGGTCACAGTACGTCTAATATATATATATATATATATATATATATATATATATATATATATATATATATATATATATATAAAGTGGTCTATCTAATGTACATAGGTACGTGTGTCACTGTTTCCAGATTACAAATTATTTGATCGGGAGATCCTATTTATTAAAAGGGAGAATAGAAGGTGATAATATACTACGAACATTAAATTAGTATACAGAAACGCTAATTTCATGTTTGTAGTATGTTATCACCTTCTATCTCCTTTTTAATAAATAGGATCTCCCGATCACCGAAAACGCAATGTAAATATAAATAAAATAAAAAGAAATGGTGTCGCTTTTTGGCCGTACGTAAAACTAAAATATACCTTCTTTGTTATCTGACTAGAATCCAAGGGTAGTATCTTTTTTGTCTAAAGATGATATAATGATATCGTGGCGTTTCATGGAACTATAAAGGACTCTTATAAGGATATTGGAGATAAACCGTAATGACCGGATATACTCTGACACTTCATTAACCAGATTATTTAGATAAATACTTTACAGTTTTAACAAAAGGGCTACAATAATATGGTGGGGTTTCCATTCACGCTGAACATACACAGAATGCCCAACAGAAATATATTACATATGAAAGATGCTGTTGTGGACTTTCCACAAGTCCTGCTAGTATATATTAATATACTAAACTTGAATTTTCAATTTCATTTTTCTTAAAGGACTTAATAGAGCTTAATAATGATCTATTAATAAAAGTAACATTTTTAATACCTACAGGTATATAAATATTTCGAGTCACCTTACACTTGTTTGTATGGATAACGTTACCCCATCTCCCGTTTGACAATTCGAAACCCAACTCCAAGTATTTTGAACTTTGGCATCTTACCGCTATGCCGTTGTGACGATCACGCTTTCAAATGAAAGAGAAAGGCGTTTTGTATACATTTTTAAACACACTTAATGTGATTCAGTGTTTGTTTCTCCAAAAGAGATAACTTCGTAACGTGTCTAATTGTGAATCTTTAATTTAATTGAACCAAGCTTAATATTTTTTAATAAATAAATAATATAATATTTCTACAAATACGTATGTTTCGTGTTATGTTATACTATAATGACGTAATTCTACTTCCGATCGAACGCTTCAAACCCCAGAGACAAGTATTATGAACCCTGGCTTTTGTTTATGTTGGGTGGATATAAATTCAATAGATTCTACAGTTATTTAAAGAATTGTGTGATATTTTTCTATTAAGTCTATTTATTTATTTATTTATTTTAGTATTACTGAGTTATCGCGGATCAAGGACCAAAAGCCACTCGAGTATAAGGATTCATGGGTTTGTCATATGAACAGTGAAATAAAAACATTGTGAAGTGGAGACGATGATAGAAGCTAATCAGAATTGGATTAAGAGAATGACTCAACAAAAAGTGTTCGTTTCCGAATTTCGTAAGCGATGATTGACAATTTGTATTATTTGAATTACTGTACTCATCTTAAGTATTATTCTCACAACGTCTAGAAGTGTAAGCCATGTTTAGTTTCAGAACAGTTTCCGGTGGTTCGTTGTTCTACACAAGTCCTGGAGGTGACTGGTTCGCAGTAGACAGTTCTCGAGTTGGAATCCACAGAGCAAAAGATTCTTCCCGTGTTGACACGAAGAAAACATATGCGAAATTGCTACAGAAAGGTTTAATATTTATGGAGCAATTCTGGTTTCTGATTGGTTGGTAGCAGAATGTGAATTAATTCGATTCGTCAGTTCCTAGCAGCATCGTTTATAAATAGAATCTTCCGACTGTGCGGGATCATACCCATTATAGTGCTACTATGATGGGATACGTCTCCTAGCAGCTTCGGCTGCAAGGAAACAGGGTAGAGTACTCGTCAAGGATTCGTTCTTGATACTCAGCCCGACAGGCGAGGGGCCTGAACTGAGGTACACTGTTTGAATATCACCTAGGAGGTTCATCCCACCAGGCTTTGCCTCCCGGCTTTCGGGTGGGGCAAGTTTATTGCTTGTCGCCTGAGGCGCCCCTACCGGGGAATGCCGACGGGGTGCCCGGGCAATTTTTGATCAGGCAAGGGTGCCTCTCCTTTAGGGGAGCTTGACTATTCTCCTCTTTCCGGCCTTGTGCCACATTTTGCTGCGGTGGACAGCAGATTAATATCTACCCCATTATAGTTCTACTATGATGGGGTGTGTCTCCTAGCGGCTTCGGCTGCGGGGAGACAGGGTAGAGTACTAGTCAAGAATTCGTTCTTGACACTCAGCCCGACAGGTGAGGGTCCGGGAACTGGTTCAGCACCTGTCAAACTGAGGTACACCGCTTGAGTATCACCTAGGAGGTCAACCCTCCCAGGCCTTGCTACCCGGCTTTCGGGTGGGGCAAGTTTATTGTTTGTTGCCTGAGACGCCCGTACCGGAGAATGCCGACGAGGGTTCCCAGAAATTTTGGATGAGGCAAGAGTCCCCCTTCTTTAGGGGAGCTTGCCTACACTCCACCTTCCAGCCTTGTGCCACATTTTGCTGCGATGGACAGCAGATAAATATCTACCTCATTATAGTGCAAAAATAATCTAATACAACGTTTCGGCCGACGTGACATCCGACCTTCTTCAAGTGGATCTTGTTGAACTTCAGAATCGTTCTGTCAAATTATAGAACATATACCGAATTTCGAATTTGTGAATAACTTAAGATTTTTACCTGGTTATGGCTGGCAAGACGAGAGATTAAATAAAAAAAAGTTCCGTTTCAGAATCCGTTTATATTCCTGAGTTCAACAGAAAGATTTTCATAATTTATACAAGATACATATGAGAAAATTTAGAGGTTACAACGGCCAAAACGTTGTGATAATAATGAGAACAGCAACCCGAATACTTAAAATAATTATTATCAATCCTCATATGAACAATTTTGTAACACAAGAAATGTCTATGAATAATAAGAAGAAAAAAAAGGAAAATCATGGGATGCTCGCGGTAACTGGTAACCTCCGCCCTTCTACCCATAAGAACCTGTAGCGTAAAGGACAACTACAAAGTAAAATTCAGTTTTAAGTGACACACATCTGAATGGTTTAAGGTTCAATCCTCAGTGCAGGGCGATACTAAGAATGTCATTGCAAATTAGTTAAGATCTCTACCCAGTTATGCCTTACAGAATGAGGCCATGCTACACTCGTTGATAAACAAAGGTTCCGTAAGAAATTCGAATGGAGGTTTTATCAGTTGAAACGCTGTAAGAATAGCATTTAAGATGAGTAGTTCACATGATCCAAACAATCCAAATAATTCAAAAGTTGGTAATGATTTATTGCAGTTAATCTTAACTTCCATAACATTGTATATATGTGCGAACAAGAATAAGTTTGTAGAGGATGGTGTAAAAACACATTGAGAAGTGAAGACGATGGGGTAAAATGTGCAGATTTGGACTGTGAAGAGGGTGACTCAACACATAATATATTGTTCATAATATATTTATAACAAGTTTCTCGGTGTATATTGTTTTCGTCAGAGTACATAATTTATAGGAGTGAATAGTGTTGCTACCCTCGAAATTGCAGACGTTTTGGTGAGAGGAAGAAATCCGGAAATTTTATGTTCTCGGGGTATTTCAGAAATGCGAAAATTTTTTCGTGAAATATGCTGTATGAACGTGTGTTAGCTGAAAAGAATTGCAGAGGAAATCTTCAGTTATTTGCCTGTAATGCATGAATTTTCTATGGAAAAATGCGAGATCATTTTCTATATATGATATTTATATTTCTGAATTTTTAGGTAAAGATTTGGTATTTAAGGGCCTATGGCGTAATGGATACAGTACATAATAAAATTCAGTCGTAAATTTACACTCTTCTGGCTGAAGGTTCCTCAATACATGTGACACTCAAAAATACAATTGCGAATTGCTTAGGATTTCAACCCAGTCATGGCTGACAAACGTAGAGCATGCTACCTCAGTGGACTCTTTTTTTACTCATGTTCACCTCAAACAAGGCATATCACCACTTGGACGTAAAGGGCTAGTATTTGCTACCATACCTAGGGAAGATTAACAAGATGTTGGTTTTCGTTACATTTATAGTCAGGAAAGCAAATAGCAGGAAAGGAATTCCAAAGTCGAGCTGTTCTAGGAACGAAACTATTAGAGTAGAAAGCTGTCTGGCATTTAGAGACCTCAATAGTGAAGTGCTATGATTTTATTGCTAAGCGGGTTTGTCAAGGAATATGTGCGTCGAGAAAGCACAAGTGCAACGCGTTCATCAGAGCACATTCCATTAAACTACTTGTAAAACAGGCACATGATCGCAACATTGCAGCGATGGGACATGATTTGGAGCTTAATTAACAAAGCGGGACCTATTTGATCGAAGACCCTTTTTTGGAAGAGATTAGTGATAGATGCACCAGCCCAGATGTAGCAACAATACTCCATGCATGGGCGAATGGTGGCTTTGTAGAGGTGTCTTCTAGCATGATAGAGGAAACCCACCTTCTTTGCAGCAATCTTCGCAATGTCCTCAATGTATTTGTTGCAGTCCATATTGCTGGTGAATATTAAGCTGACGAGTTTGAAGGAAGAATTCTCGGGTAGGGTGCTATTTGTCGTGGATCTCGATGGTCAGGGAGGCGTCTTGTAATTGTTAAAGCAGAGCAGATTAGTCTTACTAGCATTTAATGGTACTACCTAATTACGACCCCATTCCACTACGGTCTGGAGATCATTTTCAAAGGATTCTGCCATTGTCTGCTATGGATTAAATAAAGGATTCCGCTCGGAATTCCGTACTGATTCCCGAGTTCGACAGAAAGATTCCAGATTTCGATAAAAAGGTTCCTGACTTTTACAAGATTCACCTGAAGAAGCCTACATTGACCGAAACGTAGTGAAAAAAAAAACACTCAAGAGGATGACAGTAGTCAGAAGGATCCAAATAATATGAATAAGATATGTATTTATAATATTACAATTGAACTGAATTTCTATAATATTATATGTGTGTGTTTGCGTGCGTGTGTGTTCTTGTGTATAGATTTTTGCTTTTCCATTCATGTCTTGTGTTCTGTATTTTTGTTCAACGAAAAACAAGTAACATTTCCGAATTCATTTTTCAACAACAAGGGACCTGATTAATTCCTAATTGGAAAACATTCTTTTCCTTTTCTTTTCAATTTAATATTTTCCCCTTTAATTCGAATCACATTTTCATCCGCCATTTTTTTCTGCTCTCCTTCCAACGATTGCCTTCTGTTTTTGCTCACAGTTTGACAAATGGAGCAGCGCTATTTTGTTTTTTCTCTCCTTCCCGATTATTTCACGCGAACGGAAAACATTGACGTCCTAGTTTTCATAATATAAGAGAGACACGCTTATTTTTCTTACTTATTTGTTAATTAAGTATTTCCTTAATTAACTACTTATTAATTAACTTATTATTAAGTATTCATTAATTAAATATTGTTAATTAAGTATTGTTTACTAACTGACAGTTTGCACCTTCATCACGTGCGTCTAGACGGTCGAGTTTCTATCCCAGCTTCAGGGTGTTGTTTGCCTGGCCACTCTGAAGAACTAAAGTACAGCGAAATACTTTGCCTGTCGATAGCTAAAAGATGTTCCCTTTTTTGGGTGGAGCATACTAGTAAGTGAAATAACAAAGAAATAACGCGTTTAACAATTTATTTTTCTTATTCGTTGATTAAGTACTTTCTTAATTAACTAATTATTAATCAAGTATTTATTAATATATACGAGAGTAAACACATATCTAAGGCAATGGCTAAAACCTTAGAGAATGTCCTATAGTTTGTAGGGGCATAACATTCAATCCTTCCAAAGAAATCTTTTCAATTACTTGTTGCTATGACTAATAATACGCTTAATGAAAGCTCATATTATTTAATTGGAATTCATTATTGAGATGAGTATAATTTCATTGTTATTTATTGCGCATTATTATCCTTATCTTTCTTAGTTGTTTCACGACGTTTCGGCCAACTATTCATCTGGTCTTCATCAGGTGGAAACCGCGACGGAATAGGAACTCCGAATCCCCCAACTGCATTCTCAGCAATTACTGCCATCCATAGTTGTTGTCGTCTCACCATGTTTTTTGGCCAAGATGGATGGCAGTAATTGCTAAGAATGCAGTTAGGAGATTCGGAGTTCCTATTGCGTCGCGGTTACCACCTGAAGAAGGCCAGAGGAATAATCGGCCGAAGCGTCATGAAACAACAACTAAAAAAGATAAGGATAATAGTGCGCAATAAATAAATTAATGAAAGATCTTCATTAAAACTCCTTGGTTTAACATTCACGGGCAACATGAACTGGAACAAATACATTGATTGCCAAAGTAGCTACAAAAAGGTTGGGCTCTCTCTCCCGTGCTAGAAAATTACTCACACCTTTATCGCTAGAAAGCTACAATTCGTCCATGCTTGGAGTTTGTTACCACATCTTGGCTGGTGCATCGAAAAAAAAAAAGTCTCCAACCTAATAATTTCCGTACTATCAATCAAACTCCAGCCACGGTCCCATCGCTGAAATGTTGCATCCCTATGTCTATTTTACGAGTATTTTAACGAGATGTGTTCTGACAAACTCGTAGTAAATATTTCCACTCCACATGTAGCAAAATCCCACCTCTAAACTGTAGCGGTCCCGTAATGCCTTCTAGTCAAATAGTTTATTCCCTCGAACTGCTAGATTTTGCAATTCTCTCCCGGTTCTCTGCTTCCCTGGCTATACTGACATGATGTGTTCAAATGTAACGTGAACAAACATCTCGCTGCTCAACTCCCTACATATTATCTCAGTAAATTATTGTTTACTAACTGACTTTGGAATTATTTATGCCATTAACACGTGATTTAGAGACAAAGATTAGTCACCATCGTTCTTTTGATTTTAGTAGATCTCACCGTTGAGTCGTTGGATGACGAATTATTTTATGGCATATCGAACAGTGATGTCATTAAATAACGTATAAATTAATTTGGGTATAGTTTGTTTCATGGTAATTTATGGCGTGCATTTGTTTTACTTTGTTAGTTTCAGAATTATCTGATTATTGGATTATATCTGAGTTAGCTCCCTTGAATATATTTTGCCCAACTTTAGAGAATCTGCTATCATCTGTAATCTCGTTTCACCACGTGCAGAATATATGACGAGATGTTTCATTTCGTTTGATCCACTCTTCCTAGGTGCGAGATTATACATATGATTGATATATATATATATATATATATATATATATATATATATATATATATATAAATTTATAAAATATATATGGCGATTAATCTACACTGAATGTTCGGCGTTTCATCCACTATAGGATTCGTCAGGCTTATGCGCGAATTTTGTGGTTGTTTCTCGTTTTTATATATGTTGAGGATTTTAGTTAGCCAATCAGCTTTCTAGTATCCACTGCGCCCCTTCCTATCAGCCAATGGGCATGCATTTTATCGAACAAAGGATCTGTTTTAGAACTGGGTTAGTGGTTTAAGGCAGACGATTTTCCTCACTTCTGCTCTTTTTATATATATATAAATATACGTATGTGTACAAACATGCACGTGTTTTGTCGTCTACGACTCATCACAGTTGCTGAATCTAGCGAGATTCGAAATCGGGACCCCACTGAATCCATTCAAAAACGTATCGCAAAAACAAAAACAAATAACATCTAAATAAATTGCGATATATCTACACAGTTGGCGAGATGGGCCAGGCTCATAACCGTGGGGTCCCGATTTCGAATCTCGCTAGATTCAGCCACTCTGCTGAGTCGTAGACGATGAAATACGTGTCAGTGGATAATTATATTTTAAAAAACAATATATATATATATATATATATATATATATATATATATATATATATATATATATATATATATATATATATATATATATATATATATATATATATATATATACCGCTCCCCCTGTGGGGGTACCAAATTGGTTAAAGGGAAAATTATTCCAAACTCGCATTTAGGTAAAAATGCATTTTCGTAAATAATTGAATTCGTCGCAAAAACAAAAACAAATAACATATCTCTCTCTCTCTCTCTCTCTCTCTCTCTCTCTCTCTCTCTCTCTCTCTCTCTATCTATCTATCTATCTATCTATCTATCTATCTCTCTATATATATATATATATCACGTTGACACTTCGGTTCTTACCAAATCACCGAAGTTAAGCAATTATGAGCCTGGCCACTACCAGGTACAGGGTGGTCAAAAAGTCAGGTAACATGTTAAAGGTAGAAAAAACAATATGATCCATTATAATCTCTATTCGTTTAATATTATTTGTTTAAATATTTGAGTGTAATATATAAACTACCCCTCCTGATTTCTGGCTTTGGGGCTATGTAAAGGAGAGCGTTTATGGCAAGAAGCCTGATACAATAGCGTCTTTAAAGTTATTTATTGAAGAAGAGATTGCGCGGATATCAGCTGACATGATTACACGTGTTACACAATCAGTGGTTAATCGCTTCCAGCGATTGATAGAGAGAAATGGACGACAATTAACAAAATAAACATATTTCATGTTTGTTTCATTTTATATTTCAATGTATGGTACTTAAATATACGTGTATTGCTAATATCGTTTTTCTTTAAAATGTAACCTGACTTTTTGACCACCCTGTAGATGACCATTTGGGAAGGCTATGCGCTGTATGTACTGCGCCGAATCGTAGAAATCTCTAGGTTTGTCTTGTTAGACGCGTTTAATTCACTGGGGTAGATTCACTCCCAAATAAACTCTCCTGGCGGGTAAGCGACAAGGTGTACCGGCAACCTGCTGCAAGATATCTTCCGGAACCTTCATGTCAAGCACCTGTTTGCCGCAGTGAAAGATGACAACTGAAGTGTGTGCGACACCTAAAACACTTCATAGCTGAGGCTGGTTCAATCATAATGAGAAAACTGTATACTCGTATCCGAGTTCTGCCAACAATAAATAAACAAATAAATATATATATATATATATATATATTACTGTTTATATATATATATATATATATATATATATATATATATATATATATAAACAGTAATATTTTATATTTATATATATATAAACAGTAATATTTTATATTTATATATTTTATATATTACTGTTTTATCTGCTTAGTTACACATGTTTCGGTTACCGAATCGTTGATACGATCCAGAAACTTCGTCAAACTTTAACAGACTTCTGTTAAAGTCTGACGAAGTTGCTGGGTCGTTGATACGATTCGGTAACCGAAAAATGTGGAACTAAGCAGATAAAACAATAATAGAATTAAAAACTATAGCCCCTTTAAGAAACTTGTTTCTTATCTTTGAGCACTTTCAGTCGAAATAAAGTCGGTCAATTTAGCTCATATGCTCAGATCATCATATTATGATTAGATCACCCTGATAGACGTAAAAACATTTAGAATAAATGTTTAAATTCCAACAGTATTTCTCGAGGTTAACGGTGGCCGAATGGATTGGATCCTTGTTAATGAAGCCTGTTGCCGGGTATACAACTATCAACCGGTGTTAATCGTGACACCATGTACTGATGATTCCCGAAAGGATGAAAAACTAGTGTCTGTAGATATTTGATACTTATCATAGTAAATAATTATATATATTTATATATATATACGTGTGTGTGTATATGTGCATATGTATATATATATATACATATATATATACATATACATATATATTCAAATAGCTAGTTTTATTTCGAAGAGCTTCATAAAGACGTAGCATCCTTAACTGTTGAGCATTCTTAATTAATGTCTTAATTTTATAAACATAGATCTTAAGATTTACAGAAAAAATACTATTGACTATTTTCACGAAAAACAAGTGATAATTATTTCCTTTATTATTATCAGTTATTATTAATATCAAGATTTGCTTCATTGCTTTGCTCATAAAATAAATTCATACGTAATTATTAAAGCGAGTCAGAAACGCGTACGTTCAATTTCATTATACAGATTCTTTTTGTTTTAATTCGTCGCTTTTTTTCTAATTGTATCAATTCAGATCTAGACTCAGGCGGACTGACGGAGCATCCTACGAATATCTGAGGACGCAACTGCTAAATAAATCGTTAATGTTTCTCTGAAATAAATCATGAGAAATCTATTTAGAATTTCGTCGACATGAAAGACGAAAAACGCATTAACGTTTTTTTAATCGTCGTATAAATTTGTTTGAAAGATTTGGGAGTTGTTTTTGAACGAGAAAAGTTCAAATAAAATAAAGACAAATCAAGGCACGGCGATAAAATAAAAGGGGAAATGACAAAGTGACCGGGGATATTGGACTGGGAAAAGAAAATGGGGGAAGACACTTGGTTCTCTTTTTACAGGAGAGCACAGAAATAACAAAAATGTATATAAGAGCGAGAAAAAAGTAGATAAAATGCGAAACTATTGACGTTCTCATCCTCAGGTAAAAAAAAAGAGAAAAATATAGCAAGAAAAGAGGAATTAAGGGTAAAGTCCTTAATTACCGTGCTAAGTTGATAGCGAAAACAAAAATTATCAGGGCTATAGCAAGAGAATATTCTTTTTTATTATTTTGACTCTCGAGTATATATCAGTTAATATCATATATATTTTTAGGTAGAGTTATGTGATTCTCGATTGATTAACTGTGTCTAACTGTATCGGATATATACTCGAGAGCCATAACAATGATAAGAATATTCTGATGTCGTAGCCCTAGTATAAACTTGTTGAACGTTTTAACAACAGGCAAGAAAAGAAAAAGAGTATCTTTTAAATGTTTAAATAGTTTTAAATGTTTAGAAAAGCTGAGGAAAGAACAATAAATAGTTTTCTATTAGTTTACACTAAAAAAAAAACGGTTTGCTTACAGTTCAGCTTCTCTTTGGAACAATACTTTTTCTCCAAAGTGGTAGCCCTTTTTTTTAATATAAATAGTGTTTGCGAACTCAAAACTGATTTGGAATATATATTGTTTCTGATAAACAAACAGAAAAAAACAAAGAAAAAATATTTTCTTCGTTTTTTTTTTAGAGTGATAACTAGGGCGAGGACAACAGAATCTTCCTATCATTGTTTTGACTCTCGAGTTTGTATCCGTTGATATTTTATATGCTTTTATATAGAGTGATGTGGTTCTCAATTTAATAAATGTGTCGGATATATACTCGAGAGCCATAAATAATGATAAGAATATTCTATTGTCATAGCCATAATAATTATGTGTAGGCATAATTTTTTCATTTTTTTTTATTTTTGCTTTTGTTGTTAAATATTATTACATAAAGAGTCATTTCGTTTTAAGATTTTTAGCATCTAAATTGAAAAATGTGCATTTTAAATATGTAAACTTTAGATTAAAAAAATAACTAACATGACTTTTATTTAGAAGCTTGTTATCGAATCAAAAAGCCTTGACCTTGTTGATAGAAAACCCAAAATAGAAACCGAAACAAGAAAAAACAACTGAAGCCACACATTGAGAAACAAGAAAAATATTTTATTTACAAAAATCTATTATTTAATCAGAAAACAACAAATAAACGAATAACCAAAAAATTTCTTGTTTCGTTTCCTGTTTCAGTTTTTCGATCAGGGCTTTTCATTTTAAGATCAAAACCAGCAATTTTGGTTCGTTTTTACCTAATTTATTCTATTATATCTATAAAAGTGAGAATGTGTTTTGAGGGTACTTCTCAACCTATTTACTCAACGAATTTATTATCTAAATGCTAGGAATTTGGCAAAAAATCTATCATACAACATTAACTTATTTCAAAATATTCAGCGGATTTTTATATCAAAGTTTGGGATTTTAATATTATTTATTAAAAATTTGCTATTACAACCTATTATCTAATATTCTTACCAAACTAATGTTTAACATGTCCAAACATTACGATTAAGCCAGTAGTTAGAATAATAGGTATTAACTACTATTCTCTATTCAAATTTAATATTTAAGTTATTATCTACAATATAATTATAGAATATAATTACATGCTCTTATTAATAAGTTTTAAATTAATTTATTTATAAGTTTTAAATTAAATACTACATTATCTGAAATATATTATCATATTTACCTTCATAATCTATTTTAAATATAAATCTGATTATAACTTGTCATTATATTTGCTATCATTATCTAAATTCATTGACTGATATAATAATTAAGTGAATGATTTTGTTCTACGGAACAGATACTGTCAAGAAGTGTAATTGTCAATTGAATTAAAGGAACAAATTGTAATATGGTCAGCATCATGAAATTAGGGATATAGACTTTTGTTATTTATTCAATATATATATATATATATATATATATATATATATAAACAAAATACAACTTTGTTATATATGTGTCGTGAAATTGCATTCACTATCAAAAGATCAAGTTAATTTGCATATTCTTTTAAACATTCATTTTGATTAATTAGTTATTTCGGTTTTCTTATGGGATCGTCATCTTTAGTTAACTATTACGTGTAATTATATTCATGCAGATATTCTACATGATTTATACTTGCATAATATTTGCGCAAAAAAGTTATAGCAAACACAAACCTCTTTCTATATATATTTATGTATGCATGCGTGTGTGCGTGTGTGTGTGTGTGTGTGTGTGTGTGTGTGTGTGTGTGTGTGTGTGTGTGTGTGTGTGTGTGTGTTTAAAACATTTTGCCTACTAAACTCCTCTATCAGTTTTTGGTCTACAGAAACAAAACTTACAATATAAGGTATTCGAAACTTTATATTTGGGTTTTAGCAGGGGGAAATGGAATTTGCCAGATAAAGGTCGAACGACGGCATTACAAATAGGCATGCGTAACGTAATAGCTCATCTTTAAATTTTAGCCTTGTAGCAAACATGTCTTCATAGCTCAGGCATAAACGTCAAAGGGAAAAGTAAATCGTAAGCTTAACATTTAGGTTTCGACTCTCGGGGTGGCGCACGAGTCATTTTTTTTTTTTTTAAATCATTACTATTCATCGCGTTCAATATACTATAATAATATATACGAAATCTGAATTAATCAAAATATCATATTTAAGTATATTTTCAACCGGGCAATGCCGAGCAGCCTGCTAGTATATATATATATATATATATATATATATATATATATATATATATATATATATATATATATATATATTTACTATAATAATTTAAATACCTACAGACACAAGTGTTCCATCTTTTCGTGAATCATCAGTGCAGGATGTAACGATTACCGTCGGTCGGGAAATACGAACCCGGCAATGAAGCCATCTCTGAAGCCATCCGCAAGAAATATTGTTGAAATTTAAACATTTATTATTTTTAAATGTCTTCACGTTTTTTTTTTGTTTTGTTTTTTTACACAGTGGTCACCACTTATCAAGGCCCGGAAGCCACTCAGGGATAAGGGTTATTGCAAGTACATTACGTTAGTGTGGAGATTTGATGAAGTGTTTACTTAAGGGGGTGGTTCATTAGGAATTTGTTAACGTTGGACTTGAAGACATCCAAGCTGTAGTCAAGTGGGAAGCAGGCAGACGGAACAGAGTTCCACAGGCGTGCAGTTCTAAGAAAGAAGCTTTGTTCATGGAATCCATGTTTTGATTTAGGCACAGATAAAGAGTGGGGGAAATTTTTCACAGTGGATTCAGCTAGACGGGTGTTTTTCGTGAAAGATTGGGGAGGGGGAACCAGAGATTAGAGTTCAGACGAGCACCTGCCATGGAAATAGCGATAAAACAAAGATAGGCTCGCAACGTCTCTTCTGTGGTAGAGAAAAGGGCATCCCCCACTAAGCCACGAAGTCTTTTTTGTACTCTGTCAAGGCAGGATAGGCTGTTTTTAGCAGTTCCTGCCCAGATATGGCAGCAGTATTCATTCCTTAGACGTACTTAGTCTGTCAGAATGATTATAATATCATGATCTGCGCATGCGAGCTAAAGTAACTGACTTCATTTCAACTGTAAAGTGCCCATCGATAAGAAACGAGTTTCTTAAAGGGGCTGACATAATTATTTACTATAATAATTATCAAATATCTGCAGACACTAGTGTTTCATACTTTCGGGAATCATCGATGCACAGTGTCACGATTACCGCCGGTCGGGAAATTCAAACCCGGCAACGAAGCCATCTCTGACTCCATTAGCAAGGACCAAATCCACACGGCCACTGTCAACCGCGAAAAATATTGTTGATATTTAAACATTTATGTTTTTATATCATAACGTCTGTCAGAGTAATATATATATATATATATATATATATATATATATATATAAACAAATAAATTATGTTTGTGTTTTGTACACATTTTTAAATTTAGTTTCTTTCAAATGATTTGAATATCAATGTCTCCTCACTTTAATAAATTTCCTTTTTCAAAATATTATTTCTCAAATTTGTGTTACTTATCTATATACAAAACGTAAGTGACTCATATAAATATGCAAAAATAATATATATATATAAATAAATACACAGATATATATATATGTATATAAGCACACAGATATATATATATATATATATATATATATATATATATATATATATATATATATATATATATTCTCTTTCAAGTATTCATACTGATTTATATAATGATGCTCAGATATGTATAAAAAGTCCCATTTATTTTGTAATAAATCTCTTTTAAGTTTTCAAAATATAATTTTCCGCCTCTAAATTTTGTCCCTTTTTTATGTTTCGTTTTATGATTGTCACGGCAGCTACACGACTCATTGCTCTTTTACCCTCTTGTTGCTCTTCCCCCTCTCAACCTTTCCATCTCTCTCTCTCTCTCTCTCTCTCTCTCTCTCTCTCGCTCTCTCTTTCTCTCTCTCTCTCTCTCTCTCTCGCTCTCTCTCTCTATCTCGATCTATCTATCTATCTATCTATCTATGCTGTCTTTGGTTCTCCGTTTTGTTTGTTTGTTTGTTTGGGTGTTTGTTTCTTTGTTAGTTAGTTTGTTTTCTGTAGTTAGACGCTTTTTCGTTAACCTTTCCCCGCGGGAGGTGCTGATCATATGTGTTTAAGGTCTTTCGAGGTACGCTGGGTCATGTAAATAGACACCTTGCTGCTTAAATCTTTGGAGATATTTTACCTCGTTTTTATTCGGAATATCTAACTAACGCATCGATTAGTTAGATTTCGAGTTTAAAACGATTTTCATTGGTTGAAAAATTTTGGGTTAACATCTTGCCCTAAAAAAGATCGCTTACAAAGAAAGATGGTGGCTATACAAGCCAGTCATCTGCATCGCAGTTGAAAAGCATTCCCCTTATTCCCGCTTGTGCCAATCATTAGTCGACATTTTGTCGAGAGTTTCTTTACAAGTACTTCCCGTCCGTGGGACGCATTACCAGGAGACTGCTTCCCAGTAGACTACAACATTTTCGTCTTCAAATCCAGTATCAACAAATATTCATCATAAAACTTTCTCTATGACTATCATTTTTCTGTGTTTGGTCGGAATAATAATGAAAATCAAAAATCGAAAAATTGAATTTCAACTAAAAGAAACGTCATCTACTTTATTTTTATGTCGAAATTAGTAGCATATTGCTACATTATTATTAATGTTGGGACGATTAATCGGAATCGGAGTCGGGAATCGGAAAAATTGGAAGACTTGGAGGTATTTTGATGCCTATTTTCCGATGCCAAAACAATTATTTTAATTGCCTTTTTTATTTGATTTTGTTTAGACCAAAATCTCCCAATCCTAATAATAATGATAAAACAATAACTATTTATTGATTTTAAATTATCAGTGAAGCCAAAATCGATAGATCATCCTCCACAAGTGCATTTTGACGTTTAGAAATATATCTGCATATTTAGCATGTGCTTTTAGGAAAATCGGGGGAAATAACAATTCTATGGTTAAATAATTAGAGATTCATAAAGAATCAGAATTGGAATCAGTAATTGTAGCGGAATCGGGAATTTAGCACGGAATCGGTAATTGTATCGGAATCGGGAAAAATATTGGAATCGTCCCATCACTAATTATTATGTAAAACATTTACTTTCACAATTCGCCACAGCTGCAATTATCTCCCCTGACTTCATGCAATTACCTCTCCTGTTATCGTAAGAACTACTCTATCTATTATTTAAGTAACATTTGTAATTTCTTCGAAAACAATTTTTATTAATTTTTATTAATAATTGGTGTTCTACTTTATCATTTTTCGTAATTTTGGGATATATTACTTATTTCAACATAACATGTAAGTATATACCGTTAGTTTTAATTGAAGTTCAATTTTTCGATTTTCCTTATTATCCTTACAATGTAAATCTCTTAATATCCTCTAGCATCAAGCCGACATCTCGTTAACTCCTATCCTCGAGTGGCTTTCAACTTTGATGGATTAACTAATTAGTAAATAGAAACACATCTTGTGTGAAATATCAAAAATTACGAAACTAAAATCGATGACAGAGAAAAGGTGACTTTTTGACTAGATTTCAGTTCTTTTTTTATCGAACAAAACGTTTTTTTACTATTTTGTCTTCCTTCAAAATACGCTTTCTTCTTTTAATTAGACAGAGTTTCCATTTCCAGAGTTTGTTTCCAAGATCTTCTGATCTGAGGGGCACAATACCATGAGATTGCTTTCACGCAGACTACAACATGGTCGTTTTCTAAATCCAGTGTCAACAAAAATTGGTCATAGACCAATCTCCATAAGAAAGAATTTTTTTTCATCAACTATCCTTTCATGGTACTCTTCATCACTAAGCCAACATCCCGTTAGATATTATTATCGAGTTTCTTTTGGCTTTGATAGGCTTACTAATTAGTAAATAAAAACACATTTTGTGTGGGATATCAAATATTTATGAAACTAAAATCGATAACAAATCAAAGGCGACTTTCAGGTTGAATATCAGTTTTTTTTGTTTTTTTTGTATCGGAAACAGTTTAAATTTGTTTCTTGCTGTTTCGACGGAAGTGACGTAAAGGAGATGTATGACGTAATGTCGCCCCTAAAACAGTGTAATTTAATGGCGTTTAATATTGTTTGTTTGTTTTTTTGTTTGTTTGTTGTTGTTGTATATTTTGTTGTAATTTTAAGTTGTCTTTGCGTTTTCGTTTTCTTTTTATCCTTTTTCTATTTTTAATTTTTCTATTTGAAACATTTTTTTTTTAATTTCTTAATTTTTTAGATGAGAGCTGATTGTTAATATTTCTTGTATCGATCGGACTATTGTTTTCATCTTAAGTTTTATTTGTGCAAAGTTTCGGTCGGATTGGCCTTCGACCGTCCACAGGCATGTTGGTTGTTGTTCGGAAAAGAAAAGAGAAAAGTTACTGATATTTTCGTATTCTTTAATATGATAATATAAACATCTTTTTTTTTTTTAATTTGGACTTTCTGAGAAACATTCTTCCCTTAAGAGTTTTTTTTTTTTTTATTATCTTGAGCTGTGAGCATTGGTTGCACCTTCATTTAATGAGATACAACCAATGCCCACCTACTGGAAAGAACCTCCTCCTCCTCCTCCTCCTCCTCCTCCTCATCCTCCTCCTCCTCATCCTCCTCCTTATCTTCCTCTTCTGCTCACTCTTCCTACAATGTCCCCAGTGTCAATAAAGAAACAGATAGATTGACGCAAAATCATCTATAAATCCAATATGAATAAATAAATACTTATAATAAACCACTTCGATAAATAATAAACTTTCATTTCATTCTATTTATCATTTTAAATCCTCTGACAATGCATTCACCCGATTAACGCTCATCTACGAGTAGCCTTTAGCCTTCATAAGTATATTATGAATCATTAGTATAAGAACGGTAAATTGTACATGGATAAAGTGATATATTCTACTGTAACTGAGTCACTATAGCTTGTAGCAGCAGCAATCGCCTAACACGTATGCAAATGACCGGGTCAGTGAGCGAAGTGACGTTGCAAAGGAGGAAGAGAAGGGAACATGTACAGAAAAAAAGGACACACGTGGACGGCAGGTGATGGCGAACATTACATGCCGTTGTGTCATCTCGACATAAATACCCCCGATAAACCCGACAAGCAGCAAAATCCCACCCCTACACAGTAGAAATCCCTAAATGTAAGAAAGCATTCTACACATAGTTTCTTACCTAGGACTGATAGACTTTGGAATTCCCTTCCGGATTATTGCTTCCCTGACTGTACTGATATGCAAAAGTTCAAGTGTAATGTAAACAGACATTTTGCTGCTATAATCCCTACATAGTACCCCTGAAAATTATGTCCCAGGTAGTAACCCTTTACATCAAAGTGGTACTGTGCCTTGGTTGGAGTGAAGATGAAATTTAAAAAAAAAAAAACACGTGGGCAACAGATGACAGGAAAAGGTGAGTACTGGCGTGAGATGGACATGTAGCCCTGTGGTGGTGTGAGAGACTTTTAAGTCCGTGTCAAGACGGCAGGTTTCTTTTTAATTCATGGCAGACGAGATGAACAAAGAGACTTTCAAAACAACATGTAATGCATTATTTTGGAAAGTACCATGAATATATGCTTTTCCTTCAACTAGAAATAAAACGAGTCGAATTTCTTTTTCTTTGTTTTGTTTTGTTTTTTGTGACTGTTTTGGATACAATGTCCGAGTGTAAAATGTAACGACACCGTTGAAAAATATTAATGACAACGTTACACTACATCACTACTTGGGAAAAGGTATCTTCTATTCTCTACAGTCACTTTTCTCGTTAGTAACTATTGTTATATTGCGTGTTGAGACTCTGCACATGTAACAGAGCGCATATGAGCGCATATGAAAATATCAGCCGCAGCCGAAGGATAAATGGCGCCGAAGGACATGGACGTGTAAAGGTGAAGGCAAGAATGGGCTGGCTGTGGATAGCGTGCGGTCGGAAGAAAGAGTGTGATCGAAAAAGATGGACGTATAAGAAATGACCGACGTATAGTGGACAGAATTGAGAGACTTTAAAGCTGATGTCAAGATGTAGAGAAACGACTTGTGTTAAAAAAAAAAAAAGAAAAGCCAAGTTGGATTTATATATTTTTGTTTGTTTCTTCCTTGTCAACGGTTCCGGGCGGCTTGGGGGTCCGAGAGATGTCTGAATTGTAACGAATACGGTTCGAGCATAACGGCGACTCACACACACACACACACACACACACACACGTACACGAAGGGCGGTTTACAGGCTAAACGTGCCGAGTGATGAGGTAGATTTGTCAAAATTGGCGTCACTAGTTTTTTCCTTGGCTGACGAGGAACGACTATTTATTAAACCCGGCTACATTACTGTCTGTCTCTATTCCAGAGTTATTACAATGGCAACTGATCGATTGAGCTCCAATTTTTACTTCGATTACTACACAAAGAACAATTAAAAATAAATTCTCTTCTCTTTGTGTCAAGATTTTCATGAAGAGAGTTTCTTTCCGAAAAATTCTCGTCTGTTATTACAACAAGACTGCTTCCTCACAAAATATGATATAGTCGTCTTAAAATCCGGTGTCAATAAATATCTGTCATAAACCCTTCCCCCATAACTAATATTTTTTCATTTTGTAATTTTTTTCATCATATTCGTCAGCATTAAGTCGATATCCTTATCCTTGAGTGGCTTTTCACTTCGATGGATTAACTCATTAGTCAGTAAAAAAAAAAACACATTTGCTGTGAAATATCAGAAATTTATGAACCTAAAATCAATAACAGATCAAAGGCGACTTTTAGGCGTGCTTTCGGTTCTTTTTTTATCAGGCACAGCTTAATTTCGTTTCTTGTTGTTTCGACGGAAGTGACGTCAGAGCGACGCAAGATGTAATGTCGCCCCTAAAAACATTGTAATCAATCAATTTAATGGAGTTTTATTTTATGTTTAATGTTTTCTTTGTGTCTTTTTCCCCCTTTTTCTATTTTGAAATTTTTCTATTTGAAGATTTTTTTTAATTTTGACTTTCTGAGAAATACTCTTTCTTCTGTTAAGAGTGTTGCTTTTTTTTACACTTGGGGTTTTAAATGAGATGCAACCAACGCCCACATACTGAAGAAAAGATTCGTCTTTCCATACCATCCCCAAAACATAAAATGTCCCGAGTGTCAATAAACAGACAGGCCATCGAAATGTGTTTCACTTTGGGAGGAAAATCGAAAAACAAAAAATGAATTTCCAAAAATAAAAATGGTAACCATG
>NC_136516.1:7812500-7862500 GCF_053919585.1 Euprymna scolopes
ATTGGTTTTTTTTGTTTTGTTTTTTGTTGTTTTAAAGCTTGTCTTATTACGAAACAAACAAGAACAATGATAGTTTTATGATATATTATTTATGACAAAATTATATGATAAAATTTACGAAAGACATATTATCAAAAATTTTTAAAGATATATTAAAGAAAACTTTTTAAAACTGTAAAAACAATTTTTTTTACTTATTTCCGTATGGATATATGTTAAATGTTTCAACAATATTTATAGAAATTTAAACTATGGAAGGTTAAACTACCTTTTGGAAATAAAATAATTCGATATTAATATATTTTCAATATTTAAAATCAATATTTATAGAAATGTAAAAAATAAAGTGTAATTAATTTTTTATGTTTTCATAATAAAACAAGGTTTGTTTCCAGATGGTTTCGTATTTCGTATCATGCTTAGTCACTTCCGAATTTTTAAATTTAACCATTACTTATAGATGATCTTGGATTCTCTTTACTACTGTTAGTATCTTGAGTGTTAATTTCCAAACGTTTCGGTCAATGTAACCCTCGACCTTCTGCGGGTGTATCTCGGGAATGTTTCTGTCGAACTCGGGAATTTGGACGGAATTTCGAATGATACCCTTTATTTACTTCACGGGGGTAGCATGCTCTTGTTCTGTCAGCCATGACTGGATAGAGGTCCTAAGTAATTGGCAAAGAGTTTGACAAGATACACTTGAAGAAGGTCGGAGGTTACATTGATCGAAACGTTGTGAAAAATGACACTCAAGATGAGAACAGTAGTCCAGAGAATCCAAATAATACGAATAACTAATCATCATCTCAAAAATTCAGAAACTTAATATAAATTATCTTATTTAAAACTTAAGAAAGTAAAAACCTTTATTTTTCTGTAAAATACATTATTTATTTGCCTTAAAGAAATGAATAAGAAAGTTTTCAACCATATAAAAACATTTACTTTTTAAAATATTTTTTCATCGACGAAATAAAAATCTCTAATGGATAAAAGTTCGTCGAGCTGTTTTAGCTGTTGAAAAACCTGGCTTACGTGACATGGTTAATCAAATAATATTGTCACTTCGGAGATTTCGTTATGTGGTTGAAGGTTACTCATTCAATTTTATATGGAAATCGCTCCAGGAAAGAAATGAAGTCACTTAATGTAATGAATAAATAAAATACTACTTCAAGTTCAAAACTAAGCAACGCTAAATGTTAGGTAGATTCCGATTCAGAAAACAGCAATTCTTCCCTTTTTTTTTCTCAGAATCATCGCTCATGGAATGTGAGGACTAAAGGACAAAAAAGGAAAGCGATAGTTATGAAGCTGCCGAAAGTAAACTCAAGCTTAATTTCTTCCCTCCTCAATTTCTTTATGGTAAATGTTGTTTGTAAATAATAGCATTTTTGGTTTTCTTAAATATCGAATATCTCAAATTCCAAACTACAGGGTGCAACGATAAAATTGTCGCCATAGAAAAGACGACATTATTCCATTTCCTTTTGATGAAATCCGGTTTTCTTCTTTTGTTTTGTTTTTTACTAGTTGGCCAGTTGTGTACAAATCTCAAGAGCGATAGGAGCTTTTTATAATGTCTGAAAATAACACAATATTCAACGAGTGAGATTGGAGATGCGCCGTTGTAAAACTCATGCTCTCTACCGATCTAAGTTACGAAAACAGGACCGTTGCCAGCACCCTCAAAATGCATCGCTGGATTACCCCGAATAACAGAGGCATGTGCAGGATGATGAAAATAACGTTTCCGGCCACGGTTATGGTCTTTGGTGTGGTTTCAAGTGAGGACCACATCATGCAAACTCACATATTTGAAGTCGGCTTGTATGTCAACACCAATGTGTATCTGGATGTGTTGAAAAGTGTGGTGATCCCTTAGTGCAATCAGAATTTAAAAAAAAAATGCTAGTAGACCCTGAGTGTGGCAGCAGGGCTCGATGCCGGCCTACAAATCCAAAGGCTTCAGAAGGAATGCTACGACTTTGTACTCGTCTCTTACTGTCACCTCCTTCCCCGACTTGAACCAAGACCGTCTTAAAAGACAAGATGGCCGGTGGGCAAAAATAATTTAATCTGCTGACGTCATCACGGGTAGTCCATTAGTTGTTTCTTTACACCAGTAAACACCGGTAGTAACTCGTGGATATCTCCATTAAACAAAGTAAGTTTTAACGTGCTCCCCCCCCTGTATTTAACACGATGTAACTATAATTTAATTCAATATTATCATCCTAAGTTTTTTACCATTCAAAAGAAGCGTCAAATAAATTGCTAATATTAAAAAAAAATTTTTACAGCATACAAAACTAATGAAAATGCGAGACAACATCGACTCTTTTGAAGAGACGATTTTTTTAAGCTGTTGACACGTTTTAAAAATTTAGCAGAAATTAATTTTCCTGAAATTTTCAATATTTAAAAATAAATTATGCCGGCTGATAACATTTTTAAACTTTTTTTTAAAGCTAGAAAGATAAAATTTTAAAATACTTATATATATATATATATATATATATATATATATATATATATATATATATATATATATATATATATATATATGAAACTTAAAAGTAAAAAAAGAAAAACGCGCGTTCATTTCGGGTTTGTATTACTGTACACATATTCGAAAAAGTTGTCAAAAAACAAATATATGACAAATAAATGTTATCAAAGGCAAGATAAGTTACTTTTCTACCAAACTAGATATATTTTTCGTGTTTTTATTCAATGTAACATGTTTATTCAGCTCCAAAAACAAGGTGTTATAAATAAAAAAACTAGAAAAAATATATGTCAAGCTATGTCACGGTAACATATATTGAGCGAGTTTTTTTACAGTATTTTAACCAGTTTTTTATTTATAACACCTTTTCCCAAACTTACCGTGTTAAAGAGGGAGTCAGACGCCATCTTGAAATTTCCGGGTTTGTATTACTGTACACATAGATTCGAAAAAGTCAAAAAATAAATGTCAAACAAATAAATGTTATCAAAGGCAAGATAAGTTACTTTTCTACCTAACTGGATATATTTTTTGTGTTTTTATTCAATGTAACATATTTATTCAGCTCGAAAAACATACAGTGTTTACCGATGTATTGGAAAATTTAAAATGGCGGCCGACTCTCTCTTTAACACGGTAAGTTCGGAAAAAGGTGTAATAAATAATAAACTAGACAAAATACTCTTAGAAATTTGCTCAATATAAGTTACCGTGACATAACTTGATATATATTCGGTGGTTTTTTAATAGTATTTTTAAAAATAGTAATGAATTTTCCGAACTCAATATTTTTCAATTTTTAAACTTTAAAAATCTATCAAATTTTTTTTATTGATTCTATTTTTACGATATTTTCAGGGTCAATGTGAAATTTTATGTTCTTTCCAATAAAACGAATATAATATTTTAGACAAACGTTTTTTTTTTTAATTCACGCCCCCCCCAAGTGTCACCCATTTTTAACTTTCTCTTAAAAAGTAAATAATTAATTTATGTCGGAGTTTTATATATCACAAATTGAAGAGAAAAGGTCAATAAATAATATATTCAAAATTAAAACAAAAAAAATGCCTTTTTTAGAAATTTACCTGTAAAGTCCGAAGTTTAAAACCTTTTTTAAAAAAAAAAAACACATTGTTTTTTTTTTGTTGTTTTTTTTAATAAAACCTTGGTCCTTGCTCCTTTAATTGAAAAAAAAATTAGGGCTTGAATTACATTTTTCAAGGAGTTATAAGCTTGGAAAGATGGGGTGGAATTATTCACTATTTTCACGAAATTTCTGACACTGCTATCGGTAAACACTGTATGGTTTTCGAACTGAATAAACATGTTACATTGAATAAAAACACGAAAAATATGTCCAGTTTGGTAGAAAAGTAACTTATCTTGCCTTTGATAACATTTTCATTTAATTATATTAAATAAACTTCAAGTTTACTACAAATCAAATCGTGTTCCTTCACTTTTTAAAAATGTAATTTATAAGTAATTAAAGAACGCATTCTAATCTTTAAAATCTATAATACAACAAAATATTCAATTGCTTATAATACTTAAACAAACAACTTGTGTTTTATTATTTTTTTATTATTAATATTAGATGAGTTTCAGTATAAATCATCGTGTTCTTTCTTTATTTCAATCCAATTTTGAAGTTTTGTAACGCTGTCTGTAAAAATTACTGTTCATTATTGACAGTCTAAGAGTTCCACATATCTTGCTTGTTGGGACCTCGGCGATGACGTCATTTTTTCAGCTGGCCGGCAATCTTTATAACGAAGGCCACGCTTGAACCCGCTGGACTACTTTCTTTGGTCATACGTCGAGAACATCACCAACAGGACTTCCCACAGCACCAAAGCCAGTATGATCGCCGCCATTTGCCGAGTATTCACCGAGCTCTCGCCGGCGCTTGTGGAAAAGGTATGCTCCCAGTTCTGAACCCGTATCGAGGCGGTGATTGAAGCTGAAAGCGGCTACATTGAATAGATGTCAGCTCTACTACATAATTAAGTTACCTGACTTGATGTGGGTTTTTTTTTTTTTTTTTCAAGAAAGTTTAAATATAAAGTTGTAGTGTTGTTTAGGGCGACAACTTTATCGTTCCATCCTATATATCTCAAGTGCGAATAGTGTTTCATAGGTGATCAGTTTGTTAGAGCCTTAAGTAACTCGACAGCTTGAGTTACTGATGTCTTCAAAATTAAACAACGATGACTATGTAAACCAATACAGTCATACAAAAACTGTAGAGTCCGTTTTCTTGTCTGGTTTCGCTTTTTTGCTCAGATTAACAAATGAAAGTCAGCCAATCTTTCTGGCACCGTTCGTGATTCGAGCAGCCATTCCTTTTGGTGGAGAGCAATTATTTTAAGTGGTGTTGTTTGAGAAGAGTCGGTGAGACGGTGGACGGAGAAGTGACCGCTGAAGGTTTTTTATTCCATTTTTTTATCTCTCCACTGCCGAGGGCAGCCGTGTCTATAACAAAAGAGAATTGCGAGACGTAAGCAAAGAGTGAAAGAATAGGAAATCAAAACAAAGACCGTAATTAACGTGAACAAAAAAAATCGAGCGAAATCCTTTGAAGCCATTTTCGCTCCGTCAGTTTTTTGTCACTTGTTGGAATGGATTCATCTGTTTCAACCTTTTTTACTTCCTCGCGTCTAAAACGTCGTGGTTAGTCATTTTATATTTGTTTCTTTGCATTTTTATTTCATTTGAACGTTTGCTTTCTTTTCTATTTGTTTGCTTTTTTTTTATTTGTTTGTTTGCTTTTTATTCATTTGTTTTTTTGCTTTTTATTCAATTGTTTGTCTGCTTTTTAATTTGTTTGTTTGCTTTTTAATTTGTTGTTTTTTGCATTTTTATTTCATTTGCTTATTTACATTTTTGTTTTATTCTTTTTTATTTGTTTGTTTGCATATTAATTCATTTGTTTGTTTGCATTTTATTCATTTGTTTGTTTGCTTTTTAATTTGTTTGTCTGCTTTTTAATTTGTTTGTTTGCTTTTTAATTTGTTGTTTGTTGCGTTTTTATTTCATTTGCTTATTTGCATTTTTGTTTTATGTTTTTTTATTTGTTGACATGTTTGTTTTATTTCTTTGTTTGCTTTTGGTTTCATTTGTTTGCTATTTTAGTTTGTTTTCTTTTTTCATCCGTCTGTTAACTTCTTCATTTTCTTGTTTGCTTTTTCATTTGTTTGTTTGCTTTTTCGTTTGTTTGCTTGCTTTTTTCAACTGTTTGTTTGCTTTTTAATTTCATTTGTTTGTCCGAATGTTTGTTTTAATGTTTGTTAGGTTTTTCATAAGTCTGCATTTTTGTTTAATTAGTTTGCTTGCTTTTTGTTTCATTTGTTTGTTGATCTTTTTCCATTAATTTCTTTACTTATTTATTTGTTTTTTTTTTTGTTTTGTTTTTTTTCTTCATTTGTTTGTTTATTTGTTTAATTTGTTTGCTTTTCCATTTATTTGTTTGCATATTTATTTCTTTGTTTGTTTTCTCTCAATTTGTTTCTTTGCAGTTTGTTTCTTTGTTCGCATTTTTATTTTATTATTTGTGTCATTGTTTTTTAGTTATTTGAATTTTTTCATTAGTTTGTTCGGCTTTTGTTTCATTTGTTTGCTTTTCCATTTGTTTGTTTGCTTTTTCGATTGTTTGAATTTCTGTTAGATTTGTTTGTTTCCATTTTTGTTGGTTTGCTTTTTGCTTTATTTTTTGTTTGCTTTATTTTTGATTTGTTTGTTTGCGTTTTTTATTTTTTTCGTTGCTTTTTTGCTTGTTTCTTTTAATTTTGGTTTCATTTGTTTGTTCACGTTTTTGTTTTATTGATTGTAATGTTTTTCATTTGTTTTTATTTTTATTTTTTTATTTTATTTTTGTTTCATTAATTTTCTCATTATTTCATTTATTTGTTTGTTTGTTTTATCATGCATTTGCTTTGTTTTTTCAATTGTTTGTTTGTTTTATTCGTTTGTTTGCTTTTCAATTATTTGTTTATTTTATTCGTTCGTTTGCTTTTTACATTTATTTGTTTCTTTTTTGTTTGTTTGCTATATCATTTGCTTGTTAGTTTTTTTTATTTGTTTTTCTTTTTGTTTCATTTGTTTCTTATTTGTTTTATTTGTTGTTAGTCAAGTTATAGGTAATCAATATAAAATACTCATGAACGAGGTTATTGATATAAACAAATTTACAAGATCGCAACATTGGATATGCTAATGTAGTGTTGGTTAAAATTATAATTCTTCGTTAGGCGACTTAGAAATATTTGTCTTTCATAGAAAGTGGAAGACAAACTTTTTAAGTTACCTGACGAGGACTTGTGGTTCTAATCAACCATCTGTCCGAAACCTTAGCATGTATAGTGTCGTGACCTTGTAAATTTGTCTATATCAATAATATATATATATATATATATATATATATATATATATATATATATATATATATATATATATATTACAGTCAGGTCATGTCATATGCTACTGGTACCATGTAATCTAGTACTACCTGTCGCATGGTCGGGTTACCGGCGACTAAACCGGTTCCCCCACCAGCCTGTCTGGTGAGGAGGGTGGCTAGTCTCCCAGAAGGATTAAAAACAAGACCTTTCAAATGGCGTACGAACCCTTCCTTTTTGGGGGGTCATACAATATATATATGTGTGCGTGTGTGTGTGTGTGTGTGTGTGTGTGTGTGTGTGTGTGTGTGTGTGTGTGTGTGTGTGTGTGTGTGTGTGTGTGCCAATAAGCACCGGTCGCATGGGTGGTGTGATTGTTTATAACTAAATGTTTATAATAGGAAGTTTCCCTGGATCTGTGGATGTATATGTTGTTGGGTTGGTGTTTGTAAATATACAGGTGCATCTGTGCATCTATGCGGGTTCATGGAGGCTTTTAAGATGTGTATATGTGTTTATGTATATATTTGTACACAGGCGTATGCTGGTTGGTGCATGGATATGGGTGTGCTTTTCTGTGTGTTTATGAATATAGGTGATTGCGGGTATATGCATATACATATGCGTGTGTGTATATATGTGTGTGTGTGTGCGCGCGCGCGATCGGTTCCATAACGCGATCCAGTGCATCTCTTGGTCTGTCATCCATCACTACTGCGGAACCGATCACCCAAAGGCTTGACAGATGTACGGTAGTGTAGCTGTCATCCAAGACTCTGTGTTGGCCTCCAGGCGGACGCCACTGGAAACTGAACTTCAGGCTAACGGTGAAGAGGTCTATGGGAAGCTCAGCCCAGACAGAACAACCAGAAACTGTGACGCTCTGTTAAGGCAGGTGAGAAAGTTGATAACACTCATTCTGGATAGTCACTGCGACCAATGAGCTGCCGATTCGTCTTGGGCAATCAATGCCAGTCTGGCGTACCCCATTGGAGGAGAGTGGTAAAATGGCCACTGACAAAACCCACTTCATCCTTAAACTATCTTGTCAGCAAATTCCTTATGAACCATGAAACGAAAACAGAAAAAGAACTCATACTGGCAGGGCGTCGCCCAGGATAATAAGGCCCATAATACACCCAACTTCAAGTTTAGATCGTGGAACATACGAACGATGCTTGACAGGTCTGATTCGGCAAGACTAGAAAGAAGAAGTGCGATTATATCGTGCGAATTAGAAAAATATGACATCGGTATTGCTTCCCTGGGCGAAGTCAGCGGCACCATTTACTGGAGTGGCAAGGCGTCTAGTGAGAGAAACGAGTCCGGTGTCGGACTAGCCATCAAAAATGAGCTAGTGATGAAACTGATAGAAGTGCCCCATACGATAAATGACAGGCTGATGACACTCAGGCTACCTTTATCAGAAGACCGTTGGTGTACCCTGATAGCTAAATATGCTCCGACTATGACAAACTCTCAGGAAACCATTGATATATTCTACCATCAGTTATACAGTACCCTTGCATCCGTACCAAAACCGGATAAGATCATACTCGTGGGAGACTTTAACGCCAGGGTAGGGCAGGATTATATCACCTGGCTCAGAGCACTAGGGAAGTATGGATGCGGGAAAGTCAACTCAAATGGGGAGCTCCTCCTTTCACTTTGCACTGAGCATCAGCTTTGCATCACCAACACCTTCTTTAAACAGAAGCCTGTTCACAGGAAGTCCTGGATGCATCCGAGAAGTAAACATTGGCACCTCATTGACTTCGTCATCACTCGTCAACGTAACCTCCCAGATATTCTGGACACGAGAGCAATGAGGGGAGCAAACTGCAACACTCACCATATTATGATCCGGACACAAGCGAGATTCAAACTGAGACGCAAAATAAAGATAAAGAACCCCCCCCCTAAAGAAGCTGGATGTCAACGGCTTAAAACGTCAAAATGTAAGAGAAGAGCTGGTGAATGGTCTCTATGAGAGACTTGTTGAACCAACCGGAGATGTAAACTCAAATTGGCTGTCCTTCAAAGAAATTGTTTATGAACCATCCAAAGAGTGCCTCGAGCTGGTCGGGAAATGCCATGAGGACTGGTTCGATGAGAACTGCGAAGAAATCAAGCAACTCATCAACCAGAGAAACGCTGCAAGAGGTTCAATTTTGTTCAGGAAAACTAGATCCATCAAAGCAAGGTACGCTAAGGCAAACAGCAAGCTCCAGAGCAGATGTAGGGAACTTAAGAACAGTTGGTGGGTGGCTAAGGCTGCTGAACTACAGATTCTGGCTGACACCAATGATATGAAGGGTTTATATGGGAGTATGAGAACAGTTTGGGGCCCAAATGTGAGCCATCTCGATCAACTGCTTGCAAGCGACAATTCCACTCTCCTCACTGACAAATGCGAGCTTCTAAAACGATGGACTGAGCATTTAAAAACATTGCTAAACGAGACGCCAGACATTGACGAACGAGCAACCTGGAGCAGTTCCCGACACAGCACTGGAGGACAGATGCCCTGTCTCAGATGAAATCTGCAAAGCAGTGCTGATGTTACAGGATGGCAAATTAGCTGGGGCTGACGGCATATACCCTGAGATCATCAAGCGAGGAGGACAAAAACTACTTAGCACTCTCTGCACAATAATACAGAGTGCCTGGACCATTGCAACTGTCCCTCGAGATTGGAAAGACGCACAGTTAGTGACCATATTCAAAAAGGGAGATCGCAGGCTGCGCGGTAACTACAAGGGTATATCACTGCTCTCAGTTCCTGGGAAAGTGTTCGCTCATGTTCTCCTGAACAGGCTTACAGCGCACGCTGAAACCTTGCTACCTGAGGCACAATGTGGATTCCGTGCAAACAGAGGCACAGCGGATATGACCTTCTCACTCAAACAGATTCAGGAAAAGTGTGTGGAGCAAAATATGAAGCTGTACATGATCTTTATGGATTTTATGAAGGCTTTCGACACGGTGGATCGAAGCACTCTTTGGGAAGTCTTGCTGAAGCTTGGCTTTCCTGCACACTTCACCAGCCTTGTCAGGGCCCTTCATTTAGGCATGAAAGCCACAGTTAAGCTGAAGAGCGAGCTCTCCGATCCGTTCGACGTGCAGAATGGTGACAGACAGGGCTGCGTCCTCTCTCTAACTCTCTTCTTACTCTACCTGTCAGTTGTGCTTCGGCATGCCTTTAGAAATAGTGATAAGGGTGTTTTTATACGATCTAGGCCGGGAGCAGACCTTTTCAATGTCAATGCATAAAAATCCGCAAATAGAACAACAAAGATACTCGTACGGGAGCTCATGTTTGCTGATGACACCGCATTTGTAGCGCATAGTCACGAGGATGCTCAGGACATAATAACTCGCTTCGCAGGATCAGCTAAGGCCTTTGGATTGAAGATTAACATCCTGAAAACCGAAATGATGTACAAACAATCCTCTGGATCACCAACAGCAAGCCAGCCAATTAAGATTCAAGACCAGGGGCTTTACAATGTCAGCAAATTCAAATACCTAGGGACCACGGTCATGAACAACAACAAAATGGACGAGGAGATTTCTACAAGAATGACTATCCTATGGAAAACTCAAACAGAAGGTCTGGCAAAATAAAGACCTGACTTTCAGAACTAAATGCTTCGTGTACCGCGCCATCGTCCTCTTATACGGTGCAGAAACTTGGCCAGTGTATAAACTGGTAGCCCGCAAGCTCAACACTTATATGGTGAGACACCTCCGGCAGATTTTAAATGTCAACCTCCCAAGCATGTATGACCTGCTCATCCGGAAAAAAACTGAGATGGGCCGGGCACGTAAACAGAATGGAGAACTCCCGACTACCAAAACAGATACTGTTTTCACAACTGGAGGATGGGGTACGAGACATAGGCAGACTTAAGCTCAGGTTTCGTAACATCATCAAATGTTGGTCCCTACTGGAAGCTGGCAGACCCTCGGTCGCGACCGTGACAAGTGGAGAATGATGGTTCACAGGAAGTCGTCTTCGGACACGAAGGACAGCACATGATGATATATATATATATATATATATATATATATATATAGAGAGAGAGAGAGAGAGAGAGAGAGAGAAAGATTGATATATATATATATATAATACTTCAGATGACACAGACTTATGACATAGTAATCATTAAGTATACGAATTCCAAGCATTTGTCTTCAAGATTTAGTGTACATACGTTTCTAAGACAAATGTATTAGATCAGCACAAATAAGAAAAAGTCATCAATATTTTACCAATAGGAGAATCCCTCTAAAAGACATGGCCAACGACAACGTTGAAAAGTTTTAAAAAAATGTTTTTTTTTTATTTATCTATATATGCATACACTAGTGTTGGGCCGATGAATTGGAGTCGAAATCGGAAAAATCGGAATTTTGGGAAGTATCGGAATCGGTATTGGAATCGGAAAAAGTTGTACCTTCAACCTCTAGAAGACTGTACCTAACAAATAAATTTTATATTGTATATAATCCACTACGTCACGGGATCGCAGGTTCGACAGAAAGATTCCCAAATTCGACCAGATACATCTGAAGAAGGTCGCAGGTTACATCGACTGAAACATTGTGTGAATAACACTAAAGATGAGAAGAGAAATCCGAAGAATCCAAATAATGCGAAAGAACTTTGAATTATTGCTTAGTCAGTGGTTCGTCTCGTATTATTTGGAGTCTTCGAACTATTGTCTTCATCTTGAGTGTTAGATTCACAACGTTTCCGTCGATGTAACCTCCGAACTTCTTCAGGTGTATTTTGTCGAACTCGAGAATCTTTCTGCGGAATTCGGGAATCTACATTGAATTTCGGACGGGACCCTTTATCCACGGGGGTTACATGCTGTCGGTCCGTGGGAAATTCTAAATAATTCGCAATTGGATTTTAGTGTCGCTCACATTGATGATTAAGAACCGATGGTGTAGTGAATAAAATGCTTAGCAAGATTCAGTTGTAAGTTATTTTTCTGGAGGTAAATGGTTCAATCCTTAGTGAAGGCGATACTCAAATCGATACAATTGCGTTTGATAGATAGTTTGGCAGAAAGATTCTCGAGTTCAACAAAATACACATAAAGAAGGTCGGAGGTTACATCGGCCGAAACGTTGTGAAAATAATACTCAATATGAGAACAATGGAATGAATAATCTAAATACTACGGGACTAACCACTGACATGACAGACCAACTTACGATAGAGTTGCATGGACGCATCCCACAAATACAATAAATTTTATTTCGTTCTTTGTGCTTGCGTTCCTAACAAGATTTGTACTCGATTGCCCACGTGACCTGAGCCTATTAACTTCTTTCTTGTAAGGCATTTTTTTCAGAACTAAAAACTTGAAAGAATAATGGAAAAAAAAGCTTAGAAATAATCAGGTTAACGTGTTAATAAATTAAATCACGTGATAGTTTTCCCCCTCCCCTCTTTTATTTTATTTGTTCATTTATTTACTTACTTATTTATTTATTTATTTATTTATTTATATGGGAGAAGGGTAAAAACGGTTTCTACCGAATTTCTTTTTTCGCTGTTTATGGTTTTCAAAAAAAAAAAAAAAAGAGAAAGAACTCTCCTAAAATGACGCATTGCTAGTTAAATTCTATCAGACACTTTATCCGTGTCATCTTTACGAATTTATCATTCCGTGCGGTTGAAAGGGTATAGCATGCCTACCGAATGTCGAACGTCGGGTAGTCGCCAATAATGTTGCGTGGTCCCTTGCGTTGGTAGATGCCATTTTCAAACGTCTTTGAGTATAGCTAAGAACCACGGCGACATTCAATATATATATATATATATATATATATATATATATATATATATATATATATATATATATTCGGATGAAAACGAGTAAAAGGTTTTCCACATGTCTGAATATCCTATATACAAAATTTGAAGACTGCAAATAAAAACCGTTGAGTATATAATTTTGTATATAGGATATTCAGACATGTGGAAAAGCTTTTACTCGTTTTCATCCGAAAAAAAGGTTTGCTAAAAGGTCAACATTGAAGAATTGATACGTCGGAGTCATCGAATTTTTATCTGTTTGTAACTGTTTCACGAATGCGTATGTGACAGATTACTTATGTTAAGAATAAGTAGGTTTTATAACCCCGCTTAAAGATTGTGTCAAGTTGGCCGTACTTGACTTATAGTCTGTAGGTTTTGGTTTCGATCTCAGCACGAATTTTTTTTTTTTTTTTTTTTTTTTTTACTTACAAGAAGTGACTGTTTAGAAAAAAACATAATAGTCGCATGCACATGTCTCAGTTTCTGTATGAATTGAAATAATATTTGTGCGTATTTTACGCCGGGAGGTCTGCTTGTATATTTATATAATTATACAACTTGCTTGCATCTGTTTATTAGCATTGTTAATATTAAAGAAAATCTTGGAGTGCAGAGACTAATGCATATAAACTGCGGGTGCTAGCCGGATACATAGAAACTGCTACAGAAGAAACACCACGTAAAACCAAGAAAATTGAAACTATATAATATATATAAGTTATCCCCCAAAAAAGTCTTAACACCTGTGGCACACTAAATATAGCTCTTTTCGAAGGAGCTCACGAGCTCCCCACATCTGGCTTCTTGCGACAGACGTCCTGTATTTACGGAGAACTACGCAAGTCCGGTGGGTGCACATTTCTAAAGATTAGGCCTACCAACTATGGGCATTGACAGGCTGCAGGTACACAGGTTCAAATTCAAACCGGGGACAAGTCCATAGCAAATATAGCCGACGTCAAATCAACCCTATCGAACCCTCTATGTAACGAAAGTTTTGTCGTCTATCTGCATATTGTTTATTCCCTCAGGAAGCGGGTTTCATTGCTCAGAATCTTATAAATTGCCAAGAAATTACGAAAAGGGTCCGAAAGTTAGTGCTTTTTCATTTCCGAAGGACAAGGAATTACATCACATGTATATGAATGCGATAAAAAGAAAAAAATTCACACTATCTCTATACAGCGAAATGAAGTTATGAAATGTTTTAGACTAAAATAAATAAAAAAGCGCGTTATTTCAAATGTTTATCTCTTTCATATGAGTACAATTTTTTTCAGAACGTATTCGAAAATAATGAAATTATGGATATAAAAAAGTGGTCTTCTATGTTATTTATGTTATGTGCTGAAATAATAAATTATTACGTAGAAACTTATTATTCAAGATGAGGAGTGTGTTGTAATTATTCTGTACTTTTACCTAACAATTTAATAAAAGCGATATCATAAAACTTGAATTTCTTGATGAAATAATTCTAAAAATGCTGATATGGAGTTCATCGAATTCCATTATAAACAATTTTTGTCGCAAAAATAATGACAATATTAGTAAAAACAACAAAAAAAATACCAGAAAAAGAAAATTTCAAACTTTTAATTATATTTGATTTTTAAAATATTGTTGTTCGCTTTGATTTTTAAAAAAAATATTGATGTTCATTTTTATTTTTTTTAAATGTTTATTGTTCGTTTTAAATTTTTTTTAAATCGTTAAATTTTAATATTTGTTTATTGCTTTAATTCATATTTCATGTTTTGCGATATTTGATTGTCTTCTGCTTCAAACATACACAATTTCACATGCATAATTTTTTATTTATTTATATTGAATAAACTTCAGTTTCACTACAAATCAAATCGTATTCTTTACTTTTCTTTTTAAATATAATTTATAAGTAAATAAAAAAACGTATTCTAATCTTTAAAATCCATGATACAACAAAATTTTCAATTACTTTTAACGCATAAATAAACAACTTTTCCCCTTTTTCAATTTCTTTTTTTTATTAATATTGGATGATTTTCAGTATAAATCATCGTGCGCTATTCATATTTTTGTTAATCACATTTTGAAGTTTTCTGTAAAAATTTCTGCTAATTATCGACAGTCTAAGAGTTCCACATATCTTTCTTGCTAGGACGTCAGCGATGACGTCATTTGTCAGCTCATATGCCATCTCTTACGATGGCTGTGCTTCTGTTAACTGAAAATTAAAGTCTGGCTACGTATCTCTCAAACATCCCTTTATTCAACAAACGGCTTTCGTTATGTAGCAGTTTCGTCTCTCCTTTTTTGTAGGACACTTATTCAAACTGACCAGGAAATAGATATCTGAATCCCTTTCTTATTTATCCTTTTTTCTTGATCTTCTTTTATTCTCGGTTAAATCGATAATAATAAACTAGAATTTTTTGTTTAATTATTGAAGAATTCAGTCTTATCCCCATTAGAATCTAAAGTTATTAATTTTCACCAATAAATTTTCATTTCGTGACGACCGCTCGTCGAACGGTGGGAGGGGTCTTCACATTGTTTTGTCGCTGTCAAAAATTATGAAAATGTGAACCTGTTGAAATTCAAGTATAATTAATGGCGGCGCATTCGAGTTGACGTAAAAAAAAAAAGATTGCAAATGGCGGTCGACATTACCATAAACGGCACGCTATGTTCAAAGCGAAACATTTGTCTTGTTTTTCAAGTTCATCTTTTGAATTCTTGACTTTGACAAATCCTCAACTATAATAAAAACCAAATGTCTGTATTATTTGTATTATGAGGACTATTATTCTCATCTACAGTGTTTGTTTTTTTACAACGTTTTGGTCGATGTAACCTCTGACCTTCTTCAGGTTAATCTTGTCAAACTCTGGAGTCTTTCGGTTGAACTTAGTATTCTTTCTGTCAAACTTGGAAATCTGCATGGAATCTCGAACGGAAATCTTTATTTAATCCACAGAGGCTAACATGTTCTCGTTCCGTCAGCCGTGACTACGTGAAGGTCTTACGTAATTTGCAATTATATTTTGAATGTCGCCCGTACTGGGGATTGAACCTTCAACTTCAGTAGTATAATTTTTACAATTTGACTTTCCACTCTACCCAATACGACACGTGTCCTTCTGAACGGTCGAAATTATGTGTTCATATTCCCGAGTTCGACCAAAAGATTCTAGAGTTCGAAAAGATGCATCTGAAGAAGGTTGGAGGTTCTATCGACCGAAACGTGGTAAAATTTTTAGATAAGAATAGTAATTCGAAGGATCCAAATAATACGAAGAACTGATCCTCATCTCAACAATTCAGATACGTCATATGCCAATGTGTATCACATTTGGTCTTAATGGAAGTTTTCCATACATCATGCATCATCTTCTTAGTAATGCGATTATACTAATAGCTTGCCGAATCTTGGTTTTCCCAAACCTCGAACGACGTCTTCTGTTATAGATTGGGTCAACGGGTAGCAACCTACGCCCCACGAGCCAGATCCGGCCCGCGAGGGCATTTTGACCGGCCTGCGAACTTGATAAGCAATGACTATTTTTATGAGAGACGATGTGTTTGAATTCAACAAAAGATCTACTGGTATCTTTCTCTGATTTACCCAGCAGAATTTGGAAACTATGACCGCAAAACACGATCAAAACCCAATCACCTCTATTTCTACGTAAAATATAAAAAAATAAGCATAAAACACAAACTGAAAGCCAATTTGACCGACTAACTGCAACAAAAAGACAAGGTTGTCTCAGACAGCTTTCTATTTCATCCCTCAAAAATGTGTGGATGTTACCGCATGCGTAAATACGTAAGTGTATATGCTTGCAACTATTTGTACGCGTATTATGTGTATATGTATATCGTTTTTGTTTGTTTGTGTGTGTGTGCGTGTGTGGTCGGTTTATTTTCAAAAACAGTTTCAAACATACTCGTCATAATTTCATCCATTTCACTTCAGTTGATTTTTTTCACTTTTAAGTATTTTAACGTTCATTTGAGGAAAACAAATTGTTGTTAGGTGTTTCTTTTTATAAATTTTAGATTTCTTTTGTTTTTGTTTTTCTGATTATTTATTGTTTATTTTAATTATGGTTGTGAATATTTAAGTTGACAGAAGTCTGCATATGTAATTTTCCAAATTTTCTCATTAATGACCATCGTCCGCGATTTGTAATTCTAACACCATCCGGCCCGCGGGGTCGAATGAGTTGCCGATCTCTGATGTTGATTCAACGATTAATTTCATATAATCTTGAAAATAATAGGTTTTACATACAGGAATGATCCCATGTTCTGTAGGTTGCAAAACTCTTACTGTATTGAGAGGCATGAATACAGTCTTTATATGTGGATTCTTGGTAGGAACATTAGTAGGATCTCCTGGAGCATTGTAAACAAATAATAACGATTTATTTAGCAGGTTTTTAATTTACACTGTATAGAATGACTTTAGTCTCTCTCTCTCTCTCTCTCTCTCTCTCTCTCTCTCTCTCTCTCTCTCTCTTTCTCTCTCTCTCTCTCTCTCTAGTCAATTTTTTCTAATAAAGTCTTGTGTAATGTGGCCGTTACACTTTAACCGCGTCGTTACAGTTTAACAACTCGGAACCGCACGTTGTCTGGTACCGTCGCAGGAACAAATAAATAAAGGACAAAAAAATACGACTCAGGATTGTTTTTATGAACGCAAAAAGCATTTATTCCAGTAATTTCCGACAACATACTTCACTTTGTTTCAAAATATCTGGCGTCGAACAATATCTATTGAGACGCTCTTTCACGCACGTGTCTTTGTCGCGCTTACCTTTCCGTTTTTCCGACTATGCTGTGCATTTTCTCTCTCGCCGCACAAGAGCCAAAACACATCCGATCGCTTCCTTTGCTCGATTACTGCTGTCTTTTTTCTTTTACTCATTTTCTTCTTCCCGTGACGTGAGCGCGTGCACACTTGCTTAATTTGCATATGTGCTAAGGCGGCTGCTATTCCTAATATTTTCGCTAGTCAGCTATAATAGGTTACTGTTGATTTTCTCACACGCGCCTATACGTGCTCTGTTACAATACGAGCGCACCGCTTCGTTACACTTGAAGAAACAGCTTTGCACAAGAGAAGTTTTCTTCATCTTAGTTAAATAGACGCTCGCCAACCAACTAGATGAAGAGGCCATTAGAAAAATGGCGACGAAAAGAAACGTAATGAAAAGAAAAAAGAATGAAGTGAAAAAGAAGGAAAGGTAAGTCACATTTGTAGAGAAAATTGTAACTTGTCTAGCATTCATGTGTACTTCAAAGAGTCGGTCATGTAACAACGTGAATAAAAACGAGCTCCTGGCTGTCCGATGTGTAACAGAACGCGTACGAGCGTGTGGGAAAATATCAGCAGGAGCTGCAGGATAGCTGGCTTACGAATATATTAGCAGCTGAAGCCGAAAAAAGCACATATGCAAAGTAGTGCGACAAGAGAAAAAAAAAGGATACTACGTGGTCGGGAGAACAAAGTGTGCGCCCTTGAAGATGGACATGTAAAGTCGAAGACGAAAAGGGGCTGGCTATGGCCAGCGTGTGGTCTGGGAGAGAAAGAAAAACGCTACTAGGTAAGATGGACGTATGTCCCCGCAGAAAAGAACTTTTAAGCTGGTGTCGAGACGGCAGGGTTTAGTTAATCTAGTGGCAGACGAAATGAACAGTTAAAAAAACAAGAAGTAGACATTGTTTGGAAAGTAATAGTAATAAATGCCTTTTGTTAAAACATAAAAAATGCCGAGTCGTCGGATTTATTTATTTGTGTTTGTTTGTTCTTTTACGACAGTATCAGGTGGTGACGGGTCTGATAGAGGTCTTAATTCTAACGAACACGATTCGAACTTAACGGCCATGTGAAAGATACAGAAATATAAAAGCTCGCTTCAGTAAACATTATTTTCAGAGTTGTGTAATAATCATTTCGTTTCAATCTTAGAACAATGAAACTAACGTTTTCATTAATTAAATATCAATAAAATGTTCTCAATAAAGCGTTTTTATACGACTCTTTGCGCTCTCTTATTTTTTTATGCGTTTAATTCATCTAATTATTTTCTACTTCGTTTTTAATAGTCAGCGACAAACGTAAATGTCAGTTATAGATAGAAAATGTTATGCTTAAACTTACAGTTTCTCATGCTGTCAAAACTTCCAATTCCACAACTTGGCACTCTGTTGTCCAAGCTTTAAAACTTCCCAAATGCACTTGTGATGTTAGACTGTGTAAGGTGTTAACTTCCGTCCAAATCGCTTGTTCTTTATTTCATCGGATTATTTCGATTATTGATTTTCGATACTTTTCGGAGACATTTAAATACAAAACCTACCTAAGAACACTGCCAGGCACATGAAGTTCCTTCGTATTAAATTTCATAAAAATCGGCGCAGCCGTTTTCGAATCCATAGGGAATGAACTCACAGACATACGGACACACAAAGTTCCTTTTATATATATATATATATAGAGAGAGAGAGAGAGAGAGAGAGAGAGAGAGAGAAAGAGAGACAGACAGACAGGCAGACAGAGAAAGAGAGAGAGAGAGAGAGAGAGAGAGAGAGAGAGAGAGAGAGAGATTACAGAATAGAATAGTTTCTTTCAATAAACAAATAATTTGTAGAACAAAATAAAAAAATAAATGGTTACAAATTTAATAACAACTCCTTGGTTGATATTCCCTTGCTGTGTTAATGCTAGGGCCCTTCTAGGGGTGGCATTGATCAGTTGACAAATATCACGTTGTGGAATTTCTTGTCATGTCTGACGCAATAATGTTAAAACTTAACATCGATTAGAGGAACACGTATACCATATATACACTAGACATGCGTAGATACGGTTATATAAACTCGACAATACAACACTATCAATAATTCCTCTAACTTTCTCTACACCTAAACCTAAACGTAGATTCCATGAACAAAGCTTCTTTCTTAGAACTGCACGCCTGTGGAACTGTCTTCCGTTTTCCTGCTTTCCACCTGACTACAATATGGTTGTCTTCAAGTCGAATGTAAACAAGTTCTTGATAAGCCGTCCACCTTAAGTTAACAACTTTACTGAATTTCAATTACTGACAATTAATATATTGTCCAATTGACTACTCTACACTCTTTAATCCTTATCCTCGAATGGCCCTTGGGCCTTGATAAGTGGTGATGCCTATGTCAAAACAAAATATACAATTATGAGATCGAGAACATTTTGATTTGTTATGATGTTGATGTATGATTCTCTAATTAGTTTTCATATACATTTTGACAACAATTTTTCTGTTATAATAATTATGAAATAAATTTGGTAAATAGTGTGTGGATTTTTTTTTTTTTTTCTTAAATTAAATAAATTTACATATTAAACCCCAGTTAACAATAGTGGATATTTAATTCTAATTGAGTTAATAGAATATTTAAAATTAAAATAAGATTTCATCTTTTCCTCCTTAAACTTGCTTGTAATTATAATCATCATTCCCTGATTAATGTCTTTAGAATTTCATATAATAATTCAGAAGTATAATTGCCATTGAAATGAATAGATATATGTGTGTGTGCTATTGCAAATTGTTTTCTCCGTAATCGGTGTATGTAAATCTATTATATAAACCTCACCTGTCTGTTTAAATGCATGTATGTATGTATGTATGTATGTATGTATGTATGTATATATGTATGTATGTATGCCTAAAACTTTCAATAAAGGCGACGGATTTTCACGAGATCTGTATTATTTTGAAGCTCGACCCTTCGGACGACAAATATCGAAACATTGACTAAAACATTAATTCTTCCACTCTCAACTGGACACTTTTCTCCAAGGAGGGGTCGCTTTTTTCGCCGATATTTTCGAAAGTTATCCCCTCTTTTCGATTGTCTAGCCTTAATTTACACTTTTGCCACTTCCGGTTCGGTGATGGACGCAACGGCAAAGACGTCACGTTTTATTTCACGTTCTTTTCCTACTTCGTTATACGAGTTTTAGTCTGCCTGCCTACTACCACTTGATTTTTGTTTTACTCAACACACACCTCCAAACACCTGGGCAACGCCGGCCACCTAGGCTAGTCTAATATATAAAAGGCGAAATGGGCGCGCGCGTTTGTGTATGCCCACGAAAGGTTTTTTGCGTCGAAATTCTCACGTCGGTTAGATTTTGGTGGAAGTTTTCTTATACTTACTAGATCGTAATATGTTAGATTCGCAAACGGATATTGTATAATTTTGAAGCTCGACATCTCGGACGACAAATATCGAAAAATTGGCCAAAAACATCGATTCCTTCATCCTCAACTGGGCAGTTTTCTACAAGGAGGGGTCGATTTTTTGCGAGCCATTTTTGCAAGTCATCGTATCGGTTGGATAGACTTTGACTAATTTTTACGTTCCGAACTTCCGGTTGTGTCATGACGTCGTGGTAAGACGTCAGGTTATCTTTCATTTTCTTTTCCGCCTTCGCGTCATGAGAGCGAGCCTGCCTGTTTACTACCACTTTTTTACACCTCAAAACACCCGGGCAACGCCGGGCACCCAGGCTAGTATTTAATATACGGAGATATGTATATATATGTTATCAAGAGTTTCAGCGATTTATAGCCGACGGAAGTTGTGTCTGTCAACTTTGGTGTCAAGACTTATGCGTGTTGGGGTTTACATCCTGTCTATATGGGAATATGTATGGCAGTTTCTTTGTTGTTGTTTTGTTTTTTGCGTATTATGGACCGAATGTGTGTACATAGATTTTATGTATGCATGTATATGATGGACGTTTGTAATTCTCTAATATGTAAATGTTTTAGGGGAAGAGGCAATTCGATTTTCGATGATGATAATAAACGACACGCTTAAAATGTCTTTCCGCGCCCTTCATTCCGGTATAGTTTTGTGCATAACTTAATTTTATTTGCTCGGATATTTTTTTCTTTATTTTGCTTCAGATAATTTTTATAGTTAATTTTGGTTTACAACCCAATGGGTGTGAACTAATGCAAAAACACGGATTCATTTTTTTTTTTTTTTTACATAGGCATCACCACATTATCAAGGCCAAGAGGCCACTCAAGGATAATGGTTAAAGAGTGTACAGTAGAAATTGGGCAATATAGTAATCATTAGTAATGAAAATTTGGTAAATTTGATAACTTATATGGAACGGCTCATCAAGAACTTATTTACGTTAGACTTGAAGACAACCATATTGTAGTCAGCCGGAAAGCAGGAAAACGGAAGACAGTTCCACAGGCGTGCAGTTATAAGAAAGAAGCTTTGTTCATGGAATCTACGTTTGGGTTTAGGCACAGATAAAGAGTGGGGGGAATTATTGATAGTGTTTACAGCTAGACGAGTGTTTCTTGTGAAAGTTTGGCGAGGGGGGACTATAGATTTACGTAGGCTGTTCTATTTTTTCTTTTTGTTTTACTCAACTAGGAATATAGCCACTTGGATGTAAGGGGTACCTATTTTGGATCATGTTTTGAGAAGATGAGCAAGATGTTGGCTTACGTTACATCCAAACTTCTGCATGTCAGCACAGTTAGGAAAGTAGGTAGCAGTAAGTGGATTCCAAAGTCCAGCTGTCCGAGGGAAGAAATTATTAGAGTAAAAGGCTTTGCGACATTCAGAGACATAGTGGCACAAGTGGATTGAGTTCATCAGAGCACGAACGGCGTTAAAAAAATTCACTCGTTCCATGCTATAAATGGGGAGTTGTGCAGCGAGATGTTTGTTTGCATGAAATTAAAATGTTTACATATTAGTAAAGTTGGATAAACGAGGAGTAAGAATGGAATTCCAAACGCACGCTTTTGGAGGAAAAAACTGTTGAAGTAAAAGAAACTTTCCGGCATTTGAGAATCTATTTAGAGAAAGAAATGAGTTTTTTTATTGTGAGAATCGTCAGGAGTATTTCTGTTGAGGGAGTATAGGTAAAGTAAGTTCGTAGGAGCACATTCCATTAAAGGTATGCAACATGGATAGTGCAGGACTTATTATTTTTGGAGGTTCTTTTTGGAACCCTGTCGAAAAGGGAAATAGTAGAAGTTTGGGACACCAATCCAACCCAAACAGTAACGCATGCATGAGCGAATGGTGGCTTGTAAAAATATAGGATACAATAGAGTGTTCAATTTTAAAGCAAAAGGATTTCACTGTACTGGATTTTTTTAACGAGAATTGATCAGACGTTGCGCAGTGGATAAAGTACTTGGTTAAATTCAGATGTAAAATGTACACTTCTAGAGGTGAAAGATTCAATCCTCAATGCGAGTGACACTCAAAATACAATTGCGAATTACTTAAAACTTCTACCCAGTCATGGCTGACGGAACGAGAACATGTTACCCCCGTGGGTTAAATATTATTATTCATCGTTATTGTTGTCCTAAATTAATTGTTTAGATTAATTTTATTATTTCAGATAGTGCATATTAGTAATAAAAATTAAAATGGCAGATCTATTCCATTTCTAAAGAGGGCAGATTGTAACTGAAATGGCTGAGATGGCGACCGTACTTAGAGGAACTGTTTGGAAAGTGATAATATACTATGAAAAAGAAGGGCAACATCGCTCTATAAAAAAAATTCTGGAGGAGAGCCGAAGCTGTCTGAAAGAGCCCGTCGAGCCCTTGTAAAGATTGTGAAGAAAGAGCACCCAACATTACATATAAATTTAACTATTTGGATAATCCCATACCAACAAAACTTGTTCGTCGAGAGTTTAAAGCTAAATTTCACGAGAGGGTTGCCATCAAAAAACCACTGCTTTCGATTACGTTTAATTATATTTCGTAACGCATATATGCCATATGTCAGTCTTCGCAAATGCAACGCTTCTAGGTATAATAGACGCACACCCGCATTATCAGCGACTCTGCCGTTTAACAGCATTGGCGACCATGGCTCTCCAATGCAAGCGGCTATCAATTACCCGAAACAGCTTAACTTTTAACGATATTCCCGTCCATATATTAGTTGTTTCAATAGTTAAATACTAATTTTCTAGACCTTGAAGATTATTTCTAACCGACTTCCGCTTATTTCATATACTCGAGCAGTTTACCGTTTTCAGTTCACCTTCTGAGTCAAAACGACTGAACGAGCTTCTGCTCGTTGCCCGTGATTGAATTTTTGTATTGTCAAATTCGCTTTTCTTTTTGCATACAATTTTCTTTTACTTTCGATTTTCCTTCTGTTTCATATCATTGTTAGAACGAAAAGCTTCGGCAATTTTTGCATTGTAGAAAAGGGTTGTCGGACAAGTGCTTGCATGTTCAAGCGGAAAATTGACTTCCTTCATAATCACCACCATGACTCGCGCTTACTGAAACGGACTATTTTATATTCTCTCACTCTCTCTTCCTTTCTTTCTCTCTCTCTTTCTCCACACACACACACACACATATATATAAAGAGAAGGAAGGAGGGAGAGAGAGACTCGCGGGTTTCATTAGATCTACATCTAGGAAATCAATGTATACAACAATAATATATATATATATATATATATATATATATAAGTTAGTATTAAAGGTCCTATTAATTAAACAACACAATGATCTTTCTAGCAAGCGTACATATATTTGCTTTTTAAAAAAAAATTTGCCTACCAAACTCCTCTGTCAGTTTTTGGTCTACACGCGTAAAACTTGATATATAGGGTTTCGAACTCATTTGAAACTTTATATTTGAGTTTTAGCCGGAAAACATCTATCAAAAAGTGTGAAAATTTTAAAAATGGAATTTGCCAGGTGGATATCGAACGACGGCATTACGAATATGCATGCGTAACGTAATAGCTATTGGTTTATGTTTTAATTTTTAGCTTTGCAGCAAACATATCTTCATTGCTCAGGTATTCACGTCAAAGAAAAAAGTAAATCGTAAGCTAAACGTTTCGGTTTCGATTCTTGGTGGTGGCGTCCGAGTTATTTATTTTTATATTTCTTTTTTTTTTTTTTTTTTACTTTTTAAATCATTACCATATATTGAGTCCAATATAATATAATATAAAATACGAATTCTGCATTAATCAAAATAGCATATTTCGGCGTATTTTACAACCGGGCAAAGCCGGGCGGCCTGCTAGTATAATTATAATAATAATCATAATGATAATTATTCTTTTGTACCTCATTCTGTGTGTGTGTGTCTCTCTCTCTCTTTCTCTCTCTCTCTCTCTCTCTCTCTCTCTCTCTCTGTTATCTCTGTGATTGAATCCCACATCTTTTTTCACGTTTGTTCTTTGCCATCTCTACCAGTCTCTCTGTCTTTCTTATTCTGCATATATGAGTTGTGTAATCAAATATCAGTTTATTCTATGGCATCCTAATTCTTATGATTCTCCTCGTGTTTATCTTCCATTTGAAGCCGAGCCAACCCCCAGCCCCTCATTCGATCCCCTTCGCATCAGAAACCCAATTGGCTTCATCATTTACAGACCGAGTTCATCAACTGAAATTAAGTAGTTCGATCTGCGAACCTGATGGGATCAACTTGATCATCGAACTTCGGGGATAAGGATCAACTTTTTCCCGGTACGGGGGTCGGTGTGTTGGACAGCATCGAAAGAATGTATTCAATCTGTCACCAGATGGGGCCATCTTCAACATATATCGCAAGCTGGTGGTTGAGAGGTAGGACGAATGGGCGATAGATAGAAGGAAATAGATAGAAGGTAGAAAGGTATTGAAAGATAAAAGTGCTAAGAGAAATGTGGAGGGAGAGGAGAAGATTAGGAGAGGTAGGGAAATAGTAAGACAGAGAATGAATAAAAAGAGGGGAGTAGGGAGAGAGAGAGATAGAGAGAAAAATACACAATATCCGTTAGAAGCGCTGAGTGAAATTTGAAGAATAAAACATGTATAAATACATTTGAAGCCAAAACTGCAACGCGAAATTTTTTTATAAATAAACGGGTGTTTATTTTTAAGGAAATATATTTCGGAGTAAGACTTTTTTGTCAATCTTTTTTTTTTTCCTTCTTCTTCCTCGACATAATGTAGTGGAAGGTAGTTCGATGAAGAGTCCACGTGATTTTGTTAACTGCGGGGTTTTTTTATGAAGCCGGATAGGTGACGCGCGGTCGCGCATTTTCAAAATCTGGGTAGTTTTTTTGAAACCCTGCAGTTAACAACATCACGTGGACTCTTCATCGAAATACCTTCCACTACATTATGTCGAGGAAGAAGAGGGAGAAAAAAAAGATTGACAAAGGAGTCTTACTCCGAAATATATTTCTTTATGAATAAACACCCGTTTATTTATAAAAAAAATTTCGTTTTGGCTTCAAATGTATTTATACATGTTTTATATATATATATATATATATATATATATATATATATATATATGCTTAAAGTATATATATATATACTAAAAGTATATATATATATATACTTAAATATATATATATATACTTAAAGTATATATATATATATATATATATATATATATATATATATATATATATATATATATATATATATATATATATACTTAAACGTCTGTGTGTGTTTGTTCCCTATGGACTTCGAAAAGGCGAGGCAGATATTTTTGAAATTTCACAAATGCACTTCATGTGTCTGGAAGTGTGCTTACGTAGGTTTTGTATCGGAATTCCTCTGATAAGTATCGAAAATCGATAATCGAACAAATCTGATTAAAGAAGAATGCCCGAGTATTTTCAGAGACTCAAACGGGGAGATCTATTTAGAATTCTAACCGTTTTTTCAGTGCAGTCGTCTGTATCTCATGTGCACTATATTCGTCAAGTTGTTTTTTAATTCTTTTTCATGCCCCCGGATGTTTCTATAATAACAGGAATGATGAAGATTTTAAGATTCCAGTTTCTTTTCATGTTGCACATAAAACCTTCCTATTTCATTATCTTCTCTCTCAGCTCTGTTTAAGTCAGCATCATTAGAGACACTGACTTCTACTACTTTCTCGCTCTTGTCCATATCACCATATCAGATTTCAAGCTATGTGTTCTAGGTTATTGGAATTGCATAGTCATTGTGGATGGTGCACGATTTATTTCCAACAGTTCTTTCTATGTTCCCAGGAGGAAACTTACAACTGGAGATCACGGAGCTTACACTCTCAACTTCTGAGCACTTGTTTTGGTTGGTCAGGCTATGGATTTTCATATATCTTTTTGTTCCACTTTATTGCGGTCGAAGCTCTCAGAAATCCTTTTTCCTGGGTTCACACTTGACCTCTATATGAGATACATATATATTCGAATATTTCAGTAAAGCTCTCCTTTACCTTTCATCCACTGAGTAAAGAAATTGCCAACATAGGATCTGCCTGCTTCCCTCCGGACTACAACTTGGATGTCTTCAAGTCTAATGTTAACAAATTCCTAATGAACCGCCCCCTTAAGTAAACACTCCATCAAATCTCCACACTAACGTAATGTACTTGCAATAACCCTTATCCCTGAGTGGCTTCCGGGCCTTGATAAGTGGTGATCACTGTGTTAAAAAAAAAAAAAAAAAAAAAAAAAAATTTGACGTCCACTGGGGACTTTGGGGGCTAAATGGGGGACAAATGCTGAACTTAGTCATTTTTTATGCCTCGTCCACTGTGCATGAACCATGTATGTTTCACTTGTTTCTATTGATATTTATATTAAAAAGCCTTTTTTTTCTATTTATTTACTTATTTATTTGCTTCCCCATTGAGCAAATTGGGCACAAGGCCGTTTTTATGTGGAGAGTGAGAGGAGGGGGGGGGAAGTTCCCCCGAGAGAGAACTGGATAGTGACAATTGGTATGAAGGGTTTCCCCTAAATTGACCAAAACTCATTTCTCAAGGGCAATGGTCTGATATGTGGAGTTGCCCCCACATATGGTCTTTGATTGCAGTATCTGCCTGAACAGATACTACACTTTGATAACCGAAAAAAGATCTTAGCCCGAAGGCCAAGAAGAAAAAAGGCGAACCTTTTTTCTGTTTATTTAAATAGAAAATACAACTTTGTTATATATGGGTCATGGAATTAAATTCATCTGCAAAGGATTCCTCTCCCCAATTAGACATTTAAATGTGTTATAAATAGGACTATGACAACAGCATATTCTTTTCATTGTTCTGACTCTCGAGTATATATCCCACACAATTAGATACAGTTACTTAACCAAGAGCATCACTCTATATAAAAGCATATAAGATATCAACGGATAGACACCCGAGAGTAAAAACAATGAAAAGATATGCTGTTGTTTTAGCTCTAGTTATAATATATCTTTCTTGTACGGCGCAATCTTGTTGACACACCGGTTCTCGCCAGATCACTAAAGTTAAGCTACGTTGAGCCTGGCTAATACCAAATGCGTGATCATTTGGGAAAGCTAGGCGCTGTGTGTACCTTCTGGGAAGGTTACGCGTGAAGCCAGCACCCTCACCCCTATAAAAAAAAAACTCCTCGGTACAAAAGCATCTTCAAAGCTATGAATGGCCTATGTCAATCCCGGGACTCAAAGCTATGGATGGATATCTATCTTGTGATCTCTTGGCCTTATCGGGTCCTAGGGCACGAATTCATCTAGTCTGGTCGAGTAACCAGGTAATATCACTTGGAGAAGCTGCACCATTCCCTAACCCTAACTCGAAGGTGCCTATTCTTCGTAAAAGCCAGTGTAAGTTATCCATACTGAGGAGATCTTATTTGGGCCGTGAATACTTTGTGATTTTGAATATTTGGGAGGTAGTGGGATCCTTGTATCGATCCGGTGGATGTCTCGCTGCTGATGCAATTCTCTGTCTATATAGGAGCCAGGTGCGTCCAAGGATGGAGTACTGTTGCCGCATTTGGGCAGGAGCTGTTGGAAGGACTTATCCTGCCTTGATGGAGTTCAAAATAGACTTCGTAGTCTCGTGAGGGATGTCCTTTTCGCTTCCCTGCTACCTCTTTCTCACAGGTATTGCGAGTTTGTCTCTGCTTTATCGTTATTTTCATGGCAGGTGCTCGGCTGAGCTCCAGTCTATGGTCCCCCCTCGCCAACCTTTCACAAGAAACACCCGTCTAGCAGAAAACACTATCACTAGACTTTCTTAAATCTTGCACGCCTATGGAATTGTCTTCCGTTTTCCTGCTTTCCGGCAGACTACAATATGGTTGTCTTCAAGCCTAGCGTAAACAAGTTTTTGATGAGCCGTTCCATATAAGTTAGCAAATTTACCGAATTTCGATTATTAACGATTACTATATTGTCCAATTTCTATTGTACACTCTTTAACCTTTATCCTCGAGTGGCATCTTGGCCTTAATAAGTTGTGATACCTATGCAAAAAAAAATCTGGAAATCAAAGTTTACTCACTTGGAGTAGTCATACAGGGCATCATCAAATATTTCTCTTTGAGAACAACGTGTGGCGTTCTCTGGAGTCTGAATGACAAGATTTCAGTACTCTCCATCTCTCTCGCTGACAATCGCAGATGAATTTGCGTTATCGTAACAGCCGCTTACCATTAGTTTCTCATTGGCGGTAAGCATTTCTCTTTACTGGAATTTGGGTGGCAAAAAATCTTCCCAAGGGCTCCGTCTTCTTTGTACTCATCCAGTCAGTCTGCTTCGTGTTTTCACTCCTCAGTGTTTCCATCCTCCTTAACCCTTCTCACTTATATATATATATATATATATACTAGCAAAAGTACCTGTCGTTGACTGGGTTCAAAAACAGCCTACAGAAAATGGACTCTGATTTATGAAAGTACGATAGGTTATGAAAAGGAAGGGTTGTAAAGGGATAGCTTCGAATTTGGGGGTATCAAAACCAAATCAAAATATGATGAAAGTAAAAATAAAATAAATAACCCCCATAAATTATTATACCATACCTGTTCACACTGAAACACTTATCACAATATTCTGTGGATCTATATTAAAAAACCTTGTTAAACTTTGTGACATATTTCCATTCTATGGAGGTCAGGCGCGAACGAACACCCCATATTTTATTATACCATATTTCTTCAAACTGAAACATAATTATCAAAGTATACTTACGCAGATAGATATGAAAAGTCTTTATTAAAGTTTGTGCCTATTTCCATTCTATGGAGGCCAGGCGCGAACGCAGACCCCACAATTTTATTATACCATCCCTAGTTAACTTAAAACATACTTATCAAAGTATTCTTATGTACATCTATATGAAAAAAACTTGTAAACGTTTTTTTTTTTAATTTTTTTATTTCCATATTTTGTGGACCAGGTGCGAACGCAGACCCCACAATTTTAATGAACCACCGTTCTGCCAGATCAAACATACCCATTCCTGTGTCTCGATACATCTTCTATCATTATATGTAATCAGTTTTTTAAAATAGTCAACCATATAGGAGCCTATTCGTGACCAGACACACACACACACACACACACACACGCACAGGCATTCAGCTTTATATTATAGATATCAGGCTTATGCCCATAAGGCATAAACCTGACGAATTCTCACGAGAATGAAACGCAAAATATCCTGTGTAGCTTAATTGCCATATATATTTTCATAACTTACTACCTAGCTCTACTTATGTATTGAGCATTGTTGAAGTAAATACTGAAAATTTGCGCATAAAATTATATCTTCGTATATTTATGCGATTAAATGAGGTAGTCATGTGTGTGTGTGTGTGTGTGTGTGTGTGTGTGTGTGTGTGCGTGCGTGCGTGCGTGCGTGCGTGTGTGCGTGTGTGTGTGTGTGTGTGTGTGTGTGTGTGTGTGTGTGTGTGAATATAGGTAAAGTGGTTTTGATAATATTCACATGAGAATGTCGTTATTATCATGAATCTTCGTCGAACGCCATCGGCTATTTCCGGAACTGCACTTAAAGACGTCACGAACGAAACCAAAAACAGATTTTAAATCTCTTCTATTATCAGCAACATTTGAACTATCCAACATAAAGGACACATTCGTGAAAAAAAAAAAGTCAAACAGTTGGTCAGAAATATCATCTGCATTTTTGTCCTCCTTTCTTTTTCCAGTGTACTTCACCACAACTCGTTATCCTGTAATTTCATCATACAATAAAAAAAAATTATCAAATGAATATAAATATCCCAGGAGCTAAAACCGAACGAAAATACCTATGATCTTCATGGACAAATAAAAATAATTTAAAAAAAAAAAAAACATTACGAACTGGATTTCTAAAAATGTCCGATCGTATTTACCCAGCACCTGGTGTAAACCGCCAGAATATGCCGAGCGCCGTAAAGCAAATCTTAAAATCGCCAGAATATGCCGAGCGCCGTAAAGCAAATCTTAAAATCGCTATGAAACAGAAATTAATAATATTCACTGGATACGAATTAACTTCTGTAACGATATGAACGTTAAATGTTCCCATACGTAAAATCTATCGGTTCTTAAGATGTATGTAACAGTAATTTTTTTAACAAATGGAACAGCAATAACATAAAATATAACAACAGCTTATCGTAAGCGTTATGAATAAATATTGTTTTGTTTTTTGGGGTGTCTTTTTTTTTTTTTTTTTTTTTGGTAAGTAAATAGAAACATTTTTTCTCGCGTGATTAAAAACTAATTTGAAGGAGAATATAGTTTAAGGTTAGGGTTAGCTCCTCCAATCGGTAAGGGTATGTTACAAGCCCACCCCAAATTCTCTTCAAATATTTTTTTGGCCATTTCAGTTGGTATCAGTTTATGCTGTTAATAATCCTCTACGACTTGCTTCGACCTCTTTACTAATTTGACAATAATTAATACGACAACGTGTGCTTATATCTTTTTCTTCCGAGCGACAGTCGTTTAATTTCTTGTAAGAAATGATTTTACCAAAATTTTTTCATAAGTTTTAGTTTCGGTTTCGATTATTACTGATGGCACTGAAGTCATCTATTTTTTATAAATAACTAGCCTGGATGTCCGGCGTTGCCCGGGTGTTTGGAAGTGTGTGTTGTGCAAAAAAAATAAAACAGTGGTAGTAGGCAGGTAGGCTCGAACCCATACCGCAAAGGAGGAAAAGAACGTAAAAAAAAACGTGACGTCTTTGCCTTGCGCCCATCGCCAAACCGGAAGTGGCGAAAGTTTAAATTAAGGCTATTCAATCGAAAAGAGGGGATAACTTTCGAAAATATCGACGAAAAAAAGCAACCCTTTCCCTGTTGAAAAGTGCCCAGTTGAGGATGAGGAAATTCATGTTTTTAGTCAATACACACACACAAATATACACGGTGCTAGTTGGCCGTTGACCCAGAAAAAGAGTTCATTCGCCCTTTGGAAACTAAACGGGTTACCCCAGCAGACTTGCTTGGTGAGGAGGGCGGCTAGTCTCCCTGAAGAATTCAAAAAACATACATACATATATACATACATACATACATAAAAAAGGCTTACTTCAATCTTGACAGACTATGGATACCCACTGTAAGAGTGCCTGCGCGTGAAATTTTGTGACAAGAGTTGCGTAATCCTCCACCACATCTCTCCTGAGTCGCCATTGTTGAATACCAGTGATAAGTGGAGGTTCAGGGCAACTTGAAACGATGCTGAGATAAGCGAAAAGAACATACAGCGCCTAGAATTCCCAAATGGTCACCCGTCTGGTACTAGCCAGGCTCAACGTTGCTTAACTTCAGAGATCAGACGAGAACTGGTGTGTCAATGTGATTATGCCGTACATACATACATACATAATATATACACACATACATACATACATTTAAACAGACAGGTGAGATTTATATTATAGATTATACCAAAAATTCTTCATAACTTTTGGTTTCGGTTTCGGTTAACTCAAGCTATATATATATATATATATATATATATATATATATACATATATATATATATATATGTCTATACATATACTTTTTCTCCATAAGTTTTAGTTTCGGTTTCGATTCAAACTGACGCACCCAAGTCATGTGGATATATATTATTTTGATTTTTTAAACCACAACTTTATATAAGAATCGATAGAAAATTGACTTTATAATAATATATAGGAAATCTGCATCAATTAAAATATATTTAAGCGTATTTTACGACTAGGTTACGCCGCGCGTCCCTGTTAGCTTAGATAAATATTTCTGCAGTTTTACTAAAAGAGCTAAAATAATATCAGGGCGTCTCCATTTGCGCTTAACATCCACAGAATGCCAACATTAATATATTACATACGAAAGAGCCCCCCTGTGAAATTTCCACACGTCCTGCTAGTTTAAAATTAATAACTAAAAGTTCCCCCCCACCCCACGTTTTCTTCTAATTTAACAATCGTTGTCTGATTGGCTTCTTATAGGCTAATCGAATTTGTTGTCGTATTCTAATTGACTTATCAACTAGACCAGCACTTGGCATAATCCGGTGGCTTGCTTAATTTACGGGTCCAGCTCTACCGGACATACACGGGTGGCAAAAAGAAAGTCCGCACTTTTAAGTCTGCAATTTTAAGCTAATTTTAATCTAACTGTTTAAACAAACTATACGTCATTTGATAGGCCTTTTATTCTATAATTTTACCTGTTCATATTTGAGTTTTAGTTGAAATATTCTAATGTTCATGCCAATTTAAAAAAATAACTTCAAATTGAGGAGGCAAAAAGAAAGTCCGCAGCAACAAATTCGCTTAAAACAAGCTTAAATTATCGCCCCTAAATCAGAAATCCTAAATTTGAAGTTTTTGAAGACATTACAAGTGCGGACTTTCTTTCTGCCGGCACTGTATATGAGAATCTGGTGCGCAATATACGTTAATACACGTCACCGTAACAATCATTTACCGTATATCATCGCAAAAACGTGAAAGAATATCATCAAAGTTCATTTCCGAAGATTTATCCGCAAACTTTTAACAAATAAATTACTTGGTAAAATTACATTGTGAGTGATAATCTTCTGGAAGTTGATGGTTCAATCCTCAACGTAGGCGATACTCAGAGGTATTCACTTTACATTTCTTCTGCGGTCGACGCCTGGGAAGTGAATAAAACTATATAAAATCAGTCATAGTACTGGAGTTGAAATGCCTTCGTCCACAGGTTCCAGCTTCCATCCAAGAACAGATGAAATTCCCAGGCCGAATAAAGGTATGGCGAAAATGCATGTATGACACACACGCGCGTGCACGCGACTAAAAACACTTAAACAGATCACGGAACATAAATAATCTAAACAAGTAGATATACACACCACGAACCCAAATAGGTTACAAAGACAACAAATGGTTCAGAAAGTGAAGAAGCACTATAGACACGGCACATGTGTTATGTTGGAAACAAATATGGTTACTGTCTAATATTGTCTTCAATATGATTTATGGTTTACACTGTTAACAAAACGCGTACCAATAGTATATACATCGAGTTTTATTTACATTACAGTGATAGCGTGATAAGAGAGAGAGTTCAGGTCAGCATGTGGATTGGTGGTGGTGGTTGGTTTGTGCGACGACAGTAGAAGTGTCACTACTGGCTTTTTCTCTCGCTCTGTTTGACAGACTGGCTTTGTTTCTGTCTTGTATTGATATCACCCACATTCTTTGATCGGAATCTGATTGTTTGCTTATTTTGACGTCCGATTTAAAATTTCGATTGTTTTGTTGCTTTGCACTTTTAGCAATTCCCATCTAAGTAAAATATTTTCTCTCATTGTTTAATGATTTCGATTCTTTTTCAGAATGTAGGGTTGACGTCATCGATCAGCAATCCTATTTACATCTGGTTTTGCCCGGATCCGTAATTGCGTGTATGCTATACATCCGATATTTTTCTGGCGTCATTCGTCACCAATGCAGCACAAGGATTAACGTAAGCAATCCATGAGATTTATTATTATTTCAACTCACTAGGAGTTCTCACACAGGCCATAATCAGAGATTGCTCATTGACAACAACCGGTAGTGCTCTCTGGAGTCTAGGTGACAACTAGTGTTCCCAGATTACCAGTATTCACTTCTCTTAATCACCTTCTCATCCATACTGTGAAAAAAAAATTCAATTTTCGTTCAGTAAAACAAAAGTTATGATGAATTTACTAGTGTTCAAAATCGTAAAAAAAAACGTTTTTTATGACTGGTTTCTATAGCAACCACATTGCTTCAGCGAATACTGTTGCTACCAATTCATCGCTCTCGCCAAAAGAGAATAACAAGTGAAACAGACAGAATGAAAGAACGAAAGGGAGATAATTGAGGGATTTTTTAAAGCAGACGAGTGCCGTACATTGTTATTACTCCTCCATTCAACCTAATTCTAAGAACAAAAATATATTATATATAAATTTCTGCACCTCATAAATAAACATCTTCAAGCAGGAAATATACTACATATAATTTTAAACAAGAACACTTTGAAATGAAGCTATAGTTGCCCTGATAACCTACAACGAATCATGAAAACACAACTAAATATTTAAGAGCAAATCGAACAACTAAAGACACTAATGATAATAGAGAAAATAGTAATTGTAACTGCCAAAGACCAGAGGAATGCCTATTAAGAAAAATGTCTTACTTTTTCGGTGATATACCAAACAAAACAAAATGTACAGAGGAGAGCTCAAGAATAAAAAAAGCCGACATAGGGCGTACCTCAATGACTTTTAAAAGTAGATTCTACGGGCATTAACGACCATGAAAAGTATAAAAATGAAACCTCACTATCGTTGCGTTATTGGAAATTACTTTGAGAGAATAAAACACCAAGAATAGAATGAAACAAAATAGAAACGTATGAGGATCGTTAAACTGAACGTGGTTTCTGTGCCTAAATGAAAAACGTGAGATAATCAGATTTAAATTTAGAGAAAAAAAATATTGAATATTGAATATGGGTCAGTGATAAGCTGTAAATACTTCAAGCGACACGTATGTATGTATGTATGTATGTATGTATGTATGTATGTATGAGTTTGCGGATATGTATGTGTGTATATATTTGTGAGTGATTGATAAGGATACATAGTATGTATATAAAGAGACGGATTCGTATATATATATATATATATATATATATATATATATATATATATATATAGTAATTTATAAAATATATATGGCGATTACGCTACACTGAATATTCGGCGTTTCATCCACTATAGGATTCGTCAGCCTGACGAATCCTATAGTGGATTAAATGCCGAATTTTCAGTGTAGCTTAATCACCATATATATTTTATAAATTACTCACTAGCTCTACCTACGTATTGAGCACTTTTGAAGTAAATACTTAAAGCTTACGCATAAATCTATACTTTCGTATATTAATTTTATGTGAGTAAATGAAGTAGTTATAGGTGTGTATATATATATATATATATATATACATATATATATATATATATATATATATTACAGGAACTTTTAGATGAAATTAGTCATTGGTACCGTCGGTTTCAAACATCATCATTATTTTTTATGTATTTCTTTTTATTATTATTATTATTATTATTATTATTATTATTATTATTATTTATTTATTTATTTATTTATTTATTTGTGAATTAGTCCACCGGACAAATTATTACTCGTAATATATAATAATCAATAGTGGATTAATTCTATAATGATACATACGCAATTTGCATAAATTAAAATATCATGTTTAAGCGTATTGTGCGACTGGGCAACGCCGAGCTGCCAGCTAGTCATTTATATATAAAGTAAAGATTTTTATGTGATTTGAATCCCATCATTTATTTATGTTTCTTGAAATTTTCATGATTATTTTCAAAACTTAATTTTTGTTTGTGCTTGATTTGCAAAACTTCCTCATTTCTGTACTCTGCCCTCCCCACACCACCACCACTGCCTTTCAAAATGTTCATCAAGATTTGTTTATAGATGCTGCGTATTTTCAGTCTTTGTCTATTTTGGGGGGTCACTTTTCCTTCAATGCTATTTTCTTGGCATTTTTCCGAGCCGATCAAATAAGCATTGGAAGTTATTTTTAAATCAAAATCATGAAATCGATAAAGTTTTATTAATTTTAATCTTTCCCTCCATCCTCCCCCTATCTCTCTCCTTCTATCTCTTTATCTCTCTCTTTCTCTATCTCTTTCTTTCTCTTTTTATTGCTCGCTATTTCTCTTTCTCTCTCTCTCTCTCTCTCTCTCTCTCTCTCTCTCTCTCTCTCTCTCTTGTTCTCTTTTTTCTCTTTAACTTCATGCTCTTTTCTTTTTACACTTTCTCCCTCCCTCTTTTCTCTTACTCACTCTTTCTTTTTTCTCCTACCCATCCTCTCTCTCTCTCTCTTTCTCTTACTCTCTCTTTCTCTTACTCTCTCTTTTTCTCTTACTCCCTCCATCTCTCTCTTTTTCTCTCGCTTCCTTTCTTTCTCTTTCTGTCTTTCTCTCTACTTTTCTTTCTTTCCTTTTTCTTTCTCTTCTTCTTTCTTTCCTTTTTTCTTTCTCTTTTTCTTTCTTACTGTCTCTTTTTCTCTCTTTTTCTTTCTTTCTCTCTCTCTTTCTCTCTCCCTGTCTTTTTTCTCTCTCTCTCTTTGTTTCTTCCTTTCTCCTTCTCCCTCTCTTTCTCTTCCTATTTTCTCTCTCTCTTATTCTCTCTCTATCTCTTTCTCTTTTTCTCTCTGTTTCTCTTTCTTTCTAACTTACTCTATTTTCTTTTGCTCTCCCTCTCCTCCTCTGTTTTCTTACTTATTCTCTCTTAATTTTTTCCCTCTTTCTCTAGGAATCCTTTTCCTCGGCCCCGAAAATTAACAAAGATTACACCATTCCTGTAATGATCCGGTCCCTGTATATTTTGTGGCAGGAGTTGAGTTCTGTGCAGTTCTAGGAGGCCCGCCCACCAAGGCTTTGCCTTCTCTGAGAATACTTTATTTATTGCTAATCGCCTGAGGCGCTTTTACGGGGTAATGTCGACGGGGTAGTCCAGGCATTTTTTGCAGGTCAGAGTGCTCTTTCTTGGGGGCGCTGACTTCTCACTCCCACTTTTCGACCCTGGGGTCTAAGTTCTTGCAGTGGAAGAGAACTAAACAACCTCTCTCACACGCTTTTTTCTCTTATTCTCTCTCTCTCTCTTTCTCTTTCTTACTCCTTCCACCTCTTTCTCTCTCTATCAGTTACAATAAACAGGCATGTGCGTGTGTTGCATATAATGTGTCCGTGTGCAACCATTGAATATTTCAAAACTAGCCAACCATAGCTAGATCATTACTTCTGAATCGACCGATAAATTAAAATCCCCGGATGTTGAACACGGTTGCGCCTCATTTAGAAGTGAGAAAATTTTATGTGAAAAAGGTAGAGGTCAAAGGTCAGTAGGAACAAAATATCGATAAAAGGTCAATAAGTTAATGTTGCATAATCAAAGAGGACGAGTCTTTCAATGGCAATAAATAATGTTGCTGGAAATGTTCTTTTTTTTTTCTTCTTTTTATTACTCGCGTTCACACCTAACAAGGCATATCGCCACTTGGATATAAGGGCCAACTATTTGAGACTATGCCTAGGAAAGATTAACAAGATGTTGGTTTACGTTACATTTAAACTTCTGCATATCAGTACAGTCAGGGAAGCAGGTAGCAGGAAGGGAATTCCAAAGTCTAGCTGTTCGAGGGAAGAAACTATTAGAGTAGAAAGCAGGGACAGGCTCGCTACGTCTCTTCTGTGAGAAAGAGGTTGCAGGGAAGAGAAAAGGGTATCCCCTACTAAGCTACGAAGTCTATTTTGAATTCTGTCAAGACAGGATAAGCTTTGCTGACGTCACCATGATTGGTGCTAAGCAAATATACAAGACACTTCAAAAAGATCGATTACACGCCACATTTAGACATCACTGGTCATTCCGTCTTTGATCTAGTGTAGCGGCGAATGTTTACACTTCGGTGTCCAAATTAAAAATGATTGGAGTCATTTCTGTGCAACCAGATTCGAGTTAATTAATTGAATTAATAAAGGTAAATAACAATATTTTTTGAATAATCAGAGGATTTGATAAATTTATTTATTTTTTTTTTTACTCAAGTTCACACCTAACAAGGCATATCGCCACTTGGATATAAGGGCCAACTATTTGGGACCATGCCTAGGAAAGGTTAACAAGATGTTGGTTTACGTTACATTTAAACTTCTGCATATCAGTACAGCCAGGGAAGCAGGTAGCATTAAGGGAATTTCAAAGTCTAGCTGTTAGAGGGAAGAAACTATTAGAGTACAATGCTTTTTGGCATTTAGGGACCTCAACATTGAAGGGGTATGATTTTGTTGCTAAGCGGGTTTATTGGGGATATGTACGTCGAGGGGGGCACAAAATTGTGTTATGCGGGTTTGTCGGGGATATATACGTCGACGGGGAAAACAAGATAATGTTATGCGCATTTGTCGGAGATATATATGTCGAGGGGGGGGGCAAGATAATGTTATGCAGCCTACTAAATACCACGTGGTATAGTCACATTGGTATGTAGTACCGAATTTTACTCTTCCGTGTCCAAAATGATCATTTTCCTATCGTTGTTCCTTCAATTGAATATCATTTTTGAAGCAATTTGCTGAATGTACGTGGATCTAGGTCGTCCTATGCTCGTACGCGTGCGTGCGTCCGTGCCGTGCCGTGGAGTCCACAACAATACATTTCTCGCCAGCTCTTGTTTGCTCTGTTGGCAGTGACCGGCAAAACGTAGACATCGCTGTTGCTTCCTGGTCGTAGTAGATATGGCATGTAGGTTGCCATAAAGTTACTGTTTCGTAGGTGATCTTGTCAGGATATATTTAACACTGATCGTAGCCTACGGGTGTACGTGCTGTGTAGCTTTCTTTCCAATCTTTTGGTGAGTGTTCAGGTTATTAGCACCGTAAACAAAGACAGACTGCACCACTGCTCTGAAGAACTGTTTCTTCAGTTTGTCAGTTAGTTGAGGTCTATAATGACCGCAGCTTAACCAATGCAGCCAATGCTTTTGGGATGCGAATTTTGAAATCTCTCGCCGTGGAAACATATGTTGCTGCCCAAATACGTAAACTCAGTTACTTCTATCGGCGTTGTTCTATCCAGACTTTTGATCTCCCTCTCCGCATTGACAGTTATAGACTTTTCTTTATCCGCATTAACGTAAAGACCAATGCGATACATAAATCAACTGGATTCATATGAAAACAATCTGTCTGAATGCAAACCAGTTGAAAGACATTTCCAATAGATCTCTTGGCAGGTCTCTCGGCAAAGATAGCATTAAGAGTGTGTGCGAACGTGCGTGGTGGAGTGTCTTGTCGCATCGCGTAGGAATCTTTCTAACGGATATTTTCCTTCTTCCTTTTAAGCAGTCTGACCTGCCAGTTCCTGCTACAAATAAAATACTCTTCATTTTTATTGTTTAAAAGGAAGTTTGTGTTTCTTTTGCGCCTTGTTCTTTGCTATAATTTATTAGGAAGCTAAAACAATTACACCTCCAACCTAAACTTGCTTCTAACTCGCCAGAATGATGATAGTGCAAAGCATAGTTGGTATGAGACAAACAGAAACAGCTACTACACTTTAATCGTTTAATTTATTTCTTTGTTCAAATTTAATTTTGTAATTTAACTGACTTTATTGTTTGTGCAATTCCTTTCTTTTATTTGAGTTGTGCGCCTCCCGAGGGGGTGGGGGTTCACCTCAAACACACAAAAGGGAATAAATCCGAGAAAGTAGAATCTCCACTCCCGTTGCACCTACTCTCCTGCATCAAAGTGTAGTATCTGTTCTTCAGATGCTGCACTTCTATTTCTTGTTCTCTTTCGGTGGAGGAGAAATCCTTCACGACTGAGACAATTTTTATTTTTGTACCTTTTCTCCACGTTAAAAAACGACCCTGGTGTCTAACTCTGTCCCGTGGGGAGGCATAGTAAATAGGTACTCTCCTGCCAGATCTGGAATCTCTCCAGCACCGAAAAATGACGCTCGTTTTGTAGTTTCCAGCTTCACGTGCACACGAGATTATGCGAGAACGCCCGTTTGTATGTTTTTCCTTTTCTCGGCCTGAACTCACTCGCTGCACACCCACGGTAAGACTTCTGCTTTTCTTAGCTTCTGACCACAGAGCGCATAAAGCCCAGATGGAGGGTTGGAACCATCAACAAAACAAGAAACCCTCGAAAGACAGGTAACTTCAACATCGAATCTACGTTCTCTGACGGTGCACTGTGATAAGAGAGATTGAAAATTACCAAAGCCTCCACGATGTCTTGCTTGTCGAGTGGCCATTTTTAATAGGGAAAAGTCGCATGCTCAGCTTTGTATCTTTTGTTAGTGGTGTTAGGGTTAGGGTTAGTGATTTGCATGCGTTTGCATTGATCCAGTTTTAAAGGTGATATATGACTAGAGTATGGCAGCCGGGAAATTGCAGTGAACGTAAACAGAGGATAAAGAGATTCGGCCAGTTGAAAGGAATGGTTTTCAATCCGCGAAGAATTCTCTTACTAGGATACAATTCAAGGAAAATTTTCCATTTAAAATCTAAAGATGGAAGAAAGTATTTCCGGTGCAATATTCTACCCATAAAAAAGTCATTATCCAGTTTACGATCCAATCTCCAGCAACTTTGCGTTGGCAATTTCTAGCAAGTTACTTACGCAGCCTGGAGACGCTGAAGCAAAGACTGCTAGATAACTAATTCCTTTCGGCCTTTCCTTCCTTCCACATCTTATGAAGTGTTTTTCTTTATTTAGAAAACCATTCTTAGCATGTGAAAAGAGGGGGGGTTCACATTGACATGACGTGTTTAAAGTCATTTTCATTTTTAAAAAAAGTCTTTATTTAATGGATTTCACGATTTTATCGAAACTTGTTGTCTTTTGACAGTTGATTCGATAATCGCTTCCACATATTACGTCTGCTTCCGTAACCTGCCAGAAGATGCCGACGCAAAATTGAAGATAGGGCGTAAATTGGATAAGTACCGAAAAGTCAGATACGTTCTAAGATGAAGTATGGTTGCCACATTTGTCTAGGCACCGCTTAGAGCACACTCTTGTTGGTAGACAGATCTCAAAATTGACTTCGTAATCTAGTGGGGAATAATCCATTCCTTGCAGCCATTTTCTCACTATCGTTATTTCCATGAAAGATGCTCGACCAAGCTCCAATCTCTGATTTTATTTTTAAAGCAGGGTTTCCCAACCTTTTAGACGAACGCTACCTCCTTATATCATAATTTTGTAATTGTGGTAGTTCATAATTAAAGTGAAAATAAATAATTGAATATTCATATAGTTTTGTCAACATTACGGGGTTTGATTCTTGAATTAATTTTTCCAATAAAAAAAAATATGTGATGCAATCAATTTCCACAAGAATTGTGAATCCTAAAGAAAATGGGTTGAGAAAACCTAGTGATGCTACTAGAAGCTCTCAGTCTTTCGCCGCCCTTTAAAGGATCTCGGGACCCTCTATACGATATATTTGGCCACTGTTCACTTTAAGTTTTGTAACGCTCCCTTGGGAAACCTTGTTCTAAAGCAAGAACTCGATTTGTTGTCATAGCGAAGAAATACTTCATTTTTTTTTCTTGGTGTGACCAACGTCAGGCGAAATTTCCACAAATAGAATTCTTCGCAACGGTTTCTTGTCTATATGTTATATACCTGTGTGGGGTGTAGTCTATATATTCTTGTGTGATATCTATATAATCATGACATGTGTGTATACATTCATGGATGCATGTGTGTCATATATAATAAGATCTTAAGACACATGCCTTTTTCTCCTTCTTCGGTCGGTGCTACTCACACATTTTATTATTAATGGAGAAAATCTTTATTCCGGATTTCCCTCGTTCTCTGAGAGGCCTCTGCATCGCTGAATCAACTCAGTTTCTTTCTTGTTTCCGTTTTCTCATCTTGAATCCAGATTCTCCCGTTCTGACTAATTAATTCTAGTTTCTGTACAACTCTCTGACTGTCTGACTGTCTGACTGTGATTACTCGGGCTATGACAACAGCATATTCTTTTCCTTGTTTTGATTCTCAGGTATATCTCCATTGATATATATTTTTATGTAGAGTTATATGGTTCTCGGTTGATTAATTGTGTCGAACTGTGTCGTATATATATATAAGAGAATAAAAACAATGAAAAGAATATACTGTTGTCCTAGCCCTAGTGACTACCCAAAAAGTCACGTGTGCGACCCTTATATATTTAGATGTATGTGTGGGATGATAGCATCCCTTTAAGTGGTTCATACTCAAAATGCACTGAACTGTCTCGTGATCCCTGCTAGCACTTAGGTGCAATGTGTCCTCAATGAAAGTCAATTTGAAGCCTGTTAGTCTTAACCTTTCGACGTATCTGTACTTAACTTGAACACCAGCAAGTTGGTTCAAGTTGGTAATGCGTTAATCGCGTTATTGACACACAACATATAGAACACATTGCTGCGAAACTACTTCCTTGTATCTTAAAAGATTGTCGCCGTCAAATCGAATGCCAACAGATTCGTAAACCATCCAAAGAAATCAAACTTTATCCATCCCATTAATAATCCTCCATTCATCCATCCCATTAATAATCCTCCATTAACCATACCATTAATAATCCTCAACTCTCCCGGGATATTTTTCATCTTTGAACTAGCTTTGAACTGTTTTATGTTGGATTATTTGGATTTTTCAGACTATTGCTTTCATCTAAAATGTTATTCTCACAACGTTTCGATCGATGTAACCTTCGACCTTATTCAGATGTATTTTGTTGAACTCGAGAATCTTTCTGTCAGACTAGGGAATCTGTATGAAATTTTAACGAAACACTTTAATTAATCGATGGGGTAGTATGCTCTCGTTCCGTCAGCCATGATTTAGAAATCTTTAGTAATTCACAATTGTATTTTTAGTATCGCAAGAATCCGTAAGATAACAGATAAAGAACTGCGTAAAATGCAGTTCTAATGATACTCTTTCCCACTTTGACGATTCAGTCCTCATTGGGGACGATATACTTTCCTTTCTTCCTTCATGTGAATTAGGTCAGGCGAAATTTCCACAAAAAAAGCTTTTTTTCGCAATAAGTTTTGTCTATAGAACACAGTACTTCCTTACGACACATTTGGTTCTTGTACATGTAGCGGATGAGTCGAGGTGAGATACTTTCTGGAGCGGTAGAATGATTTTGTAATTAGTTCTCACGCGAAACAGCAGGGCACAAAATGTTTCAAATAATAATAATAATAGAATAACAATAGCAAAGACTTTCGCTGGCGAGGACTACTATTGACCGTAACCAGTTATACATTCCTTTTGAAATTTTCATCTCTATTTTTCTCGTTATGCACTGAATATTTGTTAATGAAACCTATATGAAATATGTTCCTTAATAATTTTTAAAGATTTTCTATTCCGAAAGAAGTTTTAAAAAATTTAATCGAAAAAGTTATTTTAAAGTTTTTGTTAAAAAAAAAAATCAGATTTTCTCATTATTCAGACCTGTATTACAAGGAGGGGATTGCAAAAAATGAGGTGTGGTGTGAGGAGAAATATAAACTGAAATAGAGAGACGGAGAGTTTTAAAATATAATCTTAAAAAGATGAGGTACAAGTTAGAAAAGCATTTTATCCAAGGCATGAAAATTGTTAAACAAAATGTTTTTCCTTTAAAAATAACGGTACAAGATTTAATTGTAAATTTATTTATCTTCAAAGTGCACTTTTATAAATTTTACAAAGTAAGGTATAAAAATTTAATTTAAATTGAATCAAAAAATTACCTTGGATTTATTTTATGTAGTGTACATTTTGGTGCACTTTAAAAACATCTTTCATCTAGCAATTAATTATGTAGATATGAAATTTTCAATTATTTTTTTAACGTGCAAAAGAATGTACATTACATAAAATAAATCCAAGGTAATTTTCTGATTCAATTCAAATTAAATTTTTATAGCTTACTTTGTAAAATTTATAAAAGTGCACTTTGAAGATAAATAAATTTAAAAGTAAATCTTGTAGCTTTATTTTTAAAGCTTATAGTAAAAACATTTTGTTTAACAATTTTCATGCCTTCGATGAAATGCTTTTCTAACTTGTATCTTATTTTTTTAAGATTATATTTTAAAACTCTCCTTCTCTCTATTTCAGTTTGTATTTCTCCTCACACCACAACTCATTTTTGCAACCCCCTCTTTGTATTGTTACAGGTCGGAATATTCTCCTCACACCACAACAAGGACTGTATAACTGGTTACTGTCAATAGTAGTTCTCGCCAGCGAAAGTCTTTGTTATTATTATTCTATTATTATTATTATTATTATTATTATTTAAAACATTAATTTATGTTTGTATATTTATATATTTGTAAGTGTGAATGTTTGTATATGCGTTGGTATGGGTTTTCGCAGGGGCTTGTGTGTGTGTGTGTGTGTGTGTGTGTGTGTGTGTGTGTGTGTGTGTGTGTGTGTGTGTGTGTGTGTGTGTGTGTGTGTGTAAGATTATAGCATAGCGTTAACCGCCATCTTGCAACGTTTGAACATTTAAAAACCAGCCAACCATTCTTAGGTCATTACGTCTAACTGGGCGGTTTAACATAGATCCACTGATGTTCAATACAGTCATATACCATTCAGAAAAAAAGTATCTGAATAAAAACAATTGGCGCGAAACAATATATTCATCACAGGTCAAAAAGTACTAAAATATAGATTAAAGGTCAATAGGATTATAAAAAAATAGATCAAAGGTCAACAAGGATTACAAAAAATGACAGGTTGTTAAACACAAACGAAAAGAACTTTTAGTGTCATTAAATTATCCATGAATACTTCCACTCCGAACTATATTCTTTTAACAAAAAGTTGAGTAGTCGACTATAGTCAAGAGCGATCTGAAGGTTACCTTTTCCTTAACTGCTACACCGCGGCATATATTTATACATATACGAAAACACACACACGTATATATATATATATATATATATATATATATATATATATATATATATATATATATATATATATATGATGAAAATAATGGAAATAGTATTCCGACAAAATAGAGAAAATAAAAAGGAACAAACCGTATTAGGTGTTTATCAGCGTTTCGTCTTTATTTCGAAATAAAGACGAAACGTTGATGAACACATAATACGGTTTGTTCCTTTTTATTTTATATATATATATATATATATATATATATATATATATATATATATATATATATATATATATACTAGCAGGGGTGCCCGGCGTTGCTCGGGTGTTTGGAGGTGTATGCTGTGCAAAAAAAAGCAAAAAAACAAAAAAATGGTTAATTTTTTAAAACTTTGACCCCTATTATGACCCCTTAAAATTTATTGTTTCGGGCTCAAATCACTTTATTAAGTTAGATCCATGTTCAAGGAACCTAAATCTAAAATTTCAAGTGTCTAGACCCAAAATTGTCGGAGGAGTTTGGTAGAGTTCTTAAAGGTCAAATCGTTGAAATTTGACCCCTTAACAGCCAAATTTCTGGCTGACACCCGTCACATCGATTTTCCCAAATCTCAGTACCCGGTATTTCAAATTTCGAGTCTATAAACTAAAAATTGACAGAGTTATTGCGTAGGGAAATGTACACAGACAGACAGACAGACACGTTCACTTATTTATATATATATATATATATATATATATATATATATATATATATATATATATATATATATATATATATATATATAATGGACCTTGCCATCGATTTCGATGTATGAACTCCGGCACACCAATTAAATTGCTCGAAAATCCACACAGATAATTTGTTTATAGTGGCTAATTCCTCCGCCACATTTGGGTCTAAAGACTTGAAATTTTAGATGTGGGTAACTTGGACATGGGTAAAACTTTGTATTCTAATTTGAGACCAAAATAATAAATGTTAATGGGTCAAAATTGGGGTCAAAGTTTTAAAAAATTGGACCTCTGCGGTCTCTACGAAATTATTCAGAAAAATGTTGGTCTAATCATTTAAGATCTTACATAAAGTGTATTCGCACGTAGGGAAAGTTACGGACAGTACATAGGGCCCGAGCAAAGCCGGGTTGAACTGCTAGTATGCAAAATTTCAAATGTTAAGACCAAAAATTGGCTGAGAGGTCAAAACTTTTTGTAACTTTGATTTCAATTTTGACCCCTTAACATTTATAGTTTTGGGCTCAAATCAAGTTAAAAAGTTTGATCCATGTCCAAAGAACCTACATACAAAATTCCAAGTATCTAGACCCAAAATTAGCGGGGGGGGTTAGTAGAGTTTTCAAAGGCCGAATAGTTGAACTTTGACCCCTGACAGCCAAATTTCTGACCGAAAAACCAATTAAGAAGATTTTCCCAAATCTTAATACTCCTTATGTCAAATCTCGAGTCTGTAGACTGAAAATTGATAGAGTAATTTGGTAGGGAAATGTACACACACAGACAGACAGACAGACAGACACACACAGACAATTTCACTTTTATAGATATACAGACATATACATACATATATGTACATGTATGCGTGATCAAAGATAGATAGATAGATAGATAGATAGATAGATAGATAGATAACATAGTCTGAACGGCTACATGCAAATTCATACGAAATGAAGTCACCAGTAAGATATAAAATGGTTATAAAAAGGAGAAAGAGGAAGATCACGAGAGAGACGTGGAGCATGGAACGAAATAACGTTCCAGATCGCGTGAGAGAATGGATGACGTTCGAGATCACGTTAGAGAAGACGATCTTGTAGGTGATATCGTTACAATGAGGAAAAAAATTATGTTATTATAAAGAAAAGTTTTTTTCTACTATTTGTCTACTTTACAACTGAGGCCACAACGTGCCGGTGCTTTTTTAATGTCACAAATAGATAGATAGATAGATAGATAGATAGATAGATAGATAGATAGATAGATAGATAGATATGTAACAGCGCGGACGGCTATATGCAAATGCTTGCGAAATGACGTCACCAGTAATGAAAAAAAAACTCTAAAAAGAAGAAAGAGAACGATCAGGAAAGATACGTGGAGCACAGAACGAGGTAACGTTCGAGATCACATCAGAGGTAGGACGACAAACGAGATCACATTAAAGAAGACGATATTGTGGGTGACGTCACGGCTGTAACAATGAGGAAATAAATTTCGTTGTTACAAAGATATAAAGCGAGTTGAAGTTCTTTTCAATTCCTTGTCTACTTTGCGACTGAGGCCACAACGTGTTGGTACCCTTTTAACGCCACAGATAGATAGATAGATAGATAGATAGATAGATAGATAGATAGATAGTGTTGTGGTAGGATCCACTTAATTAGCATACGTGGGGTGTCAAACATATAAATATAGTTGGTGCCGTAAAGACGGGTATGACCCAACGAGAGCCCCAACGAGAGACTCAGAGAGACAACAAGATCGATAGTCGACGACTACCCAGCCGACACCTTCTCCAGGGACGGTCTCCTAATGACTATCCCAATGGACTCTATATAAATATTGTATATACTTTCTTGCTCTCAATATATCTGTTCTATTTTACTTTTGTTTTGTAGTTATTTATTTCAATGTGTTCAGTCGAGTTTCAACAGATAGATAGATAGATAGATAGATAGATAGATAGATTGATTGATTGATTGATTGATTGATTGATTGATTGATTGATTGATTGAGTGATTAATTGATTGATTGATTTGTTGATTGATAACTGTTATGAGGTTAAATGGTAATAAAACGAAGGAACACGGAACTTTTAGGAACGAACATGTATTCACAGGCAAAAGCAGGTTGGGCAATACCATTCCTCAACTGTAGGGCGTTCGCACACGACCTCCTTGGCCGCGTGCCAATCTCTCACTGCCGGGCACCGGTACTCCATACCGGAAGTGACGTCACCAGCGAAAGTGACGTATGAGACAGTCCATTAATCCCATGGAGGGGCGTCTTCAACAATAACCAAGCATGCTTCGTTAGAACAATTTCATAGAATAACTGTATAGAAACATTTATATAAATACTAGAATAATACCCGTCCCATAACGGGTAAAATCAATTCCACTAAACAGAATACTTTTAGATAATTTTTAGGTCATATGGGTAAATTAGAAGTAAGATATAATGATATCCAACCTTCTTAGAATTTTGAACAAAACGCATTAAATGATTTTGATTCTAGAAAATATATAAAAATTTAAGGCTTTGTTTAAGCGGGCTTAGTGTTGCAAATGTTTAGGAAATATCGAAACAAGTGTATTTTATTATAAAACACTGTCTGCTTGACGCATTACATATATGTTGTGAAAAAAATGAATACCTGCCATGTTTACAAGTAAATCCTGTTCGTGGGATATGAAAGTTTTGACAAATTGACTTTTCAATGCGCTGATGAGCTTGCCTTGTTGTGCAAAATTATAATTAATGAACTACTATATGCTGATATGCCAACCTTGGGGTGAAACAACTATGTATGGTAATCCTCTGGAATATCGGAGATGGGATTACAAGAGTTACACCTTGCCCAATTGTTACCTGTAATTGTGCAAGTAAAGGGCGTTCATATCTATGAGATATCAGGTTGATAATAAAGTTCTTCTGGTTTTTAACTTTTAAATTCAGATGAACAAATCTCGGCTTAAACAAAAAGTTTTTGATCGAAATAAGCACCATCAGAATCAACACACTTTTACAAACGCAAAACAAGTGTATTTATGCCAATGAGATGAAAATCTTGTGTTTTTGGTGTCGATGAAGTTGCTGAAGGCGTTTTTGATATCGCTTATGTTTTTGAAGCATTTCTTACTAAGAAAGTGATCGAGATTGAAAAAGTGGTAGTCAGTAGGTGAGAGGTCTGGAGAGTATGACGGATGGGGCAGAGTTTCGTAGCCCAATTCATTCAACATCTTCAGGATCGGTTAAACAACATGCGGTCGGGCATTGTCATTGAGGAAAATTTGGCCTTTTCTGTTGACTAATGCTGAGTGTTGTTGTCGAAGTTTCTGATTCATTTCATCCATTTGTTGAGAGTACTTTTCCGCCGTAATAGTTTCGCCTGCATTCAAAGAATTTCAATGGATGAGACCAGTCGCAGACCACCAAACAGTCAGCATGCCCTTCTTTTGGTTAAACTCTAGCTTTGGAAGATGTCGTGGAGCTTTCTCAGCGTCTAACCACTGAGCTGGGCGTCGCTGGTCGTCGTAAAGAACCCATTTTTGATCACAAGTCACAACCTGGTCGAGAAACAGGCCGTTCTTGTTGCATAAAAAAGGGAAGAAACACTACATAACGGTGTTTCTTTTCATTGTCCTTCAATTCGTGAG
>NC_136516.1:7867500-7892500 GCF_053919585.1 Euprymna scolopes
GGACAATTCATTTCTCATACAATTTTATGCTTAACTTACAAAATTTGAGAAAAAAAAGTTGATACAAATTGATTTATGTTCTTTTTATTATTATTTTTGCTTTAAATATTTTTTGTTTTTGTTTTCATTTATTAAAGATTAATTGGCCATTGGAATTAGAGCGTCTATGCAATAGCAACACGGAGGTGGCTGTGACTAAGTGGTTAACGACACGAAATGTTAACCTGAGTCTCTTTTAACTTATGAGTGTCAAACGTTCTGATATGTGATTTATTTTAATATTGTTAAGTTGGATTGAAAAGATGGCGGCTGTTGATCCTTTGGGGAGGGGGGGGCGATGATAATTGTGGTAAACTTTTTTATCTGAAAAATAGGCTATCATGCCCAACATTCAAGTTATAAAACCTTTGTCAGCAATTTGTTTGAGGTTTAGCCACATTTTGATTGGGCAACAAGCATCAAATTTCCTTCCATGTGTCCCTTCCATGCGTCCTGAAATTAAATGTGTTTTTCTCCAAAAGTGAAAACGCTCAGGCTTGAATTATATTTTGATAAAATCATTTATTTCTTGTTGGGTTCCTCCTTTTTCAGAGTTGGCACGCTTTGTATAAGACTATATTTTTCTAAGTCGTCTCCTTCTGACTTCCAAGAGCGTCCTGTCCAAAAACCCCGTCTGTCTACTAACGCGTTGCCTATCGAACTGATATCCCATGTAACTAAAACTCTGTCTCAAAAGCTATCTTCCCATTACGTCATCACTAGACGTAGCCTTAACATCATTGCTGGTTTTTTGTCACGTATCTTTGTTTATATTATGATTAGCTTAAATTCCATCTATCAAATTAACATCAAGTTTAAAGTTTTGTTTGTGCTAGCTATGAAAACTAACATTTTTTTTCTATTAAAACATTTTAACATAAATAATTTTATCTGTAAATATTAATTACGATCATAATATTAATCGTCGACCAGCATGTCTTTTGGCGTCACCCAGCTAATATCTAAGTCTTTCTAGAAAGAATTCTAATTAGACAAATATCGAGAAAACGAATGATAAATGAATAACAACAACAGTAGCAACAATTAATCCTGTGTTTAAATATTGGCTCGCGATTCGACAAAAGCAAAAAGCATCCGTTTCGTTAAACCAACCGCAAGTGCAAGATTAGTCAAGTCGAAGGTTTGCGCATAATATAAAAACTCAAACACAAAATAATCTCTGATCTTGTAGGCCGAAGTCATACTAGCACCGCAGCAAGAAATACTCACAAACTACTCTATCTACAACGGCATATACACACTAATTGACTCACATATAGACAAGCTCATACGCACACTTTCTTTAAAATAACTAATATACATACATACATGAACAACGCCCATATCACACGCAAAGCTAAGACGGCACCAGCCGAAATGAACACGCTCACTATAAAAATTGTATATGCATGAACTGTCTAATGGCAAGCAATCTACGAAAGAGTAATGCAAGCAACAGTAAACGAAGTCACTAGTTTTGTCTTCTTTACGCCAGCCTCTCGAACCAAAGGTTCTCAAGTCCTTCGCCACCTTTACTACAGGCACGCATCCATGCTGGTCTATCTTCAGCTAGCTCCTCCAACACATTCACATCGATGCCAAGAGCGATCAGGTCCCGTTTAGCCATGTCTTTAAAGCGCAGCACCGGGCGACCGCGACTTCTTGTTCCATTTGCCAGTTCGCTGTAGAGCATATCCTTAGGAAGACGGCCATCGAGCATTCTGCGCAGGTGCCCAAGCCATCTCGATCGTCGAGTGTCTGGAACAAGGAGCTGCTGCCGGCACGCCTTAGCACCTCTTCGTTGGTGATTCTATCCTACCAATTGATGCCTATGATACGTCACAAGCATCGGAGATGGTAGACGTTCAGTCTTTTCTCGTGACAAGCATACGTGGTCCAAATCTCTGCTCCATACAGTAGGGTACTCAGAGCACAGCATTCATAGATGAGACATTTTGTGCGAGAAGTGAGGTATTTATTGAACCATGCTCTTCCACGTAGTCGGTTGAGAGTAGACGCTGATCTACCTATGCGCGTTTGTAGACCCTGTTCAATGGATAATCTCTTGTATATGCTTAGTCCAAGATACGCAAAGTTCTCGACAGTTTCTAGTTCGTGGCATTGATGGTGATTGGTGATGCGTCACCCTGGTGCATCACGACTGTCTTCTTCACACTGATTATATGAACTGTAAAGAAATGAAAAACAGATGGATTTTTGGACCATAAATTTTTTTTTGTGCTGTTGGTATTCATAATTTTTACGGCTGCTGTTATTTCAAAAAAAGGGCAAAATCAACAGGCAAATTATATATTCATACTATCAGTTGGACGGCTGTAAAATAGGCTTAAATATTATATTTTAATTTATGCAGATTTCGTATTTATTATTATAGAGTTAATTATCTCTTGATTATTATATTGTACCCAATATATATTAGAGATTTCAAAAGTAAAAAGAAAATATGCCTTGGGTGCTATCAGTTAAAATCAAAACCAAAACATATAGCACTTCAACCTTAGTCGTTACGGTTGGATTATTTGTCAGGCGGATAAGAAATAGTTAAAAATGAACCGACTATATATATATATACATATATATGTGTGTGTGTGTGTGTGTGTGTGTGTGTGTGTGTGTGTGTGTGTGTGTGTGTGTGTGTGTGTGTGCGTGCGTACTTTAAATCGATTTAAACCTGCCAAGTCTCATTTTTTTTTTTTTTTTTTTGACCACTTATTAGATATTTTTACTGGTTATAACCAAATCAAATTTGTTCCACACATCCAAATCTCCTATATATATCAAATTTTACGCCTGCAGACAAAAAATTGGCGAAGTGGTTTCATAGATACCGTTCCTCATATACAGAGACAGACAAACAGACAGACAGACAAGGTCACTTTATATATATATATATATATATATATATATATATATATATATATATATATATATATATATATATATATAGCTACGATCCACAAAAAATGCAATTATTTGACCCGGCTCGCGCAGGTTTGCGTCCCGGAAGAGAAGCATCTTAGAAAAAGAACACAGACACACATACATAGTGAGTTTTATAGTTATATTTACCCTAAATAAAACAGGTTGCTACTGAGATGTAAGGAGATATTGTGAATTCTGGGGACAAATTTATAGTGGACATCCTAAGTGGGGAGTTGTGAGATAATAGGATTTTACTGACTGTCGGGTCGGGTGGGAGTATTTACGTCAAACAAACAAGTTTGTTCCGCCTTAATACCCACGACCAACTCGATAATCAACAAAGGTACGTAGATGTCGGAAAGTATTCTACTTTAATAGCTTTTTTTTCTCGAACTGCTTGCCTTTGGTAATCTCTTTCTGCCTTTTTCCCCCTAACTCTACCAACATGCAGATATATAAATGTAATGTAAACTAACATACTGCAGTTGGGATGCTCCATACAATAAGTTAGTTGGGGTATATTCTATTGAAGTACTTGTAAAATAAGCACAGAGATGCAATATTGCAGCGATGGCACAGGAGTTGGGGCTTGGTAGACAGTGTGAAACCTATTTGGTTAAAAACTCTCTTTTGGATCCTGTCTAAGACAGAGAGAGACTAGTGGTCGATGTTCCACGAGAAGTTCCACGAGAGACGTACTGCGACTCTTAATAATGCTGAAAAAGAAGAGGAAGGAAATCGGCCTACTGCTACGTGTTATTTACGCAACGAGACTGCAGTTGTTTATATAATGAGCCGCTGGCCAGCCTATTCGTTGGGAATGAAATGTTAGTCGGTAAGTCATGTTGGTTTGAAATGTCATGTTCATGGCTAAACGTGTTGATTAGATGGGCGTATCTTAAAATCGAGTCCGCTTTTGCTGTTCTCGTGGTCCGATCTTTAATATTTTAATTTATTTGCTTTTTTTATTTTGTCCCAATTTTTATTTTTCAAGGTTTTAATTTTTTTCTTCTTTTTTATATCATTTTATTTTTCGTTTTTTTTTTTTAATTTTATTTGCGTAGTTTTGTTTGCTTAAATGAGATTCTCATTCATCAACGATTTTCCTAATTCGTCTTCTCCTTTAATAAATCGTTTTGTTTTTGCTTGAATCGTGTCTCCTTGAAAGGACTTCACAAAATTTATGACAACAAAAGCGCTTTTCGTTTGCGGGAGAAAAGGTTCTTCTTCTTCTTCTTCTTCTTCTTCTTCTTCTTCTTCTTCTTATTATTATTATTATTATTATTATTATTATTATTATTATTATTGTTGTTGTTATTAATGTTGTTATTATTATTATTATTATTATTATTATTATTATTATTATTATTCATTCATTCATTCATTCATTAAGAGTTTGCACACAGGCCATTATCAAAGACGTCTCTTTAAAACGAAAGACCTGTGTGTTTCTCTGGAGTCTGAGTGACAACAAGTCTCCCCAGATTTCCAGCATTCTCCAGTTCTTTCGATAACCTTTACAAATGAATTTGCGTTATTGTAACAACCATTTACCATCGATTGCTCATTGACAGCGACCATTGGTCTTCACTGAAATTTGGGTGGTGATAAGCATTCTCAAGGTCTCATCCAGTGGATGTGCGGCTAGTGCTTTTTCTTTCCAGTCTTTCAATTCTACCCTCCTGACTCTCCACGACCAATCGGTGTGGTGACAGTTGATGCTGACACTTTTAGAGGGGGGGGTAACTTACAATTATATAGTTTCAGTTTTCTTGATTCTATGAGGTGTTTCTTTGTATTTCACATTATTGTTATCCGTTGTATCTTCTCAGCCATCCCTCTAACTCCAATCTCTCTCATTATTTTTTCAAAGTTTTCCAGATTGTTGCTCGTCCTCACACAGGTCATCGGCAGCGATTGCTCACTGGCAATAACCGAGTGACAGCAAGTCTCCCTAGATTTTCAGTCCTCTGCACTTTTTTTCGATAACCATTGTAAATGACCTTGCATTATCGGATTAGCCGAGACACACAGATTGATAACTTGCGTGTCCAAGTTCGAATCCAGTTCGTTCAAAAAAAAAAAAAAAACACTTTCACTTAGGATGTTGGCAACCTTACCTCTTATAAGTACCAGATGTCTTTCTAAAAAGAATTTTGATTAGTAAAAATATCAGGAAACCAATGCTAAGAACAGAATTTTCACATTCATGCGATTATAATGATGATCGGAACAGCCGTTTACCATTGCTTTTTCGCTGGCAACGATCATTGATCCTCAGTGGTAATAAGCTTCCCCAATGCCCAGTGCACTCCGCACTGTTCCAGAGGAGGTCTGATTAGTGCTTTCCCTCATCGGTCCTTCCATCCTCCTCGACTTTCACGTTCATTCGATGCTGGGCTAGTAAAGGCCGTTACACCTAATTCTTAGGAAAGGTGAGAGGTGCGTGGTTAAATTGAAAATTTTGCGGTTTTATGTTATCTTCGTCTTATGTGGTTGTGCTTTCTGTTGTTTTTTTCTATTGCAATTTTTATGTGACTTGTTAGTGTTCGCAGTTTATGTGGGTTGGTTTCCCCATTCAAAGATTTTCCTTAAGAATTAAACTGCTTTCATTATTTACATCCGTCGTGTCTTCTCAGCGTTCCCTATGATTCCAATTTCTTCCATTCTTTTTTCGAGTTCTTCGGAATTGTTCCCAATGCTTCTACTAATTTTGGTGTTAGCTGGACTTTCATATCTCTCTCAGTTCTCTGGCTACTCAATATTATTATTATTATTATTATTATTATTATTATTATTATTATTATTATTGTCTCATCAGGACCTTTCACACAGGTCTTCGGAGATCTTTCCCTGAAAACAGCCTGTGGTGTTCCCTTGAAGCTGAGTGACAACAAGTCTCTCCAGGTTTCCAGTACTCTCCACCTCTTTCGATAACATTTGCAAATAAATTTGCATTATCGCAACAGCTGCTTGCTATTGATTTTTCGTTGGTAGCAGCTACTGGTCTTTGCTGAGATTTGAGTGGCAATAAGCCTCCCCAAGGTCCCAGTTCTCTTTGCACTTATTCGGCTGAGGTCTGGTCAGTTCATCGGTCTTTCCTTCCTCCTTGACTCTACTTGGTTGTTTGTTGCTGTTGTTGTTTCTATTTACTCACTAGGAATTTTCACAGAAGTCATTATAAGTGATTGTTCACCTGTAAAAATGGGTGTTCCCTGAGGTATGAATGACAACAAGTCTCCTCATTTTTCCAGTACTTGCCACTTCTTTTGATGTCTATTACATTACTTTGCGCTCTCGCAGCAGTTGTTAGCATTTAACTCTCGCTTCTAGCGACATTCAGTTTTCGTTTGAACTTGGCAATGAGTCGATATTAGTAGTATGAATAGTATTGGATATTAGTAGTATGAATAGTATTAGGAGTACGAGTAGTATCCCTCATCTGTGTTTTTATTATTATTCTATATGTATGTCATAATGAACGTGACACACCGCTAGTTCTAAAAAGTTAAGCCATGTTGAACCTGGTCAGTACAGGATAAGTGACCATTTGGAAATATTAGGCGCTGTTTTTAATCTTCCCTGACTGAGATGTGCATGGAGCTGATTACCGCGTGTGAATTTTGTATTCCTTAGAAACTTCCTCCTTTGGTGAAGTCCAGACCGAATACCACATATAGTATAACCGAATGTATTTATTCTTTATTCATTACTGTGATTCTTCCGCTTGCTAGTGGCCGCCATCTTTTTTTATCATTATTTTTTGCTTTTTCCTCTTCTTTGTATTATTTTATTCTTTTAATTTTTATTCTCTATTTCTTTTCCATCTTCATTAATTATCCGTTATTTATTCATTCTTTTATTGAATTTTTATTGCACTTTTGTTTCTTTCTTGTTTCTTTTTGGTTTGTTTTTTGTTTGTTATTTGTTTGTTATTTTTTTGTTTCTTTTTGTTTCTTTTTGTTTCTTTTTTGTTTCTTTTTTGTTTCTTTTTGTTTCTTTTTTGTTTCTTTTTTGTTTCTTTTTTGTTTCTTTTTGTTTCTTTTTGTTTCTTTTGTGTTTCTTTTTTCTTTCTTTTTTCTTTCTTTTTGTTTTTTTCTTTCTTTTTGTGTCTTTTCGTTTCTTTTTTGTTCCTTTTTGTTTCTTTTTAGTCTCTTTTTTCTGACTTTTACATATTTTGTTTGCCCCTAATAAGGCATATTGCCGTTAAAACGAAAGAGACTATCATGAATAAGGCCCATATTTATAGATTTTTTTCCGTGCTTCTATATTATACAAACGAAAAAATATTGAATTTCCGGTGAAACGAATGGTACCTTCGTAATTGTTAGATATCAAATAATAGCATATCCAAAAATTACGAAAAACGATATTGTAAAAAAATAATTATCAATGAAAAATAAATTTGTGAAAGGAAGCAAAATCACTGTATTATTATGCTTACTAAAAAAGAGACAAGTAGACAGGGGAGATAATTAAGTTCTGTTTTTACGTCATGTGACGAACATAATTCAAAATTTCGAACTTAATTTATTCCCTGTACAAACTTTATCAAATTCACTTTTTCGTTAATAATTTTTCCACCTCATCATTTTCCGCAATTTTTGGATCTTTTACTATTTGCGACATGTCAATTACGCAGGTAACATTTGTTTTACTTGAAATTTAATTTTTTTTTTTTCGTTTGTATAATATAGAAGCACCAATTTTTGATTTATGTACTCAAACCAATTCATTTGGGTTTGTTTTTTTTTCGTATTCTCCTTCGTTTTTTTTTCTGTTTTAGTTTTTTTTTTTTCTTGTAATTTTATGCATCCCAACCATGCCCTCTCCTCGCATTTTTATTTATAAAATCAAATTTTTCATCTCAATTTCCTTCACTCTTCAAACCCAATTGAACTGTTTATCATTTTCGTCTAATCTTTACTTTCTTACTTTCTGTGTGTGTGTGTGTGTGCGTGTGTGTATGCGCGCGCGCACGCGTGTGTGTGTGTGTGTGTGTGTGTGTGTGTGTGTGTGTGTGTGTGTGTGTGTGTGTGTGTGTGTGTGTGTGTGTGTGTGTGTGTGTGTTTTCACAATTTTTTCTTTGTCATTTCACCCCAAACAAGGCACAGAGTCACTTAGTCGTGAGGGGCTACTATTTGGGACTAGATGTGCAGGGATACTATTTAGGGAGTTGGGCAGCGAAATGTCTGTTCACATTACATTGTGCATGTCAGTACAGTCAGGGAAGCAGGGGTGCAGGAGGGAATTCCGAAGTGCAGCAGTCTATGGGATTTTGGTGCTTGTCGGGTTTGTGGAGAATATTGTCGTCGAGGAGTACGTGCTTTGATTTTATCATCAGAGGTTGGAGTTTAGTTGATAGCTCACGATCTATTAAGCTGGGGAATCTTTTTTAACCCCATCTAGAAGTGAGAGACGAGTGGCAGATACACCAGCACAGATGTGGTAACAATACTCCATGCACGAGCGAACTGTGGCCTTGTAGGGATACAGGATACTCTCAGATGTGAGTAGCATTTTAGCACGGTAGAGAGAGTCCACCTTCCTTACAGTACTCTTAGCAATTACCTCAATATATTTGTTCTAATTCATGTTGTCTGTGAATGTTAAGCCTAGAAGCTTGAGGGAAGTATTTCAGGCAATGTGTCGTTAGCTATAACAATCGGTGGTTGAGAAGATTTCTTGTAATTATTAAAAGAAATGAGCTTAGAGTTGATAGAATTGAATGTTACCAATCAGTTACGGTTCCATTTCACTACAGACTCGAAGTCTTTCTCTAGTGTTTTACCGATTTCCTTAGATATGTGTTCATTAGCTTTACCCTCATGTCTGTTATGTGGTGTCATCAGCAAATATTCCCATCTCGGAGACAATTTTATCAGGGAGGTCAATTATGAATATCAGGAATAATAAAGGTCTGAAGATTAACCTCTGTGGTACACCCGCATTTACATCATGTGTTTTTGATGTATGACCATCGGGGACAAACTAGATTTTTCTGTTATTTAAAAAAGGATTTGATTATGTAAAGTATACGTCCAGCAATACCATAGAATTCGATTTTCATGAGAAGACTATTGTGCCAAACCCTGTGCAAAGCCTCTGATATGCTTCTCCTGCCTTATCCAGCGCTTGGTATATGTGTTCGGAGATTAGTTAGGATATTTGCAGTAGAACGGGCTTGTCTAAATCCATACTGTCGGTCAAATAAAAGTTTATTGTCTGTGAGGTTGCGGAATAGTGCTTGATTGATTAAGGACTCAAAGATTTTTGTACAGACACGGAGGATGCTAATGAGGTGATAATTAAGTGAATCAGTTCTTTCGCCAGAATTCTTGCAAACTGGTGCAATAGAAGCAATTTTCCATCAGTCGGGAACGCAAGATTCATTAAGGCATTTATTGTAGAGCTAGAAGAGAATCGGATCAACCTCAGCGTTTTCTTAGCAGTATAAGAGATAAGATCGGGTCCATATGTCTTCGAGGTGTTTAGATTTATTATGGCATCACGAATAAGTCAAGGGGAAGTTTTCAGATCTTTGAGTGTGGCTACTGTCAAAGGGAAATTTAGGAGGAGGTGGCCTGCTGGGACCAAAGTGGAATTGAAGGCAAAACGTTGGATAAGCAAATTTGCCTTTTCAGTTGCTGTGCAAGCAATCTTAATGTTGTTGGATAATGAGGGAATTGTCGACTGTCTCTTATTTACTACACTGTTATAAATTTTCCAGAAATCACGAGTTCCTAATTTCTGCGACTCGATGCGTTTTCTAATAATTCGGAATGCCGTCTCTTGGCTGCAGCTATTTCTCTCTTAAAATTATTTCCAGCTTCTACAAAAATTTGCATATTTGTATTGGACTTATGTCGGATAAGACTGCGGAGTGCATGCTGCCTTTGAGCGATAGCAGCTGCGCAATCAGAAGTGAACCATTGTGGAAAGTGTAACTTGATAAAGTACTTCCGTGTGGGAACGTGTACGACACAATCACGTTGACACACCGGTCTCGCCAGATCACCGAAGTTAAGCAACGTTGAGCCTGGCCAGTACCAGATGGGTGACCATTTGGGAAGGCTTGGCGCTGTATGTATCTTCTGGGAAGGTTGGGTGTGGGGCCAGCACTCTCGCCCCGTAAAAAGAACTCAGTCGCTACAAAAGCATTTACAAAGTTGTAGATAACCTATACCCCTTAGGGGCTCAAGGCTATGGTGGGTGGTAGTGTGGAAACGTGTGCTTCAATTGCTACTTTGAACCATTCAGTAGTCTCATTTGAACACTATTTCGAAAGAAGAGAAAAGATACATGAAGCGTCTCTGATGTGATCCCTGGTAGCTTTCATTCAGCCTTTTTTATAATACCTTGTTATTTTGAGTAATGACTCTTCAGCTTCGGGTCAAGAGTTTAGAGAGATTTATATCATTATCACAACATGATCAGCATTCCTGAGTGGGCTATTAATATTTATTACACAATCATCGGGAACTGTGGTCAGAAATAGATCCAAAATTGAGGCTTATTGGACCTGTCGATCTGGGAGATGAGTCGGAAACGTAATTGTCTGGGATAGAGAATGGGATATATATATATATATATATATATATATATATATATATATATATATTATATATATATATATATATATATATATATATATATATATATATATATATATATAAACTACCAAACTACGTCTGTGTAAGTAGAGAAACCAAGCCAATTGCTGCGGTGGACATTAAAGTCACCAAATACAAATACTTGTGCGCTAGTATTAAGGGAGATTTTCTGCATCTATGCTGTCAGAGACTTGGTTGATTAGATTACAGTCCGGGGTCGAGGAAGAACGGTAGAGAAAATATGTAGCTAAAGCACATGAAGAGCTGGTCCTCTGATTCTAGCTTGGACTCTCTAGTCAAGGGGATGTCGTTTCGAATATAGACTCCAAGTCCGTGCATGTGTCTCTCCGTCCTTTCGGCAAAGTGGGAGATAACCAGACATGTTAAAGTGATTAGAAGGGATAGAAGAGTGTAGGTAAGTTTCACTTAGTGCTAACATATCCGGGCTGTTTGCTAGAGAAATGATTCAGCATCATCTTAGTTCTATACTCTCGGATATTCGTGAATGCAAGCCTCAAGGAAGGAGGCGAATTAATTTTGTTTGAGTTTTCGCCTGGTTTAATCGTATTTTTGTTTGAACTGTCATTTTATTCTATTTAGTAGTTTCAGATGTAGGGTGAGAGGTGTTGGACAAAGTGGAAGTGTAGAATATGCTACACAAGTAGACCATCAGCCGACTGTTCATTCACAGGATTGTTACCGTGGAAATGTGAAATTAATATTCCCTAGATATTCCTTCTTCGGGGGAAACCGGGTCCATCCGCCCAAATATATCTTAATATATCTTAATATCTGTGCCTAAATCAAAACACGGATTCCATGAACAAAGCTTCTTTCTTAGAACTGCACGCCTGTAGAACTCTGTTCCGTCTGCCTGCTTCCCTCCGGACTACAACTTGGATGTCTTCAAGTCCAATGTTAACAAATTCCTAATGAACCGCCCCCTTAAGTAAACACTTCATCAAATCTCCACACTAACGTAATGTACTTGCAATAACCCTTATCCCTGAGTGGCTTCCGGGCCTTGATAAGTGGTGATCACTGTGTAAAAAAAAAAAAAAAAAAAAAGCTACTACAATACTAGAAATGTATTCGTGCTTTATGATTCTTCTGTTTTCGTCACTTATTATTAGTCGGGGACGCCATCTTCATCTTCTTTTTATTTTCCTCTTTTATCTTCTTATTTTTGTCTTCCTTCTTTTTGATTTTCCTCTTCTTTTCATGTTTATTCGTTTTATTTTCCTCTTTTTTTTACTGATCTTCCTCTTATTTTTATCTTTCTTTTCTTTCATCTTAATTTTCTATTTTTCTCTTTTTATTTTTCCTCTTCTTTTTATTTTCTTCTTTTTATTTTCTTTTTGTTTTCATTTTTCATTTTTTATTTTCTTTTCTTTCGATCTTCTTATTCTTTATTTTATTTTTATTTTCATATTTTTTTTATTTTTCTCTTCTCCTTATTATTTATTCTCTTTATTTTTTTACTCTTTTTATTTTCATCTTTTTCGACAAAATCGTTTCCCACTTTTCCTTCTCTTTGCGTTATTTCATTCTTTTAATTTTTCTTTTCTTTTTTTTGCCTTTTTTTATTCGTCATTTTTTTCTCCGTCTTCTTCTTCATTCATTTACTTTTTTTTCTTTTCCGTCTTCTTATTTCATTCATGACAACCATCATCCCCTACACCATCTCTAATTCGGCCAACCTTTGCATTTAAACCTTCTCCACTCTTCAAACCATAGCCCTAGCTGTCCGCCATCTTTCTTTTTTGTTCGACGTCTCATCTTTATTTCCCGCGTTTTTTACCTAATTTCCCGCCATAATTATTTGTTTCTTTCTTTACTTTTTTATCTCGTTTCAATCCGCTCCGTCAATTCGACGTCAACGCGAATCTAACTCCTTACCCCCCCCCCTCGATCGTTCTTGCTAGCCTGTCATTTATCGCTGGTCCTCAACGATTAAGTGATCAGAAGCTTGTTGAATGATGAGCCGCGGTCTTAAATTTTCCACAGCATTGTCCCCTATTCCTTTGGCCGCGTCCGCACCGCACGCCCCACCAACGCAAGCACGGATCTAATATGACACCACCCCCGCCACTCGACGACCGCACCCGTTCCCCCGAATTCATCTGTTCGCATTCACTTTCCAATGAATGGATTTCCAGTTTCACTGGAACGTTCAAGAGGTTTCCTTATTTCCTTAAATAAATTGAATAGCAACGGAGAAAGGCGGAACATTCAAGGAGACAACAATATATATATATATATATATATATATATACTAGCAGGTCGCCCGGCGTTGCCCGGTCGTAAAATATGCATACATATTATGTTTTAATTCATGCAGAAACTGAGATGTGTGTATGCGAGTATTATATTTTTTTCTAAACAGTTCACTTCTTGTAAGTAAAAACAAAAATACTCCAAGTGAGATCGAAACCAAAACCTAAAGACAGTGAAGCAAGTACGATAACCATGAGGCCAGATTGACATGATTTTCAAAAAGTGTTTCAAACTTACTTATTCTTAAGATAAGGAATCTGTAATGTGAACGATTCACGCAAGCGCATTCGTGAAACAGTTGACAAACATATAAAACTCCGATGACCCCCCCCTTATTAACAATTTTTCAATTTTTACCTCTTTGCAGCCCTTTTTCTGGATTAAAACGGATTAAAAAGTTTTTATATACCAAATTTCAAGTCTGTAAATCAAAAATTCATTGAGTATATAGGTTGAAATTGTCCTCACACACACACACACACACACACATACACACACGCATACACGTATATGTGTGTGTGCGCGCGTGTGTGTGTGTGTGGTTTTTTTAATATTTAAATTTCATTCAGAAAAATATAATTTTTCAAAACAAAAATTTATTATTTGAAAAAAGAATACAATTCAGAGTACTTTTCTTAACGCTTGGATGTTCGTTGTAGGCTCATCTCCTCATGTTATGAAAAGGGGCAGACCCCAGTAATTAAAAAAGCAAAACTAGATAAGTTTGAAAATGATGTTAGGAAAAAGCTAGAATCGAACCCAGAAGACAAGTGTTAAAAGATAATAGATATTGAAATGCTAGGAATGCAGAACGATTGTCATTGTTCTTGCAAATAACTAAATATTATTTATGTCAGGGATAGAGCGATTGTCCATTCTTTTAGAAATTACTGGACATTAAATATGTCAGTTAAAAGAATGGACAATAACAAAGTTGAAAATGTTATGTAGCAAATAGATTAAATGATACAATTTAATTTACGGATTTCTTTTGTTTATGAGAGGTATTATATGCATGTGCACGGTTAAACTGAAACGTGATAAAGTCACGTTGGTTGACCACACCCCTGACGTCATAAAGAAATATATTGAGACAGGTTTCGAAGTTAGACAATGACAGTCACAGTGATAGTCAGTTAGAGACGAGATTCGGACATAGACTTAGTGAAGCTGATGCCCTTAGAGGCGAAGGGGTTAAGAGTAGACGATGTAGCCATAAAAGCTTGAATTCCTGAGTCATCAATCGGCCGGTTGATGAATAAAGAATCACCATCTATATTTTATAACTGTTTTTCTTCGTGTCCTCGTTACAATTGAAAGGTAAATGTGTTTTGTCTATCATCACCTTAAAGAACACATTGTATAAACCTCTTTCCAAGTAATGTGTCCCTACCATCATCATCAATAATGTCTTTTCCCACCTCTATATGTGTTAACAAGAACTGTTGCATTAATGTCCCAGCTCCGTAATAATATGAAGTCTCCAACAATCGTTGCAGCCGTCGTCGTGATGTAAACAGATATAAATGTCATTAGAACCTCTGTATTATGTCTCCACTATAAACCCCCGCTACACAACACTCAGAGTAAAAATTATTGGCAAATTATTAAATAAGTTTGTTATTCAGCACATACAAAGAAAATATATAGTTTCAGGTGTGACGAATAATGCGTTATTTCTGTAAAGTTACAGATATGGCGCATTATCTAACGGGAACTAGTGTGTCAACGTGATTCTACCGTATGTTGTAAATTAAAATTCCAAACGAATTTAAATGTTGGCATATACCATTTCAAGGTTAGTACTTTATACAAATTATATTGATTTTTTATTAGTGATGCAAGCTATATCTTTTCCAGTTCAAAATGGGAATAGTCCAGTTCAAAATGGGAATAGTTCATTTCAAAATGGGAATAGTTCATTTCAAAATGGGAATAGTTCATTTCAAAATGAGAATAGTTCAGTTCAAAATGGGAATAGTCCAGTTCAAAATGGGAATAGTTCAATTCAAAATGGGAATAGTTCATTTCAAAATGGGAATAGTTCATTTCAAAATGGGAATAGTTCATTTCAAAATGGGAATAGTCCAGTTCAAAATGGGAATAGTTCAATTCAAAATGGGAATAGTTCATTTCAAAATGGGAATAGTTCAATTCAAAATGGGAATAGTTCAGTTCAAAGTGGGAATAGTTCATTTCAAAATGGGAATAGTTCAATTCAAAATGGAAATAGTTCAGTTCAAAATGGGAATAGTTCAATTCAAAATGGGAATAGTTCATTTCAAAATGGGAATAGTTCAATTCAAAATGGGAATAGTTCATTTCAAAATGGGAATAGTTCATTTCAAAATGGGAATAGTCCAGTTCAAAATGGGAATAGTTCAATTCAAAATGGGAATAGTTCATTTCAAAATGGGAATAGTTCAATTCAAAATGGGAATAGTTCAGTTCAAAATGGGAATAGTTCATTTCAAAATGGGAATAGTTCAATTCAAAATGGAAATAGTTCAGTTCAAAATGGGAATAGTTCAATTCAAAATGGGAATAGTTCATTTCAAAATGGGAATAGTTCAATTCAAAATGGGAATAGTTCAATTCAAAATGGGAATAGTTCATTTCAAAATGGGAATAGTTCATTTCAAAATGGGAATAGTTCATTTCAAAATGGGAATAGTTAAATTCAAAATGGGAATAGTCCAGTTCAAAATGGGAATAGTTCAATTCAAAATGGGAATAGTTCATTTCAAAATGGGAATAGTTCATTTCAAAATGAGAATAGTTCAGTACAAAATGGAAATAGTTCAGTTCAAAGTGGGAATAGTTCAGTTCAAAATGGGAATAGTTCAGTTCAAAATGGAAATAGTTCAGTTCAAAATAAGAAATTTAAAATAGAAAGATTTAAATTTATGAATGTGTTTGGTGCTACAACTAGGAATTGATTTGTTAAATTTTTTTTAGTCTAATGGTTAGGTCAACTGAAAACCGCAATAACAGGAAAAGAGCGAAAGCACGTATCTTGGAGGTATATGAGATGGATGGAAATTGGAAAGCCTTAGCGTAAAATCTTTCTATTCCGAAAGCAACCCTCTATCGCTGGATTAGTAAGGGAAATCAACCTGATACAAGAGGAGGGCCTAGAAATTGTAAAGTCAAACAGGTGCATTTGGATTTTATTCAAGCACTGGTGAATGAAAATCTTAGGATCACATTCTGATCTGTAAAAGGATTGAAGCCCAGTTTGGGTTAAAATTGTCCAAATCTACAATGGCAAAGCATCTAGATATGATGACTTATACGTTTAAAGCTGTAAGATTTGTGCCCGAGAGGGCAAATTCAATTGAGAATAAAAAATAAACGTAATTTATTTTGTTCAAAATTATTGAAATACCAATCAACTGGAAAACACATTTTATTTAAGGATGAAACGAACTTTGATGTTTATATTTCCAGGAGATATGGTCGTTCTCTAAAGGGTAGGAGATGTAACGTAGTTTCAGTCGGTACTCAGGGTACCAACATACATGTTATTAGATGTGTTGGTCCTCATGGCCTCGTGTACCATGAAATTCAAAGAGGATCTTTTCGAAAGTCTTGGATGCGAGAATGTTTGAGAGCTGCAAAGAGACAATATGGAGGTCCAATTGTGATGGTTGTTGACAATGCCCGATGTCACTTAAACATTGGCGTTTTTAATGAAGAAGAATTTCTAGGATGTGAAGTCCTTAGGTTAGGATTATACAGTCCAATGTTTAATCCAATTGAACGAGTATGGTATTTAATCAAAGCGTACGTCAAGCAGAAATTGGCTGCTAAAATTGTGAGTATTCTTGCAATGGAGAGAAGAGATGACTTGTCAATTACTGAACAAAGGGCAAGAACTTTAACTTCATTAATTGAGGAAGAATTGGGAAGGGTTACACCAGAAGTATGCAATCGTTTCATAGCTGGAATTCAATCTAAAATTACTGCAGTTGTAGCATTAGAAGATGCTGTGTTCTAATAAATGACTTAAAGAAATTTGTTTATATTATAAAATGTTAACAAATTTATTGCTAAAATAATTTATAAAATATTTTTTATATTTATACTTATAATAATTTTTCCATTTTGAACTGAACTATTTCCATTTTGAAATAAACTGTTCCCATTTTGAACTAGAAAAGGTATATATGTCAGGTCGTGACTTATTTAATGATGTGTAAGTATTCGATTTAAAAAGAGACCAATACTATAAAAAAAAAAAAAAAGTGAAACAGTCTATTCCTTGACGGTAATATACGTGTGTGGATCTATTTTTCAGTGCGTTACAGACTTTACGACCAGAAAAATCAAGGTATAACAAATAGAATTCTTGCTGCAAAATAAAAAAAATAAAAAATCTTCATTTAACGAAAAGGCATTTTATTAAAAATTTCCGTTTCAGTTTTTATTTTCATAAAACACAAAACAAAATGGCTGGCTCTCCTCTTGCACCTTTTCCGGTTTCCCATTCTTTCTATTAAAAAAACACGCATGCGTATTAAAAACCTTCTGGCGTTTATTTATTGAATTTTGTTTACTGATGGCATACATTTTGGGATAACTAATTTGAATATTTTATGAAAATAAAAAATATAGCTGCTTTTCTTTTTGTTTTGTTTTTTCTTTTCTTTATTTTTTGTTGTTTTTTATTGTTGTTTTTATTGTTTTTGGTTATTGGTTTTCTATTTCACTCTCTCTCTCTCTCTCTCTCTCTCTCTCTCTCTCTCTCTCTCTCTTACATACACACTCTATTTCTCTATCTGTCTGTCTATCTTTCCTTCTATTACATTTTCTCTGTATCTTAGCCGCATCTTTCGCCCTCTTTTGTGTATTATTTAAATCTTTTTTTTTTATCACTCCCTCGCTATCTCTTTTCGTACATGTATTTCGACCCCTGTTTCTATCTATGTGTCCACCTCTTTCTCTGTCTCTCTCTCTCTCTCTCTCTCTCTCTCTCTCTCTCTCTCTCTCTCTTTATATATATATATATATATATATATATATATATATATATATATATATATATATATATATATATGTATTACTATAATTATTTTAATACCACAGAAACTAGTGTTTCATCCTTTCGGGAATCACCATCGTAGAAAGTGATGATTACAGCCGGTTGCGAGATTCGAACCCGGCCACGAAGCTATCTTTGACTCAATTAGCAGAGAACAAACGACATGGCCAACGTTAACGGCGAAAAATGCAGTTGAAATTAACATTTATATAAAGCGTAAATGTCATTGACGGTGAGAGTGATCTTATGATTATTACATCATGATCTGTGCATGTGATATATATATATATATATATATATATATATATATATATATATATATATATATATAAATATATGCATATATATGTATATATGTGTGTGTATATATATATATATATATATATATATGTATATATATATGTATATGTATATGTATATAAGAGCAAATACTTAATAAAACATGTTAAAAAACACTTTGAAAAAGAGTTAAAAACATTTAATTTGAAAAGGAAACATTAAATAAGTGGACTAAAAATAAATTAAATAGGACTATCCACTTATTTAATGTTTCTTTTTCAAATTAAATATGTTTTTAACTCTTTTTCAAAGTGTTTTTTAACATGTTTTATTAACTATTTGCTCTTATTATAAGCTCTATCTCCTATTTGGTTTTATCGAGCTTTTACATCTGGTTGAGATTACTTTATAAATATTAATTCTTTAATATCTATAATATACGTTAGTTTTACCATCTTGGATCATTTTGGTAAATTTAATTGTAATCTTTATTTTATTATATATATATATATATATATATATATATATATATATATATATATATATATATATATATATATATATATATATATATATAACTTTTTATCTCGTTGAAAATGGGCACATTTATGCCAACTTGATGGTTGAATATTGTTAAATCTGTACTCTTTTGTAATTTCTACCGTCCGTTCTCTCTCTCTCTCTCAGCTGGCGAAAAACTAAGTGCTTGTCTTGCTTCCAACTCATTTTTTTTTTTTTTTTTCATAATAGTGTATGTAAAATTACGACATAATCACGTTAACACACCGGTTCCCGCTGGATCACTGAAGTTAAGCAACGTTGGACCTGATCAGTATTAAATGGGTAACAATTTGGGACTTCCAGCTGCTGTATGTGTTCTCTGCTTATCTCGGCATTGTTTCCACTCGTCCTGGGTTTTTCTTTGCCACTGAATCAAAACAGTGCCGATTCAGGAGAGGTGTGGTTAGAGATTGAGCAACCTTACCTTACAATAACACGCGCAGCTGCCCTTACGGGGGGTATCCTTTGTCTTTCGAGACTAAACAGAGCCATCGAATGTCAAATTAATGGCATATGTATATTACTGAACCTTCTACGAACAAAGACTTTTCTTCTCTTTCCTTCCCTCATTGTCACCCGATAGAAAAGAGAGAGAAGCGCAACTGTTTGTGTAAATCACTTTCTTTGTTATTTTTACCACGCAATTAGTTTCCCTAGTGCTGTTGTTCAATTCCGCTACAAGCGAGCGAGAATGAGTAAGAAATCAAGAAACCGGGAAAGAGAGAGAGAGAGAGAGAGAGAGAGAGAGAGAGAGAGAGAGAGAGAGAGGGAGAGAGAGGGGGGAGTGGAGAGAGAGAGAGCAAGGGTGAAGACATGTGAGAAAATGCGCGTAAGAGCGAAACAAAACAAGCGGCCGATGACCTTTTCACCTCGCTACTGCCACTTTCTCAAACAGTAGACGTTGCGAGTCTAACTCTGTTCTATCGTTATTTTCATGGCAGGTGCTCGACTGAGTTTCAATTTATGCATACACCTTGTAAAACATTCGAAACGAATACTCGTCTAGCTACTATTGTCAACAATTGCTTTTACTATCTATGTCTAAAAATAAACGAAAATTTCACGAGCAAATTTTTTTCCTAAAATTATGTTGAACACTGCCGTGGGACTGCTTCCCAATTGACTATAACCTGGTCATTTTCAAGTCTAATTTAAACAAGTCCTTTTAAATAATTAAACTCTACCCAAGTTTCACCATTACTGTGTGTTGTGTCACCGTCTATCTAACATTCATTAATCTTTATCCTCGAGTGGTGTCTAGGCCTTGATAAGCAGTGACCCACACACACACACACACACACACAATTAACTGAGAACGAGAAAAGAGAAAGAGATCACGCAGGCATAAAAGAACGAGAATGTGGTTGGGAGTGAGCGAGAGATAAAGTAAGATATATATATATATATATATATATATATATATATATATATATATATATATATATATATAATTATTTTTTTACTATAATAATTAAATACCTACAGACACTAGTGTTTCATCCTTTCGGGATTCTTCAGTGCAGGGTGTCACGATTACTACCAGTCGAACGATTCGAACCCCGCGACACGAGACATACTCCCTTATATATATATATATATATATATATATATATATATATATATATATATATATATATAAGGGAGTAGTCACCAACAATGTGTTTTTTTTAACATTATTTTATTATTCCGTGTCTTGGTTTTTCATTTTTTTGAAAATAATTTCTGACGAAGACGCATCACAGACCGTCTGAAACGCGCGTAAACGATTTCAATGACTTAAAAACATTATTACAATGATCCAAACCTAATTCTCAATGAAAAACCAAGACACGGAATAATAAAATAATGTTAAAAAAAAAACACATTGTTGGTGACTGCTCCCTTATTTAAATATACATCTTTCTTTCGTTGGAATTTATTAACCCATTTCATATATATATATATATATATATATATATATATATATATATATATATATATGTATGAGAGAGAGAGAAAGATATATATATATATATATATATATATATATATATAGAGAGAGAGAGAGAGAGAGAGAGAGAGAGAGAGAGAGAGCAAAAGAATTACAAGAGATAGATGAGCGAGAGAGTGAATAGTTTTCAAATTAACAATTCATCTCGAAAAATTATTGCAATTCCAAATAAAAATGTTTACTTTTTGTTTTACAACAAAATTCATTTCATTCAAATTATTATTTTTAATTCATCAGAAAAGTAAATTGTGATTGGATCGTTTTTTGTTTTTTGTTTTGTTTTTTTGTTGTTGTTTTTTTGTTTTTTTGTTTTGTTTTGTTTTTTTTGTTTTTTTTTGTTTTGTTTTGTTTTTTGTTTTTTGTTGAAAAATGCGAAATACATTTCTTTGTTCATTTCACTGTTGCACAGGTAAAGCAACCACTTCCGCAAATGATAATGTCTTATAGTTTACAGAAAAACGTCCAACAAAGACCGAACACTAGCGTAATTTCTTAAAAATAAGAGGGTCTTCCAAAAGTAAGGCCTCTTATATTTTTTTAACTAAAACACTAAAACGGTGAAGAGATAGGAAGACTGGAGTGGTACCAATCAAACGAGCGACCTTTTGTACTTCAGAATATATTTTTCTAGATAATCACCAACCATTATTCTCAATGCACTTTTGTTACCCAATTTTCATGTCTCAGTTATAAAAACCGCGCTTTGTCATTCACATCCCTGTCTCCGCTCTGAAATCTATGAAAGCATCACTCAATTGTGTTGATATCAACAGCATCGATTTCATAAAAGTTCTACAGGTGTTGTGAATAATGATCGGTTCAATTTTTTCTGCATAGAGGAATTCAATCATGAATCTCTGCTTCTGACGCACATCCCTGGTACGGGTTGCTTTCTCAGAGTCTCACAGCGTCAATATCCCCACCAGAGAGATGAAACGTTTTGGTCAAGAATGCATAAGTTCAGTCATCCCAAAAATGTTATTTTCAGTTCCTTCTGTTCCATTCGGGCGAAATGAAATTGGAGGCATTACTTTGGGATGTCTCTTCTTTTCGGTTTAATGATTGCATTTCCGGTTAAACTGTTGAATTTCCGGTTTAATGACTGAATTTCCGGATTAAAGATTGAATTTCCGGTTTAATGACTGAATTTCCGGATTAAAGATTGAATTTCCGGTTTAATGACTGAATTTCCGGATTAACGATTGAATTTCCGGTTTAATGACTGAATTTCCGGATTAACGACTGAATTTTCAGTTTAACCACTGAATTTTCCGTTTAACGACTGAATTCCTGGAAGTTAAGACAAAGCTCCGATGCATCAACTGAATCCTATTAGTTTGTTAGCCAAAGAAAAGCAAATTTTTTCTCCTTTTGCCACGTCTCATTTCGGACTTCCTGTTCGTGACGTCATATTCTCACACGTAGCTCTAAATCTCATGGAATGTTCCATTTCTCTGCTTAACTTCGAGTCTAAAACTATTTTACGCATCAGTTCAATATAACTAAATGGAAGAAGATCGTCCCAACCTACATTCAGATTAGCAGTGCATGAACACAAAAGAATAAACCGTTCAACTTTATTGACGGTGGCAAAACGAGCTACATCACAACATCATATGTGGTCAGACATTTTTGTATTTTATATAAATCTGTATATTATTTGAATTATTCAGAATACTGTTCTCATCTTCAGTTTTATTCACACAATGTTTCGACCGATGCTTGATTCCTTTAGCTTCCTGATATGCTTAAGAGAACTAACAGCTGCTTCGTATTATTTGTTCCGTCAGCCAAGACTGGATAAAGGTCCTATGTAATTCGCAATTTTTCGATCGCTCACACTGAGAAACAAGAGTACGCTACCCCCGCGAAGAAAATAAAGGGTTCCGCTCGAAATTCCGTCCAACAGAAAGATTCCCGAGTTCGACAAGATATACATGAAGAAGCTCGGAGGTTACATCGACCGAAACGTTGTGAAAAACACTGAAGATGAAAACAAATAATACGAATGACCAATCCTCATCTCCAAAATTCAGAAACGTCATAACAACTGGTTTATGGTTGGAATAATTTTATTCGCGTACATGTGCAGCTGTGAAAACTGCAATAAAAATAAAACAAACGATTGACACAAATAATATATATAAAATGTACAAAATGATATATAATATTTAAAATGAATGCAAACAAATAAATGATACAAAGGAAAAGAGTAGGAAATGAACATGACAGCGACACCAGACACATGTGATATGAAAAAAAAAAAGAACATCACATGGAATGAGAAATATTGACTGCCGAAATATGTTAAATAAAATAAGTAAATAGGTTCATAAGAGTATTGGTTGATGGGCAGAAATCAGAAGCTCTTAGTATTAATGCTGGAGTCCCTCAGGGGTCCATCATGGGCTCTACTCTCTTCCTGATCTATATTAATGATCTTCCAAATCACATCCTTACATCATTCGTAGACATCTATGCTAATGACACTACTATCTATTATAGCACGCACATCTAAGACCGTAAACGACCAAGTTCTCTCTGATTCTCTCTCCTCTGATCTTGAGCAAGTAGTACAATGGGGAAAGAGGTGGCTTGTTATTTTTTATGCATCTAAGACAAAGCTTTTATCTTTACATCATCGACGCTCCATTCTATGGTCCCCCCTCGCCAAACTTTCACAAGAAACACCCGTCTAGCAGAAAACACTATCACTAGTTTCCCCCACTCTTTATCTGTGCCTAAACCTAAGCGTAGATTCCATGAGCAAAGCTTCTTTCTTAGAACTGCACGCCTACGGAATTGTCTTCCGTTTTTTTTTTTGCTCTCCAGCTTACTACAATATGGTTGTCTTCAAGTCTAACGTAAACAAGTTTTTGATGAGCCGTTCCATATAAGTTAACAAATTTACCGAACCTCCATTACTAACGGTTACTATATTGTCCAATTTCTACTGTACACTCTTTAACCCTTATCCTTGAGTGGCCTCTTGGCCTTGATAAGTGGTGATGCCTATGTAAAAAAAATATATACGTAAAGAAATATTTAATATGAATATCCTTATAAAAAAACAAAGTTATATACGTTGCGTTACGCTTAAATCTTGACCAATCTAATGTCACTATCTCTATATCTACTATTATATAAAACTCACTGTGTGTGTGCGAGTTCCTTATAGGTTCCGAAATGGCTGAGCCTATCTTTTGCAAATTTCAGATAAAGGTAATTTATATATCTGGCAGGTTTTTTAGATATGTTTGTACAGAAATCCATGCGATCTTAAAAAATAATCTTTCTCTCTTATGATGAACAAGAAAAATTTTTACATGAAAACATTATACGTTACACCAGTCAAGAGAAATAATAAAATCTCAGCAAATCATTTCTTCTTTTAAAAAAATAAAAATAAAAAAAAAACAGATTTATTTTCATCTGGAGATATATTCCAGTGGTGGAGCATACGACTGAGATCGAATGATCTTTATTTAAGCCTGGGTGTACCTTACCAATTTATTTTAATTTTTTTTTTTTTTTTTTTTTAATTAATGGGTTCAATTTGCGATAAAAGAAAAGGTTACCATTGAACGACTCTAACATGTAGACTCCACTCAGTGGACGAAACCTTGATATAGACCAATATAATAAAACAGCTCGACTACACCGAGAAGAATTTCTACATAATAAAGAACATCACAACAAAACCCAAAACATTTCTCCACAAGAACGAAAACTATTCACACCCTAAAAATAACTATGATATCACGATCAAATCAGCAAACAAAGGAGGAGCCATAACCTTCATGGACACCGCTAAATATATAAAGAAGCGAAACCCCAACTCAAACACACAAATTTCTACAAAACACTCCCTGAAGACCTAACGTTCAGTTATACACTAGAACTGACTAGTTTTATACAAAGCTTTATCCTTTGTATCTCCAAGACCATTACTTCCTTCATCCCCACAAATCCTAAAGTAGCTAAATTCTGCACTACTCTCAAACTATATAAACTGTACCAACTCATAACAAACACTAGTGCTACCACCGCTACAACAATTACACCTCAAACATTGACCTTTAACCTCGACAAAATCCATGAATTAGCCAAATCCCTGAATATTTCACACCCTCCTGGTAGATCTATAATATCAGATGTTGGTATCCTAACAGAATATATTTTCGTACATGTAGATAAGTTTTAACCAATTATTACCTAGCATCCCTAGCTACTCTACTCTTTATTTTTTATGTA
>NC_136516.1:7897500-7920000 GCF_053919585.1 Euprymna scolopes
TGATCACTGTCTGTCTGACGTAATGAACATTTAAATTAAAATGTTTAAAATTCAACGCTATTTCACACGGTTAATAGTAGCCGAATGGATACGGCCTCCGCTAATCGAGCCAGAGATGTCTCGTGTCGCGGGGTTCGAATTGTTCGACTGGTAGTAATCGTGACACCCTGCACTGAAGAATCCCGAAAGGATGAAACACTAGTGTCTGTAGGTATTTAATTATTATAGTAAAAAAATAATTATGACAGCCCCTTTAAGAAATTCGTTTCTTATCGTTGAGCACTTTCCGTTGAATTAAAAAAGTCGGTCAATTTAGCTCTTATGCGTAGATCATCGTATAACGATTTGATCACTGTCTGTCTGACGTAATGAACATTTAAATTAAAATGTTTAAAATTCAACGCTATTTCACATGGTTAATAGTAGCCGAATGGATACGGCCTCCGCTAATCGAGCCAGAGATGTCTCGTGTCGCGGGGTTCGAATCGTTCGACTGGTAGTAATCGTGACACCCTGCACTGAAGAATCCCGAAAGGATGAAACACTAGTGTCTGTAGGTATTTAATTATTATAGTAAAAAAATAATTATGACAGCCCCTTTAAGAAATACGATTCTTATCGTTGAGCACTTTCTGTTGAATTAAAAAGTCGGTCAATTTAGCTCTTATGCGTAGATCATCGTATAACGATTTGATCACTGTCTGTCTGACGTAATGAACATTTAAATTAAAATGTTTAAAATTCAACGCTATTTCACACGGTTAATAGTAGCCGAATGGATACGGCCTCCGCTAATCGAGCCAGAGATGTCTCATGTCGCGGGGTTCGAATCGTTCGACTGGTAGTAATCGTGACACCCTGCACTGAAGAATCCCGAAAGGATGAAACACTAGTGTCTGTAGGTATTTAATTATTATAGTAAAAAAATAATTATGACAGCCCCTTTAAGAAATTCGTTTCTTATCGTTGAGCACTTTCCGTTGAATTAAAAAAGTCGGTCAATTTAGCTCTTATGCGTAGATCATCGTATAACGATTTGATCACTGTCTGTCTGACGTAATGAACATTTAAATTAAAATGTTTAAAATTCAACGCTATTTCACACGGTTAATAGTAGCCGAATGGATACGGCCTCCGCTAATCGAGCCAGAGATGTCTCGTGTCGCGGGGTTCGAATCGTTCGACTGGTAGTAATCGTGACACCCTGCACTGAAGAATCCCGAAAGGATGAAACACTAGTGTCTGTAGGTATTTAATTATTATAGTAAAAAAATAATTATGACAGCCCCTTTAAGAAATACGATTCTTATCGTTGAGCACTTTCTGTTGAATTAAAAAGTCGGTCAATTTAGCTCTTATGCGTAGATCATCGTATAACGATTTGATCACTGTCTGTCTGACGTAATGAACATTTAAATTAAAATGTTTAAAATTCAACGCTATTTCACACGGTTAATAGTAGCCGAATGGATACGGCCTCCGCTAATCGAGCCAGAGATGTCTCGTGTCGCGGGGTTCGAATCGTTCGACTGGTAGTAATCGTGACACCCTGCACTGAAGAATCCCGAAAGGATGAAACACTAGTGTCTGTAGGTATTTAATTATTATAGTAAAAAAATAATTATGACAGCCCCTTTAAGAAATTCGTTTCTTATCGTTGAGCACTTTCCGTTGAATTAAAAAAGTCGGTCAATTTAGCTCTTATGCGTAGATCATCGTATAACGATTTGATCACTGTCTGTCTGACGTAATGAACATTTAAATTAAAATGTTTAAAATTCAACGCTATTTCACACGGTTAATAGTAGCCGAATGGATACGGCCTCCGCTAATCGAGCCAGAGATGTCTCGTGTCGCGGGGTTCGAATCGTTCGACTGGTAGTAATCGTGACACCCTGCACTGAAGAATCCCGAAAGGATGAAACACTAGTGTCTGTAGGTATTTAATTATTATAGTAAAAAAATAATTATGACAGCCCCTTTAAGAAATTCGTTTCTTATCGTTGAGCACTTTCCGTTGAATTAAAAAAGTCGGTCAATTTAGCTCTTATGCGTAGATCATCGTATAACGATTTGATCACTGTCTGTCTGACGTAATGAACATTTAAATTAAAATGTTTAAAATTCAACGCTATTTCACACGGTTAATAGTAGCCGAATGGATACGGCCTCCGCTAATCGAGCCAGAGATGTCTCGTGTCGCGGGGTTCGAATCGTTCGACTGGTAGTAATCGTGACACCCTGCACTGAAGAATCCCGAAAGGATGAAACACTAGTGTCTGTAGGTATTTAATTATTATAGTAAAAAAATAATTATATATATATATATATATATATATATATATATATATATATATGTATATATATATCTTAATGGGAAACAAATCATTCAAAAAGTAGCTTCCCTTATCTTTGTACATTTATTACTGTTATTACTCCTGTGCGTGCGTACGTGCGTGTGTATATACAGTAGCATCCAAAAGGTAAGGAACGATCGATCATTTTTTTTTTAATGCCTTCTAACTTTATCTATGAAAACGAAAAAAAAAAATTTTTCGGTGAATTTTCCAATGTTTAATAATGGTAGTTAAAGAAAAAAAAAATTTTAATTTTTGATTTTAATACATATTAGTTTTTTTTTACATATAAATGAATTTAATTCAATTACAGGCGTCCAAAAGTTAAGGAACGAGGGAAATTCATTATGAAAAAATAAAGAATCCTTTCAGTATTTATTGAAAAGCCCCTTTTTTTTTCAATCACACTATGGCATCTTTTGCTGCAAGACAGAACCAATCGTTCACATGTTATAGGTGAAATATTATTCCAGTATGTTTTTATACATTCCCATAAATCATGAAGATTTGGGGGGGGGGGGGTTCTGTGATCTTATCACCAATAATTTTCCAAACATTTTCATTTGGATTCAGGTCTGGGCTCCGAGCTGGCCAATCCATAACGCAAATATTGGATCTATTTATCTCTTCTAAAACTATTTTTGCTTTATGGCACGGTGCGTTGTCTTGCATAAAGATATCAGAATTAGAAAGATTAGGTACCACATCTTCTCTAATCAATTCTCTGTACATTCGGACATTAACTTTTCCATGAATTCTCACAAGGGGGCCAGTTCCTTTTGAAGATATCATGCCCCATACCATTATACTGCCGCCTCCAAATTTTACTGTACTTTTAACGCACTTAGGGGACAGTCTTTCTCCATTTTTTCTTCTGACATGTGGTCTTTTGTCTGATCCGAAAAGATTAAATTTAGATTCATCAGTAAAATGAACCTTTTCCCATTTTTTTCTTCCCAAAACAAATGTTTTTCGGCGAATAACAATCTGGCCTTTTTATTCTTGATAGAAATTAAAAGCTTAAAGCATGGACTTCTTGAAAATAATCCAACTTTGTTTAATCTTCGTGAGATCGTTTGTCAGGAAATCTTGTGTCCAGTTTCGGATGTAAAATCCAGGGATATCGAAGCCGCAGTTTTAAAGCGATCAGAACGAGATGATCGGGTGATTTTTCTATCCTCCCTTTTAGTTGTTATTCGGGGTCGGCCCGATTTTTTCTTTTCAGTAAACCTTTTTTTCTATTTTCAATAATCCGAAAAAAAAAACGCTTTTAGACCTTTTCAATATTTTAGCAATCTCCCCTATTGACATTTTTTCATCATAATGGTCACAAATAAGCTGTTTTTCTTGTATAGATAGCCTTTTTCGAATATTCGGAGTCGACATTTTGTTGCTGTTAATAAAATTGTTAACGTTTGTATTAATTTTCTGCGTTCCTAAACTTTTGGACGCCTGTAGTTTAATTAAATTTATTTATATGTAAAAAAAACTAATATGTATTAAAATCAAAAATTTAAAAAAAAAAAACTTCTTTAACTACCATTATTAAGCATCGGAAAATTCACCAAAAAGTTTTTTTTTTTTGTTTTGTTTTTTTTTCATAGATAAAGTTAAAAGCCATTAAACAAAATGACCGATCGTTCCTTAACTTTTGGACGCTACTATATATATATATATATATATATATATATATATATATATATATATATATATATATATATATATCCTTATGACTTATGCATTGTTTTCTTTTATTTATTCATAGCCTGGGTGCCCGGCGTTGCCCGGGTGTTTGGAGGTGTGTGTTGAGCAAAAAAAAAACGTTGTAATAGGCAGGCAGGCTCGAACCAGTACACCGAAGGAGGAAAAGAATGTGAAAAAAAAAACGTGATGTCTTTACTGTTGCGCCCATCGCCAAACCGGAAGTGACGAATGTTTAAATTAAGACTAGTCAATCGAAAAGAGGGGATGACTTTCGAAAATATCAGTGAAAAAAGCGACCCCTCATTGTAGAGAAGTGCCTGGTTGGAGGTGAAGGAATTTATGTTTTTAGCTAATTTTTCGATATTTGTCGCCCGAAGGGTCGAGCTTCACTTCAAAACTATACTGATCTCGTGAAAATCCGTCGCCTCTGTCGAAAATTTTAGTCAGGCATACAAACATACACACATACATATATCCAAACCGACAGGTAAGATTTTATTATAGTTTATTCAAATATTGCATCTTTACATATAACTTTTTAACATAAAATAATAAAACAAACTGTTCTTGAGTTTTATGTAAAACTGAAACTAAAGAAACCCTTACTTCACACATAACTTATAGAAAAAGAATTATAAAGATGTTTGTTTCTAAAGAAATGATCGCTTCACTCACAAAAAGATTTTTGTCGTAATGAGCGACAAAATCCATCTTTTGATCATTTCTGTCTCGAACCATAACTTCAAATAACGATTCAATGCGCATGTGTTGCAGAAGATCAAAAGGCATGAAGGGCCAATTGACCGTGCAACTAATAAAGTTCATACAAGACAAAGAGGTAACAGCAACATCAAAAGGATGACAAACACAGATGATTGGTTGAATGTGATAGCATATCATGTTTTATTGTTTACCACGAAAAAAAGGGTAAAATGTACGACAATGGATTCAGGATCAGCGGGAGTGAGAACGGGTTTCTCACGAGATGGAAATGATTGAGGTCTTGAGGTAAGAACTAGTAAATGGACGTCAGTGGCCATTGGAACAGATAGCTCAACGTCAGTGGGTACAGGTAGTTGTACATATTTAGACACTGGAGAAGATAGCCGGGCGTTAATGGGCACTTGATCAGGTGACTGGATGTTGGTAGGTACTGAAGTAGGTAGTTGAACGCCAGTTGGCCACAGGATCCAGTGGCTGGAAATCTCACTCATTGAAAATTGTGTCACTTACAGACATGATAGAAGGCCCCCATCGCTCTCAGGATTTGTATACAACTGTCCAACTAGTAGATGGTCTGCAACAAAAAAAGAAAACCGGTTTTCATCAAACAGAAATGGAATCATGTCGTCTTTTCTATGGCAAAAATTTTATTTTTCCATTTTGTAGTTCTTATTCTTGTAAAGCTGTTTAAATGTCACCTTAAAGAAAAATGTTTTCCGACAACTTGGAAAACTACTACTACGACGACGACTAAAACTACTACTACTACTACTACTACTACTACTACTACTACTACTACTACTATCGAATGGAAACGATCTCGAGGATATTTCATATTTATTTGGTTAAAACACATATACAGATCAGATCAGAATATTTAATCTCGATTGGTCGCCAATGTCGGTTTTCGACCAATCAGAAAGACTTGTATTCTGAAGATGGGTATCTGTTCATGTCATATAATCCCCCCCCCCTTATTCAATAGAGTTTCAAAATTAATCTCTTCTTGTCAGACGAAATAACCACTAAAATAAAAAATACTAGTTTGCATAAATTTGAGAATTTGGCGATCATGAAGACAGACCTGATCGTTTAAGGGACATAACTCTACTATTACTAAAAAAAAAATTCGAGTAAATGTAAGAAAAAAGGTACATAAAAAATAGAATTATATTATTATTTATTTTTATTTTTTGTGTCACATAAAATAAAGTGGTTGGTAAAACAACAATTGTTGTTTAAAATAGACAATTTTATTTTTTATTTTTTTACATTTTTTTAATACATGAATGTTTTTGTAAAAGTAGAGTTACGTCCCTTAAACGAACAGATCTTTCTTCATGACTGCCGAAAATTTGAAAACAAAGTGAAAAAATGTCTACAATCTGTTAAAAGAAAAACATTTTTTTTTTTTTTTTTTTTTTTTTTTTCACAAGAAAAGTTTTCAAAATTTTAATATTGGGTAAAGAAAAATAATGTTTGGAGAAGTGATTTGAAAATAGTTGAGAGAAGTTTAGCAATAATTTACAATAGTCAATTAACAAAATTTGATCAATGAAGTAATTAAATCCTAACTCAGCCAAACATAATTAGTGACGTAAACAATTACATTAAGTTTTGAATTCAGAAATCCATGGATTAAGAAAAAATATTTTATATTCTTTGTTTGAACATTTGATGCTGTAATTTTTATTTTTCATCGTATCATTTTCTCTTACACATATATATTAGTGATGAGACAATTCTAATATTTTTCATGATTCCGATACAATTACTGATTCCGATTCAGATTCTTTATAAATCTCTAAATATTTAACCAAAAAGTTGTTTTCTTTTACCCGATGACCGTTAAAATCGCATGTTAAATGTGCAGATATGTTCCTACAAATAAAAAAACACTTGTGGAGAGGTGATCAATAGATTTTTGTTTTACTGGTAGTTTAAAATCAATAAATATTTATTTTATTTTACTACCAGCAGTGGAAGACTTTGTTTCAAACAAAATTAAATAAAGATAATTAAAGAATCGTTTTTGGCACTGGAAAATAAGCACAACGTTATCAGCTTCCAATACCCACAAAAGTTCCGATTTTTCTGATTCCTAATTCTTTTTTTTTTTTTTTTTTTTTTATTACATTTTCACCCCAAACAAGGCAAATTGCCACTTTGGTGTAGGGGGCTACTATCAGGGGCAACAACTACTGGGGTACTATGTAGGGATTTGGGCAGCAAGGTGTCGGTTCACGTTACACTTGAACTTCTGCACGTCAGTACTGTTGGGGAAGCAGGGACCTGGAATGGAATTCCAGAGTCTTGCGGTTCTGGGGAAGAAACTATTGGAGTAAAAAGATCTTTTACATCTAGGGACCTCTACAGTGTGGGGGTGGGATCTAGTAGCCTGTCGGGTTTGTCGAGGGTGCTCGCGTCGTGGGGGCACAAGTGATTGCAGTTCATCAGAGCATTCACCACTAAAATACTTGTAGAACAGGCAGAGGGATGCAACATTTCGTCGATGGGACAGAGGCTGAAGCTTAGATGCCAGTTCAGGGCCTATCAGATTTGCGACTCTCTTCTGAACCTTGTCAAGGAGCGAGAGACTAGTAGCAGATGCACCAGCCCAGATGTGGCAGCAATACTCCATACATGGGCGAATGGTGGCCTTATAGAGGTACAGGATACTTTCGGGTGTTAGTAGTTTTCTAGCACGGTAGAGAGAGCCCACCTTTCTTGCAGCGGCCCTGGCAATGCCTTCAATGTAATTGTTCCAACTCATGTTTCCTGTGAACGTTAGGCCAAGGAGTTTGAAAGATGGACTCTCAGATAAAGAGTCGTTGGCCATTGCTATTGGTGGTAGAGAGGGTTTCTTGTAATTATTGAATGAAACTAGTTTAGTCTTGGCAGCATTGAACGCGACCAACCACTTTTGTCCCCATTCCACTACAGATTGGAGGTCTTCCTCTAGTGTTTCTGCCATTTCTTTAGAAATGTGTTCATTCGTCTTCCTGTCGTGTCTGCCATAGAGTGTAGTGTCATCAGCATATATACCCATCTCAGAGGCAATGTTGTCGGGGAGGTCATTTATGAATATCAGGAACAATAGAGGTCCAAGGATAGAACCCTGGGGCACTCCCGCATTTATATCATATTGTTTAGATGTGCGACCGTAATTAAATCCTTCTTAGATAAGAGAAAATCCTAATTGTGATTTCTATTAATCGTCCCAACACTAATACATACATATATAAAATTTTATTATATATATATATATATATATATATATATATATATATATATATATATATATATATATATATATATATGATTGATATGTAGTTTGCTTGAAGCATTGTGTGGGATAGGTGTGTAAAAGAGATTTAGAAGACTGTCACAATGCGAGGAATGAATTATAGTCGCTGTTGGTAAGAGGAGACGAGAACAAGTGGCGATTTTAAAAATCAATAAGTACATACATATATATATATTTTTTTTATATATATATTTATTCAGTTGTATGGTAAAACGTCTTACTTGTAAGCCTATGCGATGTATTCCATTATTAATTTCGGAACAATTTTCCCTTTTCAAATGGTGTGCGTAACAGGTCGATTCAAAGCATGCTGGATGAAGGACCGGAAGTTGTGTAGCTATGTAAGGCCTCGGGGCAAATGTGAGTAGGGGATTTATGTATGGTATGATTAGGTAATTAATATGTTTATAAATTTGCTATTTTTATTTATTTGTCTTTATTTTTTATTTTATTTATTTATTTTTATTTTGGTTTATAACTTGTTTTAGAGTGAGCTTTTTTATTGTTTTCTGGTTTGTTGTCTTTATCATTATTACTATTATTTATTTATTTTTTTTTTTCTGCTGATGTGTGGGTGTCTCTGCTTTTCTGGGTCACTTGAGTCGCTACTGGGCTGCGTCCGGTAGACTACTGTAGGGGCGGGATGTGAGAGAGGAGGAGAGGTCAGGGTCGGCAGCTGGGTGTTTAGGTCAGTGTTGCTGGGGGTAGGAAGATAGGTGAGGGGAAGGGAAGGGGAATAGGCGTGACATTCCTTGGGAGTTGTTAATTTATTTATTTTCATGAGTGGTAGTAGATTTTTATATGTATTTATTTATTTTATTCTTTTTTTATTTTAATTGGTTTGTATTACTTCACCTCAACACCTGCAGAAACACTAACAAATCTATTAAAGTCGATATTTTAACCACAGAACGCAATATCGGGAATCTTCGCATAACAGAATCGCTACTAATATCCAAATTATGGCCAGAATTCAATAACAGACTGGAGCTCGGATCTTCATTCATTATATAACTCTACACACGGCTCCCACCCAACACTTACCATTACAACCATAACCCATTAGAACAGATACACCACTGCACACAGCTCACAGCCCGCCTCACATTCCAAACAGGACATTACCACAACCTCCTCCCATATAAATAATATAAAAAAAAATAAATAAATAAAATAACAATAATATACTAAAGGAAACCTAATAAATAAAACAGCAGTATATATTTAAAAAGAAAAAAAAAGGAAAAAGAAAAATTAATTAAAATTAAAAGTTACTGAAGCAATACAAACCAACTAAAATCAAAAGTTAATAAAACCAACTAAAATTAAAAGTTAGCTGAAGTAATACAAACCAATTATGAAAAAAAAAAAATAAATAAATATAAAAATCTTCTACCACTCATATATATATAACTCTACATACAGCTCCTACCTAACACTTACCATTACAACCATAACCCATTAGAACAGATACACCACTGCACGCAGCTCACAGCCCGCCTCACATTCCAAACAGGACATTACCACAACCTCCTCCCATATAAATAATACAAAAAAATAAATAAATAAATAAAATAACAATAATATACTAAAAGAAACTTAATAAATAAAACAGCAGTATATATTTTTAAAAAAATTTAATTAAAATTAAGTTACTGAAGTAATACAAACCAACTAAAATTAAAAGTTAACTGAAGTAATACAAACCAATTAAAATAAAAAAAAAATAATAAATAAATAAATAAATAAATATAAAAATCTACTACCACTCATGAAAATAAATAAATTAACAACTCCCAAGGAATGTCACCCCTATTCCTCTTCCCTTCCTCTCACCTATCTTCCTACCCCCAGCAACACTGACCTAAACACCCAGCTGCCGACCCCAACCTCTCCACCTCTCTCACATCCCGCCGCTACAGTAGTCGACCGGACGCAGCCCAGTAGCGACTCAAGTGACCCAGAAAAGCAGAGACACCCACACATCAGCAGAAAAAAAAAATAAAATAAAAAAAAATAATAATAGTAATAATGATAAAGACAACATAACAGAGAACAATAAAAAAAAAAGCTCACACTAAAACAAGTTATAAACCAAAAAAAAAAAATAAATAAATAAAATAAAAATAAAGACAAATAAAAATAGCAAATTTATAAACATATTAATTACCTAATCATACCATACATAAATCCCCTACTCACATTTGCCTCAAGGCCTTACATAGCTACACAACTTCCGGTCCTTCATCCAGCATGCTTTGAATCGACCTGTTACGCACACCATTTGAAAAGGGAAAATTTTTCCGAAATTAATAATGGAATACGTCGCATAGGCTTACAAGTAAGACATTTTACTATACAAATGAATAAATATATATATATATATATATATATATATATATATATATATATATATATATATATATATGTATGTACTTATTGATTTTTAAAATCGCCACTTGTTCTCGTCTCCTCTTACCAACAGCGACTATAATTCATTCCTCGCATTGTGACAACCTTCGAAATCTCTTTTACACATATATATATATATATATATATATATATATATATATATATATATATATATATATATATATATATTTTACCCTTCACCAGACTATCCATTCACGTGAAATCATCGTTTTCTTCACTTTATTCCCTCTGCTTCACTATTTATTACCAAGTAAGACCTATGACTTACTTATAGTTTCATTAAATACTTTTACAAGCAAAATCCAATCCCGCATTTTGCTAAATCCTACTCTCTGATGAGAAGGAAAGTTTTAAAAAAAATATTTTTTTTTATTCAATCTTCACCCCAAACAAGGCAAGTGCCACTTTGAAGTAGGGGGCTACTATCGGGGACAATTAGCGAGGGCATTATGAAGGGAGATGAATAGAAAGATGTTTGTTCACATTACACTTGAACTTCTGCATATCAGTACAGTTGGGAAAGCAGTATCCCGGAAGGGAGTTCCAAAGACTTGCAGTTCTGGGGAAGAAACTATTGGAGTAAAAGGCTTTCTTACACCTAGGGATCTCTACTGCAAAGGGGTGAGACTTAGTTGCTTGTCGGGTTTGTTGGGGGTAGTTATGTCGAGGAGATACAAGTGCGTTCAGTTCGTCAGAGCAGCCACCATTAAAGTATTTGTAGAACAGGCAGAGGGATGCAACATTTTGTTGATGGGACAGAGGCTGAAGCTTAGATGACAGTTCAGGACCTATCAGGTTGGCGACTCTCTTTTGAACCCTGTCTAGGAGCGAGAGACAAGCAGAAAATGCACCAACCCAAATGTGACAGCAATACTCCATACATGAGCGAATAGTGGACTTATAGAAGTACAAGATACTTTCAGGTGTAAGTAATTTTCTGGCACGGAAGAGAGAGCCCACCTTCCTTGCAGCAGCCTTGGCAATGTTCTCAATGTATCTATTCCAGTTCATATTCCTTGTAAACGTTAGGCCGAGGAGTTTAAAGGAAGTACTTTCAGGCAGTATATTCTTAGCCATTGCTATTCGTGGTAGAAAAGGTTTCTTGTAGTTATTGAAGGAAACAGGCTTAGTCTTAGCAGCATTGAATGTGACCATCCATTTTTGTCCTCATTCCACTACAGATTGGAGGTCATCCTCTAGTGATTCTGCCATTTCCTTAGATATGTGTTCATTTGTTTTCCCCTCATGCCTGTTATAGAGGGTGGTGTCAACGGCAAATATACCCATCTCAGAAACAATTTTATCAAGGAGGTCATTTATGAATATCAGGAACAATAAAGGTCCAAGGATATACCTCTGAGGTACTCCCGCATTTATATCATATTGTTTAGATATACGACCGTTGCGGACAGCTTGGATTTTTCTCTTACTTAAGAAGGATTTAATTACATTATGTATTCTTCCAGTGATACCATATGATCTAATTTTCCTTAGAAGACCATCGCGCCATACCCTGTCAAAAGCCTTAGATATATCAAGGGCTACCGCTCTACCCTCCCCTGTTTTGTCCAGTGAAGTGTATATACGTTCAGAGACTACAGTTAAGATATCTGCTGTTGAACGGGCTTGCCTAAATTCATATTGTTTGTCGATCAGGAGTTTAGCAGCTGTTAGGTGTTGGACTAGGGCTCATATATTTTGGCGAAAAGTGGGAGGAGGCTAATGGGGCGATAATTTAGTAGGCCAGTTCTTTCACCAGAATTCTTGAAGACTGGTACCGCAGAAGCGGTTTTCCAGCAGTCGGGAAAGCAAGAATCGTTAAGGCATTTATTGTAAAGTTTGGAGAGAACTGGAGCAATCTCAGCAGAGCATTTTTTTATTAGCATAGCCGGGATGAGATCTGGTCCACATGCTTTTGAGGTGTCTAGGTTTTTTATAATACCATACACCTGAGAAGGGTGATTTTCAAATCGTCTAGCGTGGCGTCTGTCCGCAAAGGAAAGTCAGGGAGGGAGTGGTGTGCCGCGTCCAGTGTGGAGTTTGAGGCAAACCGACTGGCAAACAGATTTGCCTCATCAGTTGCCGTGCAAACAACTTCATGATTGATTTATAGTGGGGGAATCGTTGACTGCGCATTATTTACTACACTCTTCTAGATTTTCCAAAAATCACGGGTTCCTAATTTCTGTGCTTCAATGCGTTTCCTGGTGGTTTTAGAGTAATCTGTCTTAGCTCTCTATTTCTCAATTACTCTCTTACAATTATTTCTGGCTTCTATATACTTCTGTCTGCTTGAACTGGACTTATGTCGGCTTAATCTGCAGAATGCATGCTGCCTTTGAGCAATGGCAGCTGCACAAGCAGAGGTAAACCATTGAGGAGATTGGGGTTTGCTATAGAATTTCCGTGTGGCTCAATTGCACACTGTTCAATTCGGAGAGAAAAGATATTTTGCCATGGGGCATCTCTGATGAGTTCTCTGATGGTTTCCCAGTCAGCCTTTTTGTAATATCTCGTTGTTTTGAGTAGTAGGTCTTCAGATTTAGGGCGAGAATTTAGGCTGATTTCTACCATTATCACAGCGTGATCAGCATTCCCGAGTGGGCTGTGGGCATTTGTTGTACAATCATGGGGAACTGTTTTCAGAAATAGATCTAAAAGTGAGGCATGTTGGTCTTGCTAGTCTGGGAAACGTGTCGGGAATGTAACCAACTGAGATAGGGAATGGGATATAGTGAAGCTATGAGTTGTGCTACCAGTACTCCAGCACTAGTATCGAGGGAGATTGCTATATCTATGCCGTCAGAGATTTTGTTAATTAGGGTACAATCTTGGGTTGAGGGAGAGCGGTAGAGAAAATACAACTAGCTAATATTATGTTGCATATTTAGTCTGAAGTATTTCTTTGAAACTCCACAGCTTAAGGACTATCCACTTATTTTGTGCTTCCTTTTTAAAATTAAATGTTTTTAACTCTTTTCAAACTGTTTTTAACATGTTTTATTAACTTCTTGTTTATATATATATATATATATATATATATATATATATATATTAATAATGTTTATTTATTTATTTATTAAACATTTGAATATGTTTTTTCATTCAAATATCTATTAAATATTTTACGGGCATAAAAGTTATCCATGGACACGTGTGTTTCTAGGTTTCGCCTGTCGTCAGCATGGCTAAGCTTTTAACAAGGCTCGAACTCGTCCCAGCTCGATAAGCAATCTGGTGTTTTACCACAAGACCACGATACCTTGTTAAATTCTATGCACGATTTTTATCGCTTTTAAATGTAAGATCTATTGTTGATTTTATTTAGTTTTTTTATAAGCCATTCTGTATTATTTAATTGTTACGTTCACCTGAACAGTTTTTTTAAAGGGAGTTACTTGCCCTTTGTTTATATTCGAGTCGCCCTCATTTGGAAAGTATGAAACCTAGAAACATGCGTGTACATGGATAACTTTTATGCACGTAAAATATTTACTAGAATATTTGAATTAAAAAATATATTCAAATGTTATATGTGTGTGTGTGTGTGTGTGTGTGTGTGTGTATGTGTGTGTGTGTGTGTGTGTGTGTGTGTGTGTGTGTGTGTGTGTGTGTGTGTGTGTGTGTGTGCGTGTGTGTAATTATGTTATCAAAGAGTAAATCTTTAAAAAATAAAACAAAATTTATCAAAATAAGAAAAGCTCAACACTATTAAGAGGACCAAATAATAATATGAAAATTAAAGACGAGGAATAAAAGTTATATATAACTTTATTATATCATCAGAACATAACGAAAAGTAAAGGGGAAAATTAACAAAAAAAAAACGTTTTTAGGCCACGGCATTTCGAAACTTAATGCTTCTCATCAGAAGAAGAGAAGGGCCAGAATTATACAAAATGCAAATATAGAAATAACTTGGTCAATGACATTTAAAAATGAAATGAGAATGAATTTCATTTCTAAATGTCATTAAGCCAGTTTTTTTATATTTGCATTTTGTATAATTCTGGCTCTTCTCCTCTTCTGATGAGAAGCATTAAGTTTCGAAATGCCATGGCCTACAATGCAGTCTCATACAATGCTAGTGTATTTCTTTCGTCTGAAGAGAAGAATTTTGAATTCTTTGAAACTCTGCGAAATAAGGATTTATTAATTATCTTTGTTTGAGGTATTCTGTCGAAAAATAAATTTTACATGTAAAATTTAATTTACGGTTTTCATTCATACTTCTTTATATATATATATATATATATATATATATATATATATATATATATATATATATATATATATATATATATATATAAAGAAGTATGAATGAAAACCGTAAATTAAATTTTACATGTAAAATTTAATTTACGGTTTTCATTCATACTTCTTTATATATATATATATATATATATATATATATATATATATATATATATATATGTATATATATATATATATATATAAACGTCAAAGTGTCTGTCTGTCTGTGTATCTGTGTGTGTACATCTCCCTACACAATAACATAACTCTGTCAATTTTAAGTCTACAGACTCGAAATTTGATATACAGGGTACTGAGATTTGGGAAAATCGATGTGATCGGTTTTCGGTCAGAAATTTGGCGATTAAGTGGTCAAAGTTCAATGATGTGCACTTTGAGAACTCTACCAAACTCCTCCGACAATTTTGGGTCTAAACACTTGAAATTTTAGATATAGGTTCATTGGACATGGATCTAACTTAATAACGTAAATTGAGCCCAAAACAATAAATTTTAAAGGGTCATAATAGGGGTCAAATTTAAAAAATTGACCACTTTTTTTTTTTTTGCTCACATACATCTCCAAATACCCGGGCAACGCCGGGAACCCATGCTAGTATATATATATATATAAAAGTGAACGTGTCTGTGTATCTGTCTGTCTGTGTATCTGTGCGTCTGTGTGTGTACATTTCCCTATGCAATAACTTTGTCAATTTTATGTCTACAGACTCGAAATTTGATATACAGGGTACTGAGATTTGGGAAAATCGATGTGATCGGTTTTCGGCCAGAAATTTGGCTGTTAGGGGTCAAAGTTCAATGATGTGCACTTTGAGAACTCTAACAAACTCCTCCAATAATTTTGCGTTTAAACACTTGAAATTTTAGATATAGGTTCCTTGGACATGGATCTAACTTAATAACTTTATTTGCGCCCAAAACAATGAATTTTAAGGGATCATAATAGGGGTCAAAGTTAAAAAAATTGACTGTTTTTTTTTTTTTTTTTTGCTCAACATACACCTCCAAATACCCGGGCAACACCGGGCACCCATGCTACTATATATATATATATATATATATATATATATATATATGGAATGATTCCAAAATTTTTCCCGATCGCAATACAATTAAGAATTCTCTTCTTAATTTCCGATTCTAAGACAATTATTGATTCTGATTCTGAATCTTTTCAAATTTCTAAATACTTAATTATATGTGCGTAATTTTTTTATTTTCGAATTATTCTAAAACCTCTGTATAATGTCTACATATATCTTTGTAAACATGAAAAGATACTTAGGGGAGCATATTCTAGATAAATATATTTCAAATGTTTTTCTTGTAATTATTTGAAAATAGTGAAGCATCTAAAGGTTTTTTTTCTCTTTTAGAACAAAGCCGATTTGCATTAGTTCCTCTTTTCTTCATAAATGCAATTTGAAAAAATTTACAATTAACATGCAAAATAAAAAAATGATATAGGAATAGAATAGTTTACAAAACCCCTTTTCCAGTTTAAGAACGAGTTTTTAAATAATATAGTTACTATTTAGAAAACTATTCTTAATATGAGAAGAATGAGGTCGAATTGCATAATTAATTATTCTATAAGTTTTTTTTTCTATCAAAGAATGTTCATGTTTTTATCCTAATTATAAAGATTTGATCAACTATGCTGCTGTTAATGTAAGATATATGTAGTAGTTTGATTTGGTTTAGTGTAAAAATATTTTAAAAAACACATGGCACAGCTAATAATAATAATAATAATAATAATAATAATAATAATAATAATGAAAAATTTGTAAATTAACGCCTTCAGATAAAACGCTTACAAAAGGGAGATTCTATGTTTTTAGGTGAATACGTATGATCACCTTGAATAACTTAGTGAAAAGAAAAAAAACAATTATTTTAGAATTTAGAGTGGAAGATAAGTTTCGTAAATCGTTTTAATATAAGCTGATCATCATTTTTCCAGATTATTTTAACGTTTTAAGGTTTTTCATTAATTATTTCTGCCGCTATATTTATGTCCGACTAGCAATGCCATAAAACTGTGTAATCGCTCAAAAAAAGTATAATCCTTCAACACACAAACATAAAAGCACAAAATTTATCTCCCAAAGAAAAATAACAATTTTTGGTTAACTGCTCTAAAATGCTAGAATGTCTCGAAAATAGAAGCTCATTTTAAATTAATATGCCAAACTGATCCCCCATTCTAAATTCTTGTAGAAGACAAGGGAACACTTTTTCAATAGATTTGAGTTGCATTGAATATTTTTACTGATTCTGAAGAAGCTTTAGGTGCTGATTTCAAATCTAAAATTAGTTTTTCTGTATAAGTTTGTATGAAATTTGAGGTTGATGAAATTGTACATATGTGAACTTGTGTAAACCATGTATAAGAATTTTAACATATATATATGTATATATATATATATATATATATATATATATATATATATATATATATATATATGTTAAAATTCTTATATATATATATATATATATATATATATATATATATATATATATATATATAATTAATTTATAATTTAAATATTTTCTATGTGCATAAAATTAAATTCATTTTACGTACTTAGAAAATATTTAAATAAATATTTAAATAATAAATTAATTACAAATAATGCGTCCCAAAAATGTGGGGACGACTAGAATGGACAAAGGGCAGATAACCTCTCTCTTTAAAACACTCAGGGAGTGAAAAAAAAAACACCACAGAATCGCTTATAAAAAAGAACAAAATAAATAAATAAATAAATAAATAAACAATCTTTTATATATATATATAAAATTCTAATATTTTGATAATTCTTCTTTTGCTTCAGTTCAAACATGTCTTCCAGAAAGAAACATCGTTGCAGAAACAAGCTTGATACCTTCTGCTACATATGTGGATGCTACACACTCCATCATCAGAGATGTAACATATTCTCATTCGTGAAACATGCCTACAAGGCATATTTTGAAGTTCATCTTCATGATCAAGTCAAGCAATGGGCTCCTTATGTTGTGTGTCACAATTGTGAGGAAATGCTTTGAAACTGGACCAAAAAGAAATGCAAAGGTCTGCTTTTTGGAGTTATAATGATTTGTTGCAAACCCACCAACCATGTAACTGACTGTTATTTATGCACGGTAAACACGACGGGTGTTGGTAAGCAAATTTCTGACTGAATAAAATACAAAAAAGAAATTGATAAGCTTCCATCAGCTGTTGTGATGTTCTGAAGAATGCTCTTCTAAATTTGGGAAAGATGTTCTGTTAATGTTCTGTTTCTTTTACCTTTATAAATGTACAGAAATGACTTTCATAACATTTTAAGATTCAAGTGAACAAAAGAATTGTGGCTGATATCGTAATTTCCTATAACGAAAATTTGAAAAACATATAAAAATGTAAATTGCATAAAATCCGTAGCTTGCAGACATACACCTACTTTACGTTTGAAATCAGCTCAAATTGACTATAGAAAAGTATTTTTTATGCAACAAAATGAGTGTTCCCAGTGCAATTGACCTTTTATTGTTTGTCTTCCTACTAAGCTTCCGGAATATTCATATATAATCTAAAAGAGTAGAGGTTCGTTTTAATTTGGCGGAATATTATGTGGCTTAGTGGTTAAATTCAATTGTGAATTACACTCTTCTTGAAGTTGACGGTTCAATCCTAAGTTTGAGAAACACTGAAAATACAATTGCGAATTACTTAGGAATTCTACCCAATCATGGTTGATGGAACAAGAACATTCTACCCTCCCCGTCCCTCATATATTGAATAAAGGATTCCATTTGTAATTCTGTGTAGATTCCTGAGTTTGACACTCAAGATGAGAATAATAGTCCGAAAAATCGAAATAATAGCAGATTTTTGTTTCTGAATTTTGGAGATTAGAATTGATTAGTTGATTTATCCAACCTACTGGTCTCATCTTCATTTTCACAGCCACCTTGATCAAGTCTTCGTCAAGTATCCAAACACAAAATTGTTTCCCCTGTATATTACATATGAAAGTTAATTCAGGGGAGTTCACTCTTAAAAGAAAAATACGAGTTATTTCCCATGGACTGCAAACTTTTGAAAACATAAACAAATGAAAATGTGAAAAATATTAACCTTAAAAATTATGCTTGGCCGTTGGGTCAAGATCAAAGTGTAGTATCTGTTCTTCAGATGCTACACTTCAATTTCTTGTTCTCTGTTAGTGGAGGAGAAATCCTTCATGACTGAGACAATTTTTATTTTTTGTTCCTTTTCTCCACATTAAAAAACGACCCTGGTGTCTAACTCTGTCCCGTGGAGAGGCATTGTAAATAGGAACCTTACAAATTAGCCGAAAATATTTTCTTTTCATCGCATTTAAAAGAAAATGTAATTTCATATTTAAATCACGATACATAAAAATTAAATTTAGGATTGTTTTTAGTTGAAAAAGAAACGTGTTTCAGCAGTAGATTGGATTTTTTTTTTAAATGTATTTTATTTGAAAAAAAAAAAACACTATTATGTATAATGTCGAAATTTGAAAAAATTCCAAAAATGATCAAATAAAAGATCTGCTAGAATTATTTTTTACAAAAAAAAGAAAAAAGAAAACAATTAGCAGTCCGCTATTTTATCTTTTTACAATTACAATTATTTTGTCAAAATCATAAATTGCAGTTACTTCCTCTGGCTTTTTGGAACTTATCAACATTAACAAATATGATAAAACTTTTGAATTCCATAAATTTTATTTTTATTTGTAATTATTTCTCTACTTTATCATTTTCCGTAATTTTTGGAATTTTTACTAATCTCGACAAGACACTTAAGTACATAATAGTGTGTTTACTTAAATTTGAAATCCTATCATACTACACAATCATCAAAAAACATCCAGGTCGTCCTTAATGGGTTTAATTTACAGAGGTCAATACTTGGAAGTTTGTTATGCCTGATTTTTCATTAAAAAAACCTGCCTTATGCAACCGTATCCGATATGGATACATTTGCTTATGGGACCACAATCTATTTTCAATATGAGGGCAAATTAAATACACACATATCTAAGTCAAGAAAATCACCTCCAGTCTGTAGTGGAATGATGTCGAAAATGGATAATTACATTTAATTCTATCCAAATTCAAACATAATTTTTTACTTCCACAATTATAAAAAAAAAAACCTTTACTAACCACCCATTGCCACGGCTAATAGCATTCTTTTTGAGAGGTCAACAGTCAAACTCTTCATCCTAAAATTTTTAGGGAAAAGTCCCTACTTTAGGGAATCCTCAGTTTTTGCAGGGTTTCGTTACGGTTTTAATTTGGACAAGATACTTTTGGAATGGGCCAGTTCTAGAGAAATATTTTCAGTGAAAACTGTTTTTAAGTTTATCGTTAAATGTGAGAAAATAAGAGACATTGTCATACGATAAACAAAATAATTAATGTATTCAGAAACCATATATTCACAAAAGAGATCTTTTATATATGTTTAAAATGGATGTTTATAGCAATAGGAAAAACATAGAATGTTCTTGAACATTTTTAGCTGAGATATCGAAGAAGCCATGGTCGATAAAAAGCCGTGTATTACAGGGGTCATAAAATCATAATCAAAACTTCTCTGCTCAATTATATAAATAATATTTCATCAAAATTTTTAATAAGAGTCAATGCTCATTGGTTTTTCATATTAGAAGGTCAGTGAAAACGAGAGAAATGTCAGAGAAATGGAAACAAAAACAAAATAATGAGTTAAAAAGGCATATATTCACAAAAAAGATCATTCATATATGTTTAAATTGGAAGTTTACAGCAATAAGAAAACCATAAATTGTTTGTGAATATTTTAGAGTCCTTGTGAAATAAGGGGGAGAAGGGCCGTATATTACAGGGGTCAGAAAGTCATTACACAAACTCTCTGTTCAATTATATAAATTATATTTCATTAAAAGCTATTAATGAAAGTCAATATTCATTGTTTTTATATTAATGAATATGAAAAGGAAGGAGGAAAAGAACGGGAAAAAATGTGACGTCTTTGCTGTTAGGACCACCGTCAAACCAGAAGTGATGTAAGTTTAAATTAAGGCTAGACAATCGAAAAGAGGGGATGACTTTCGAAAATAGTGGCGAAAAAAGCGACGCTTCCCTGTAGAAAAGAGCGTCCTAAATTATGAGATGTTAAAATTAACGAATCTCTTAGTAAAAGAGAGTTGTCTCCTTCTTCATAGTGAACGATAGTAAAACAGCACGCAAAGCAGAGCATGAGAAAACAAGTGAAAGGTTTTTAGTTCTCTCCCACTACACTACAAGAACTAAGACACCATGGTTGGAAAGTGGGATTGAGATGTCGAGGAAGGGCACTCTGACCTGCAAAAAGTGCCAAGGCAGCCCTGTTGGCATACCCCGGTAAGGGCGCCTTGGGCGATTAGCAATAAACAAATCCCTTTCTCAAAGAGTGAAGGCAAGGAATGGGAAGGTGGACTTCTTAGTTTTTTTTTTTTGTTTTTTTTTATTACATTTTCACCCCAAACAAGGCACACTGCCACTCAGGTGTAGGGGGCTACTATTAGGGTCAGCAACTACAGGGGCACTATGTAGGGATTTGGGCAGCAAGATGTCGGTTCACGTTGCACTTGAACTTCTACATGTCAGTACAGTTAGGAAAGCATGATCCTGGAATGGAATTCCAGAGTCTAGCGGTTCTGGGGAAGAAACTACTGGAGTAGAAGGATCTTTTACATCTAGGGATCTCTACTGTGTGGGGGTGGGATTTAGCTGCCTGTCGGGTTTGTCGAGGGTGTCTGCGACGTGGGGGCACAAGTGTCTGCAGTTCGTCAGAGCACTCACCATTAAAATACTTGTAGAACAAGCAGAGGGATGCAACGTTTCGTCGATGGGACAGAGGCTGAAGCTTAGATGCCAGTTCAGGGCCTATCAGATTGGCGACTCTTTTTTGAACCTTGTCTAAGAGCGAGAGACTAGTAGTAGACGCACCAGCCCAGATGTGACAACAATACTCCATACATGGGCGAATGGTGGCCTTATAGAGATACAGGATACTTTCAGGTGTCAGTAGTTTTCTAGCACGGTAGAGAGAGCCTACCTTTTTTGCAGCGGCCCTAACAATGTTTTCAATATAATTGTTCCAGCTCATGTTTCCTGTGAACGTTAGGCCAAGCAGTTTGAAAGATGTACTCTCAGACAGGGAGTCACTGGCCATTGCTATTGGTGGCAGAGAAGGTTTCTTGTAGTTATTGAAGGAAACCAGTTTGGTTTTGGCAACATTGAATGTGACCATCCATTTATGTCCCCATTCCACTACAGATTGGAGGTCATCCTCTAGTGTTTTTGCCATTTCTTTAGATATGTGTTCATTTGTTTTCCTGTCATGCCTTTTATAGAGTGTAGTGTCATCAGCATATATACCCATCTCAGAGGCAGTTTTGTCGGGGAGGTCATTAATAAATATCAGGAACAATAGAGGTCCAAGAATAGACCCCTGAGGCACTCCCGCATTTATATCACACTGTTTAGATGTTCGACCATCGAGGACAACCTGGATTTTTCTATTGTCTAAGAAGGATTCAATTATGCTAAGTATTCTACCAGTGATACCGTATGATTTAATTTTCCTGAGGAGACCCTTGTGTCATACCCTGTCAAAAGCCTTAGATATATCTAGAGCTACCGCTC
>NC_136516.1:7925000-7935000 GCF_053919585.1 Euprymna scolopes
CTCGGCAAAATGTGGTACAAGGCCGGAAAGTGGGGATCCAGCAGGCTCTCCTAAAGGAGGGGCACTCCTGCAATTGTAAAAATTGGCTGAGTAACCCCGTTGGCATTCCCCGGTAGGGGCGCCTCAGGCAGTAAGCAATGAACTTACTCCACCAGAAAGCCCAGTGGCAAGGCCTGGGAGGGTGGACCTCCTAGGAATTACCTAGGCGGCGTATCTCAGTTCAACAGATGCTGGGCCTGCAGGAAATGTACGTAAGATTTGTCGAACTGTTATTGTCCATAAAGCATTTGGTCCTCTTAAAGAAATTCTGGTCTATATAACCTCTGCAAGCCAAAATCCGTGTTACAACTGTATAAGAATTGCTTTGTCAAGGAATGTAATCGTTTTATTGGAAATAATAATAATGAACCAAAAGAATGGTCTTCTTTAATGAAATCTAATTATGTAATGTTAAACACACCTTTACACACGAGACCCACACGTCGTATGCAAACTACGTTGAAAAGGAGATCAAGACAAAGAATAACTTCAACTCACTATTTCATGCAACAGCATCATTTATTTCCGGATACTTTCATGAATAAAACGTGATTCCAAACGTGATCTTGAACGTGCTCTCGAACGTCATTCACGTCTCTAATGTCTTGAACGTACTTGCTCTCCTTTTTTTTTTTCACATAGGAATCACCACTTATCAAGGCCCAGAGGCCACTCGAGGATAAGGGTTATAGAGTGTACAGTAGTCAATGGGATAATATTGTGATCGTTAGTAATGGGAATTTGGTAAATTGGATTACTTAAGGGGGCGGTTCACCAAGAATTTGTTTATGTTGGACTTGAAGACAACCAAGTTGTAGTCAGCTCAGAAGCAGGCAAATGGAAGAGAGTTCCACAGACGTGCAGTTCTAAGAAAGGAGCTTTGTTCATGAAGTCTACATTTTGATTTAGGCAAAGATAAAGAGTGGGGAAAATTATTGACAGTAGTTTCAGCCAGACAGGTGTTTTTCATGACAGATTGGCAAGGGGGGACCAGAGATTGGAGCTTAGATGAGCACTTGCCATGGAAATAATGATAAAACAAAGACAGGCTCGCAACATCTCTTCTGTGGGAAAGAGGTAGCAGGGAAGAGAAAAGGGCATCCTCCACTAAGCTACGAAGTCTATTTTGAACTCTGTCCAGGCAGGATAAGCTGCTTCTATCAGCTCCTGCCCAGATGTGGCGACGGTACTCCATCCTTGGACGTACTTGGCTTTTATCCTTTTTATAGTCTTTTTTTTTTTTCTTACTGTGACGTCATTTCACTCACAGCTCGGTATTTGCATATTGCTATGTTACAATTAGTATTCCTTTGTATGTACATATATTTCCCTCCTGTCACACACAAGATTCTGGGGAAGAGGCAGATAAAACGTGAATGATAAACAAATAGACAGTGACTAAGTGGTTAGCAAAACAAACTAAAAACCTGTACGTTCCAAGTTCAAATCCAGTTTGTTCTAAAGAAACACTTTAATTAAATTAGCACTTGACCGTTTGTCTTGCATCCTAAAAAGATGGCAAGTAAAATGACTTACAAATATTAAGACAACTCTATCTTCATTTATTTCTATACCGTTATCCTCATCTTCATAGTAGTTTTTTCACTGAAACAACTATATAAATAAGGATAACAGTTCGCAAATAAATAAATAAAATATACAAATTATTCATCTCAAAGGATTCCAATAATTAAAAATACAATCTATTGTTGCAATATTTTTGAGCTAATGAGTGTAGGTATGGTCCCTGACAGTCGGGAGATTCTATTTATAAATTATGCTGCTAAGAACTGACGAATCAAATTAATTCACGTTCTGCTACCAACAAATCAGAAACCAGAATTGCGCCATAAAAATTAAACCTTTTTTGTAGCAACCTCGCATGTGTTTTCCTTGTGTCAACACGAGAAGAATCTTTTGCTCAGTGGCTTCCAACTCAGGAACTGTCTACTGAGAACGAGTCACCTCCAAGACTTGTATAGAACAACTAACCATCGGAAACTGTTCTGTCTACTAGGAAACAGTCACCTCCAGGACTTGTATAGAACAACTAACCATCGGAAACTGTTCTGTCTACTGGGAAACAGTCACCTCCAGGACTTGTATAGAACAACTAACCACCGGAAACTGTTCTGTCTACGGGGAAACAGTCACCTCCAGGACTTGTATAGAACAACTAACCATCGGAAACTGTTCTGTCTACTGGGAAACAGTCACCTCCAGAACTTGTATAGAACAACTAACCATCGGAAACTGTTCTGTCTACTAGGAAACAGTCACCTCCAGGACTTGTATAGAACAACTAACCATCGGAAACTGTTCTGTCTACTGGGAAACAGTCACCTCCAGGACTTGTATAAAACAACTAACCATCGGAAACTGTTCTGTCTACTGGGAAACAGTCACCTCCAGGACTTGTATATAGAACAACTAACCATCGGAAACTGTTCTGTCTACTGGGAAACAGTCACCTCCAGAACTTGTATAGAACAACTAACCATCGGAAACTGTTCTGTCTACTGGGAACCAGTCACCTCCAGAACTTGTATAAAACAACTAACCATCGGAAACTGTTCTGTCTACTGGGAAACAGTCACCTCCAGGACTTGTATATAGAACAACTAACCATCGGAAACTGTTCTGTCTACTGGGAAACAGTCACCTCCAGAACTTGTATAGAAAAAATAACCATCGGAAACTGTTCTGTCTACTGGGAAACAGTCACCTCCAGGACTTGTATAGAACAACTAACCATCGGAAACTGTTCTGTCTACTGGGAAACAGTCACCTCCAGGACTTGTATATAGAACAACTAACCATCGGAAACTGTTCTGTCTACTGGGAACCAGTCACCTCCAGAACTTGTATAAAACAACTAACCATCGGAAACTGTTCTATCTACTGGGAAACAGTCACCTCCAGAACTTGTATAGAACAACTAACCATTGGAAACTGTTCTGTCTACTGGGAAACAGTCACCTCCAGGACTTGTATATAGAACAACTAACCATCGGAAACTGTTCTGTCTACTGGGAAACAGTCACCTCCAGGACTTGTATAAAACAACTAACCATCGGAAACTGTTCTGTCTACTGGGGAACAGTCACCTCCAGAACTTGTATAGAACAACTAACCATCGGAAACTGTTCTGTCTACTGGGAAACAGTCACCTCCAGGACTTGTATATAGAACAACTAACCATCGGAAACTGTTCTATCTACTGGGAAACAGTCACCTCCAGGACTTGTATAAAACAACTAACCATCGGAAACTGTTCTGTCTACTGGGAAACAGTCACCTCCAGGACTTGTATATAGAACAACTAACCATCGGAAACTGTTCTGTCTACTGGGAAACAGTCACCTCCAGGACTTGTATAAAACAACTAACCATCGGAAACTGTTCTGTCTACTGGGAAACAGTCACCTCCAGGACTTGTATATAGAACAACTAACCATCGGAAACTGTTCTGTCTACTGGGAACCAGTCACCTCCAGAACTTGTATAAAACAACTAACCATCGGAAACTGTTCTGTCTACTGGGAAACAGTCACCTCCAGAACTTGTATAGAACAACTAACCATTGGAAACTGTTCTGTCTACTGGGAAACAGTCACCTCCAGAACTTGTATAAAACAACTAACCATCGGAAACTGTTCTGTCTACTGGGAAACAGTCACCTCCAAGACTTGTATATAGAACAACTAACCATCGGAAACTGTTCTGTCTACTGGGAAACAGTCACTTCCAGAACTTGTATAGAACAACTAACCATTGGAAACTGTTCTGTCTACTGGGAAACAGTCACCTCCAGAACTTGTATAGAACAACTAACCATTGGAAACTGTTCTGTCTACTGGGAAACAGTCACCTCCAGAACTTGTATAGAACAACTAACCATCGGAAACTGTTCTGTCTACTGGGAAACAGTCACCTCCAGGACTTGTATAAAACAACTAACCCTCGGAAACTGTTCTGTCTACTGGGAAACAGTCACCTCCAAGACTTGTATATAGAACAACTAACCATCGGAAACTGTTCTGTCTACTGGGAAACAGTCACTTCCAGAACTTGTATAGAACAACTAACCATTGGAAACTGTTCTGTCTACTGGGAAACAGTCACCTCCAGAACTTGTATAGAACAACTAACCATCGGAAACTGTTCTGTCTACTGGGAAACAGTCACCTCCAGAACTTGTATAGAACAACTAACCATCGGAAACTGTTCTGTCTACTGGGAAACAGTCACCTCCAGGACTTGTATATAGAACAACTAACCATCGGAAACTGTTCTATCTACTGGGAAACAGTCACCTCCAGGACTTGTATAAAACAACTAACCATCGGAAACTGTTCTGTCTACTGGGAAACAGTCACCTCCAGGACTTGTATATAGAACAACTAACCATCGGAAACTGTTCTGTCTACTGGGAAACAGTCACCTCCAGGACTTGTATAAAACAACTAACCATCGGAAACTGTTCTGTCTACTGGGAAACAGTCACCTCCAGGACTTGTATATAGAACAACTAACCATCGGAAACTGTTCTGTCTACTGGGAACCAGTCACCTCCAGAACTTGTATAAAACAACTAACCATCGGAAACTGTTCTGTCTACTGGGAAACAGTCACCTCCAGAACTTGTATAGAACAACTAACCATTGGAAACTGTTCTGTCTACTGGGAAACAGTCACCTCCAGAACTTGTATAAAACAACTAACCATCGGAAACTGTTCTGTCTACTGGGAAACAGTCACCTCCAAGACTTGTATATAGAACAACTAACCATCGGAAACTGTTCTGTCTACTGGGAAACAGTCACTTCCAGAACTTGTATAGAACAACTAACCATTGGAAACTGTTCTGTCTACTGGGAAACAGTCACCTCCAGAACTTGTATAGAACAACTAACCATTGGAAACTGTTCTGTCTACTGGGAAACAGTCACCTCCAGAACTTGTATAGAACAACTAACCATCGGAAACTGTTCTGTCTACTGGGAAACAGTCACCTCCAGGACTTGTATAAAACAACTAACCCTCGGAAACTGTTCTGTCTACTGGGAAACAGTCACCTCCAAGACTTGTATATAGAACAACTAACCATCGGAAACTGTTCTGTCTACTGGGAAACAGTCACTTCCAGAACTTGTATAGAACAACTAACCATTGGAAACTGTTCTGTCTACTGGGAAACAGTCACCTCCAGAACTTGTATAGAACAACTAACCATCGGAAACTGTTCTGTCTACTGGGAAACAGTCACCTCCAGAACTTGTATAGAACAACTAACCATCGGAAACTGTTCTGTCTACTGTGAAACAGTCACCTCCAGGACTTGTATATAGAACAACTAACCATCGGAAACTGTTCTGTCTACTGGGGAACAGTCACCTCCAGAACTTGTATAGAACAACTAACCATCGGAAACTGTTCTGTCTACTGGGAAACAGTCACCTCCAGAACTTGTATAGAACAACTAACCATCGGAAACTGTTCTGTCTACTGGGAAACAGTCACCTCCAGGACTTGTATATAGAACAACTAACCATCGGAAACTGTTCTGTCTACTGGGAAACAGTCACCTCCAGGACTTGTATAGAACAACTAACCATCGGAAACTGTTCTGTCTACTGGGAAACAGTCACTTCCAGAACTTGTATAGAACAACTAACCATTGGAAACTGTTCTGTCTACTGGGAAACAGTCACCTCCAGAACTTGTATAGAACAACTAACCATCGGAAACTGTTCTGTCTACTGGGAAACAGTCACCTCCAGGACTTGTATAGAACAACTAACCATCGGAAACTGTTCTGTCTACTGGGAAACAGTCACCTCCAGAACTTGTATAGAACAACTAACCATCGGAAACTGTTCTGTCTACTGGGAAACAGTCACCTCCAGGACTTGTATAAAACAACTAACCATCTGAAACTGTTCTGAAACTAAACATGACTTACAACTCAAGATCTATGTTTTAACCGAATACGAAGTCATCAACTTAAGGCCCATCTGTCTCTTAGGCTGACAGAAACCCATGATGATTCTATATCTATCAATATTTTTAGCCTGGCGATTTCCTATGATGATCAAAAACGGAAGCTTCCATATAGTTTAATGACCATAAATATATTTTCATAAATTACTACCTAGCTCTACTCATGTATTGAGCACTATTGAAGTAAATGCTGAAAAACGATACATAAAATATTATATCTAAATTTTATGTCAATACATGAACTAATCTAATTTATAAAACATACTATGTCTGCCTGTCTGTCTGTATCCATTTGTTCAAATTGTATCTTCTCAGTGATGGAAGTTCACCGGATGGGGCAATGTTGGTCAAATTACTGCATTTTTTGTGGACCATTATTTCATGAGTTTTTAGCAGGTAAAAATTGCTGCTAAAGGGGTAAAAATTGAAAAAAAAATGGAACTTGGTAGGCGTAAGTTGACTTAAGATGCTTTTGTATGCATGTGCAAATATACAGTCGGTTCATTTTGAACTATTCCATATCTGTTTGATGATAGCTCAAATGGTAACAACTACGGCTGAGGCGCTAAATGTTTTGGTTTCAGTTTTATTTAATGGTATCCAAGTCATTTTTTTTTTTACTTTTTTACTTTTTAGGTACAATATAATAATCAATAGAGAATCGGCTCTATAATAATAAATACGAAATCTGCCTAATATATCATATATAAGTACATTTTATGCCTAACAATGCTGGGCACCCTGCTAGTAATATCTATTTATCTAATATTATGCTTCTGAATTTTTGAGGTGAGGATCAGTTATTCGTATTATTTGGATTTTCTTCATTTTTCCAAGTACTTTAAACACTGTACCATACGCCTGAAGAAGGTCAGAGGTTACATCGACCAAAACATAGTGAAAATGACACCGTAATGCAGTAGTAAGAGTATTGTAAAGTGATGTTCTCCTGAAGGTTGAAGGTTCAATCCCCAGTATGAGCAACTAAAAAATACAATTGTGAATTATTGTGACCTGCATCCAGTCATGACTGACGAAACAAGAGCATGATACTGCCGTGAAGTAAATAAAGGTTTTGTTAAAAAAAAATCGTGCAGATTCCCGAGTTTGACAGAAACATTCCCAAGTTCAACAAAATACACCTGAAGAAGGTCGGAGGTTACATCGACTGAAACGTTGTGAAATTGACACTCAAGATGAGAACAGTATTCCAAAGAATCCAAACAATATATAATTTATCTAAGTAGTTGTATCTATCTCTCTGTATATCTATCTTTATATCTATTCAACTCTTGTATCTTTATATCTACTGCGTATTATATACCAAGCACTTGATAGCAGCTTTGAAAATGCCCCCCTCGTCCGAACCACTCTTGAAATGCAGCGTTGTCCTTGACATTTATTTGCCCCTCTTCTTCTTCCCCATCACCACAACTTCTCCTCGTCTTTGCCTCAAAATACCCTTTCATCTGTTTTAATATATGTGCAGTACTAACTGTGACAAAAATTTGTATAAAAAAGTCTGACACGTCTGAAGCTGAAAACATTCACCAATCACAGCTTCACTTTTTCAAGATCCCAAACAATCTGATTTCTTCTCAGTCGAGAAATTTGGAATTTTTATCTATTGAGATGCATTCTAAACTAGCTGCACTGAAGAGCTGTGATACAGTGAAACAGTCTGTCTATGGATGACTATATAAGTCCCTTTCTCGGGTAGAGAACTTCCGTTAAATGATATTGCCCGCTGCTTACTTAGCGTAATGCAAAGCTCTTTGTAAATGAACAAATGCAGCACTCGAAAAGTGACAAGCAATATCTTTATGAAGACATTGGAGATATCATTCACAAACGCTGGTCCCATAGCTCAGAGAGTAGAACTGCCGACTCTCAACTAGATGCTGGTAGTTCATATTCCTTGGAGTCATCGGACTACTGTGCGCATCTTGAGTGTCATTTTCACAATGTTTCAGTTGATGTAAGTTCCGACATACGTTTCTGTGGCATTTTTTCAAGTTTAAAACAGAATTTTATTGTATATCGTTCTTCTAAAGTGTTCTCATATGTAGATTGCATTTTTGGAATTCACCAACTATGATAATCAGACTTTAGTAGGGTGTATTCCAATTCCTGCTCTAGCCGTTCATTTGAATCTGAAATCATAAAATTATTAAAGGCACCTCGTCGCTTGTTGGCTTCTTGCAATTATGAAATATGAACGTTTCTGTGTAGGTTTCTTGTAATAAATATATTTTCAGTGGTTTGATGAAGTCGTAAGATTGAAAAAAAAAAAAGGTTTGCAAGTGATATCGCCACTCAAACAAAATAAAGCTCTAGTCTGTATCAAGCGCCTTTGAATTAAATACTGAATAATCTATTTATCAACCAATGCCTCACGGTTCAATCTGTAACCACATCAACATATGCAGGATGGAACAACAAAATTATTGCCGGAGAAAAGACATGAAAAGACATGATTCCATTTCTGTTTTAATGATAACCGTTTTTTTTTTGTTTTTGTTTTTTTTGTAGATCATCTACTAGTTGGTCAGTTGTGTAAAAAATCCCAAGAGCGATGGGAGCCTTCTATCATGTCTGAAAGTGATACAATGTTAAACAATCGCAATTGGAGATGCGCTGGTGTACAACTCATGCTCTCTACCAATCCCAATTATGACAACAGGACCATTACCAGCACCCTCAAAATGCATTGCTGGATTGCCATGAATAACAGGGACATGCCCAGGTTGATCAAAACAAAGTTTCTAGCCACAGTTATGGTCTTTGGTGTGGTTTCAAGTGAGGACCACATCATGCCTCCTCACATCTTCGAAGTCGGTTTGAAAATCAACACCGGTGCAATCAGGTGGCCACTGGCAGAACCTGGGTGTGGCAGCAGGACTCGGCGCCAGCCCAAAAGTCCAAAGAGACTCAGGCTTGACTTCAGAAGGTGTGCTACGACTTTGTACTTTTCTCTCACTGACCCCCTCCTCCCCCGTCCTGAGCCCGCTGGACTACTTCGTTTGATCATACATCGAGAACATCACCAGCATGACCTCCCACAATACCAAAACCAGAATGATTGCTACCATCCGCCGAGTATTCGCCGAGCTCTCGCCGGCACTTGTAGAAAAGGCATGCTCCCAGTTTCGGACCCGTATCGAAGCGGTGATTGAAGCTGAAGACGGCTACATTGAATAGATGTGAGCTCTATTACATAATCAAGTTATCTGAATTGATTTTTTTTTAAATAAAAGTTTTAAAATAAAACTGTATTGTTGTTTTCTTTAAGGCGACAACTTCATCGTTTCACCGTGTACATGTCGAAGTAGGTAAAAATGTAGATAAGAAAAGATTGTCGTCGAGATTCTAAAGTGGTTGATGGGGAGGGGGAAAAGATGTGAAAAGAGAAAACACGAGACGAAATATTTTTTTAAAGAACACCCCGTTTCTCCTTACCCTATCCCCTTCCCGCCCAAAACCTTTGCAACATGATCTGAGCTCGTCATCGGGTGTAAAGCACCCCGAATGGCAATCATCACCTGTCTCCAATTCCTCACCCCGGAACACCCTACCCGAGGTTAGGGTAATCAGGTTTCAAGCCTCCCTCTACACTGTGCAGACCCCATTTTTTTTTTTTTTTTTTTTTTTTTGCAATATTAATGCTTTATTTTCATAAGCGTTGGGGCAAGGGTCGTCGTCGTCGACATTAGTGACGCGATCATTTATTCGCCATGAAATAATCGTGCAAACAATTACGAGGAATGAGACGATGGCGTTTGGTGTTCGAGTTCTCTGCCAAAATGAGTCGCATCTGAACTGATCGAAATAAAAGACAATCTTGATGAAAACGTGCCTGCAATATTTATACACAGATTTGGATAGATAGATAGATAGATAGATAGATAGATAGATAGATATGCATAGACTGAGATATATACATTGAGATAGATAGATA
>NC_136516.1:7940000-8085000 GCF_053919585.1 Euprymna scolopes
TGTCGAAAGTTTTTTGCGAGATATACAAACATACATACATATAGGTGAGATTTATATTATAGATTAGGAATTATTTCGTGTACTTATGCGAGGGACTACCTAAAAATGTTTCTGCGGAACAAACTGGGTTCGAACTTGGCACATCCAGGTTGTTAGCCCGCATCGTTAACCACTAAAGCCACGTTATTTCAGCTGCATCCCTCTATGCTTGCACAGAACATCAATGCGCGAACATTGACTGTATATATAAGAATTCAACATATTCTTTCTCTCTGCTTTTTTGTTTTGTTGTCTTTATTTATCTTTAAAATTTATCTTGTTTCAAACTAAAATAAACATTTCCAAATTTCATTTCCGTTTTCTTCTTGCCATAGTTTGTTTCATTTTTTAATTTTTGTATTCAGTGTGATCGCAATTGATAGACAGATTTGGCCAGACACAAAATCTTCTTTTACTTCTACACAAGTAAAATAGAAAACAAAAACATTCTTCTAAGGATTGACTCATTAAATAAAATGTGAAAAGAAAGTTAAAAACATTCGTCTGACTAAAAACAAGCTTAATTACTGATACATTAAATAAAAAAAAAACTTACTATCTTATATTGTTATTTTCTCACGTACTCAAGGACCACACACGCATGCACACTCATGCACACGCACGCACGTAGACACACAAACACACGCACACACACGCATCCACATACACACACGCATGTGCATACACACACACGCATACACACGTACACGCACGCATACGCATACACACGCATGCATACACACATGCGCACACGCACACACAGGCACATCCACACACATACTCCCCTACACACATTGATGCACAAACTATAATTGCGATTCAAACAGCCGTTTCCAGGACTAACTTTTAACAAACTATAAATACCTAATTGCGACACACATTCCACTCTCTGCTACTCTCTGCCTTCTTAGACTCCTTTCTACAGCCAGCGATTCCTGCAGCATCCATCTCACTCCAGCAGTTTCAATTCACTTCTGCAGCTTTTTTGCGACTCCAGCTTACTCCTGCAGCGACTAGCGCTTTCAGCTGACTCCTACAGCGACCCCACCAGCTTCTGCGCCCCTTGATGTCCGACTACTGCTTTGGTTCCCAGTTTCCAATGCCCACTGACGTCCAGCTACCTGGTTTAGTGCCCACTAACGTCTAACTACTCCTGCTCCAGTGCCCACTAACATCCAGCTAACCGTTCAGCTACCTGTTTCAGTACTCAATGACGTCCAGCCATCTGTTCTAGTGCCAACTGAAGCCAAGCTGCCAGTCCTGGTGCCAGTTTCAGCATCAAACCCTGGTATAATATGAGCGAGGCATGACAAATCCTGGTAGGCTACTCTAACGAGTGACAGGACTTTGCAATCAAGCAGAAAGCCTTCCGTGCGCGATTATAAAAAAAAGTTTGATTATAAAAGTTCTATGACTTATAGAATTATTCATAGAAGTTCTCTACTTAAGTAGTCGACGTGTTATTAGTCATGAGAAGTCTCTGCCTGACAGACTGATGTGTCGCTATTCTCGGCGAGCAGACAGAGAGAAAGAAAGCAAAACAAAACGAAAGTAACGTTTTCTGACTCCTGTCAACAGCGATAATTGTAAAATGATTGATACGAACCGTTGTTTTGGCTTTTCAAACATATATATTTCAAAACAATGTCACAGTTTAGGTCGGTAAAAAAAAATCAACGATAAGTAACAAGAAAAAAGTTAACAAAGGAGAAAATAAACAAAATCAATGTATAAGCGTTTTCGTTCAACAAGTTTAATGGTGGTCGCCATTATTTTCTTTCCCCCTCGTTTCTTTCACCCTCTTTCTTCCCCCTCTCTTTCTTTCTCTCTGTTATTCAAATATTTGTTTATAGTAGTCCTCTCTGTTGCAGTGTGTGACTCGAATTTGTCACGAGTTGATGAAAAATGGCTGTGCAATGTAATTTATACCAAGGTTAGTGGTCGGTTAGTGTGATGCAATCTCGTTTCCTGAGCAATCATTATGTGCCACATCGATTCTCACTGGTAAATGATTGGTCAGCCGTCTATGCCAGACCGGCTGACTTCAACACTTCAATCAGGTTTTCCAAGGACAAATGTGATCTCATGTCTGAGCTCTTAGCCAGAGTCAATGGATCAAATCTCTTGGGTTGATATATATTTATCATCAACTGAAATCTTAAAGTGAATTTACATTTCCTCTTCACTCAGAAACCAATCTTAATACAAAAAAATTATTTCTCACTTTTGCTTGGTCGTTGCATTCAATCTATTTTTAAGCCAACATACAATACAGCCGCCCTGATACCTACTAATGGATGTATCTAATATAATTAGGCCCGTAGGCACTATAGCAATAAGTGGATGACTTGCCGAGGGGTTGAATCTCCCAGGGCTAGCTACACGATGAGGCACCGCAGTTCTACTCAAGTGGTATTGAAATGGATGGCTCTCGTCTAGGGGAGGCCCCATGTTTTGACAAGCTTCTGGGTTTGACCTTTACTCCTGATCTAAAATGTAACACGTACATCAAGTCTGTTGCCAAGGTCGCTGGAAAGATGGTGGGATCCTTCTACCGCTCCAGAAGATATCTCACTACTGATGCAATTCTTTATCTATATAAATGATCTACATCAATGACCTCCCTAAACACATACTTAAATCATTCGTTGACATCTATGCTGATGACACAACCATCTACGGCAACACATCAAAGGCTGTAAATGACAAAGTTCTCTCTGATTCTCTCTCCTCTGATCTCGAGCGCGTGGTTCAGTGGGGGAAGATGTGGCTGGTTACCTTTAATGCATCCAAAACCAAACTCCTATCCTTACATCATCAACGCTCTGATCCCCATCTGGCATCAATTGTGATGGATGGCTCTCGTCTGGGTGAGGCCCCGTGTTTTGACAAGCTTCTGGGTTTGACCTTTACTCCTGATCTGAAATGGAACACGTACATCAAGTCTGTTGCCAAGGTCGCTGGAAAGATGGTGGGATCCTTCTACCGCTCGAGAAGATATCTCACTACTGATGCAATTCTCTATCTATATAAAAGCCAAGTACGTCCAAGGATAGAATACTGTTGCCATATCTGGGTAGGAGCTGCTAAAAACAGCCTATCCTGCCTTGACAGAGTACAAAATAGACTTCATCGCTTAGTGGGGGATGCCCTTTTCTCTACCCTGCAACCTCTCTCCCACAGAAGAGACGTTGCGAGCCTGTCCATGGCAGATGCTCGTCTGAACTCCAATCTCTGGTCCCCCCTTGCCAATCTTTCATGAAAAACACCCGTCTAGCTGAATCCACTGTGAAAAATTTCCCCCACACTATATCTGTGCCTAAATCAAAACGCGGATTCCATGAACAAAGCTTCTTTCTTAGAACTGCACGCCTGTGGAACTCTGTTCCGTCTGTCTGCTTCCCTCCGGACTATAACTTGGATGTCTTCAAGTCCAATGTTAACAAATTCCTAATGAACCGCCCCCTTAAGTAAACACTTCAGCAAATCTCCACACTAACGTAATGTACTTGCAATAACCCTTATCCCTGAGTGGCTTCCGGGCCTTGATAAGTGGTGATCACTGTGTAAAAAAAAAAAAAAGCCAAGTACGTTCAAGGATGGAATACTGCTGCCACATCTGGGCAGGAGCTGCTAAAAGCAGTCTATCCTGCCTTGACAGAGTACAAAATAGACTTCGTGGCTTAGTGGGGGATGGCCTTTTCTCTTCCCTGCAACCTCTCTCCCACAGAAGAGACGTTGCGAGCCTATCTTTGTCTTATCGTTATTTCCATGGCAGGTGCTCGTCTGAGCTCCAATCTCTGGTCCCCTTTCGCCAATCTTTCAAGATAAACACCCGTCTAGCTGGAACCACTGTCAATAATTTTCCCCACTCTTTATCTGTGCCTACATGAAAACGTAGATTCCATGAACGAAGCTTCTTTCTTAGAACTGCATGCATGTGGAACTCTCTACCGTTTGCCTGTTTCCCTTCTGACTTCAACATGGATGTCTTCAAGTCCAACATAAACAAATTCCTGATGAACCGCCCCCCCCCAAGTAATGACACTTTATCAAATCTCCAATATTAATGAATACTGCAACACTATCCCATTGATTACTGTACACAAAATAACTCTTATCCCCGAGTGGCTTCTGGGCCTTCATAAGTGGTGACTTCCATGTAAAAAAAAAGTGGTAGCGTCACACCCATCAATACCACTTGGATCAACCTGAAGTATGTCAGCCTACCCCAGGGACACAAGAATTTTTACACTACGAGACGCTTGTTCTCGCTCTGGCTGATCCTGATCTCCTTTATCGTTCATTTGACCTTTTTTCTTCGTAAAAGTAAAACACGATCCACATTGGATTTAACGGGATCATTTTGCAGATCAGTGTTCCCTCCCCAGGGGCACTGACCTCTTAATCTCACTTTTCAACCCTGGTGTCATGGTTCTTGCAATAACTAAATACCGTCTGCAGGTAAGACTTTTGACGAGCAATGCTTATTTCATGCTAGAAAAGTTTTTAGTAATTCATCCTGTTTTTCTGTATCGTATCACTTTAATCAATTGTTGTCAATATCGATACAACTGTTATACATATGTAAAAAAATTAAATGATGAAAGAGCGAGTGTACATAAATCTAAACCACCAATATCCATGACAAATAACACCTTACATGAGAATTATTCCATTCAAACTCATTGAGCTAACATTCGTGGCCAATATAAACTGGAACAAATACATTGAGGGCATTGCAAAGGCTGCTGCAAAGTTGAGTTCTCTATATCGTGCTAGAAAACTACTCACACCTGAGAGTATCCTGTACCTCTACAAAACCACCATTCGCCTCTGCATGGAGTATTGTTGCCACATCTGGGCTGGTGTGTCTACCACTAGTCTCTCCCTCTTGGACAGGGTCCAAAAAAGAGTCTTCAATCTAATAGGTCCCACGTTGTAAAAAAAGCTCCAACTCCTGTCCCATCGCTGCAATTTTGCATCTCTGTGCCTGTTTTGACAAATATTTTAATGGAATATGCCCTGATTAACTCATTGAACTTGTGCTATTTCAACTTACACTCGTGAGCAAAAAGAAAAATGGGCCAAAATAATTTTATACATTTTATTGCACTAAAAGCTATATTGAACAAAGAACAATTGAACAAGGAAACTTAAACGAGACTAATAACACAGAAGACATTCACTTTAATAAATACTTAGGATGAAATCGCATTCCCTTTTGATTTCTTAAAAGATCAATCCTTTTGGATATGCTCTCAACCAAAGTGAAACACTGTGAAGAGGAGATGCTATTCCATTCACTTTGCACAGCTTCTCACAGTTTGTCATTGTTCGAAAAGGTTCTTCCATCCAATGCACAAGATATTATGGACCAAATATTCTCGATTGGGTTTAAATCAGGGCTTTGACCTGGCCAAAATATCACGTTAATTGAATTATCAGAAAATCATTTTTTTGTGACTTTAGCAGTGTGTGCAGGGGCATTATCGTGTTGAAAAATAATGTTCTGGGATATTTCCAGCTTCTGGATACTTGGTAACAGTCCTGTTTCTAATATTCAAATGTATTCTTTTGCATTGATTGACTTCTCACATCTAATAATTTCCTCAACTCATACTGCAGTAAAAGTTCCCCATACCATTATCTCTCCATTCCCGTGTTTAACTGTCGTTTTTATGCAACTTGGCGAAAATCTTTCTCCAGTTCTTCGATTGCACTATTCAGGAGCAGCAATAACAAGACAAAATCTTGATTCATCTGACCAGAAAACATTCATGAACCATATATATATATTATTCCTTAATTGGAATTTTTTATTTTGAGATGAGCATTTTTATGTTAATTTTATTTTTATTTCGGACTATTAGTCTCATCTTTATTAGTTGTTGTTTTTGTATCTTTTTATTGGTTCACAACGTTTCGGCCAACTTCCTCTGGCCTTCGTCAGGTGGTAACCGCGACGGATAGGAACTTCGAATCTCCTAACTGCATTCTCAGCCATCACTGCCATCCGTAGTTGTTGTCGTCTCACCACATTTTTGACCAATTACCTCTGGCACGCTTTGGGTGGGATTGAAACCGCTATCTTCAGACAATATTCATCTGGAACCGTAGAGATTCAACGTCTCTATCAATTGCGCCACGGGCCCCGAAGGGCGATCAAGGTTGGATTCTTTGATCTTATAAATCCACATTTATTTATTATCTGATCTTCCATAGTCGGGTCCGTACCGATTGGTATATATATATATTATTCCTTAATTGGAATTTTTTATTTTGAGATGAGCATTTTTATGTTAATTTTATTTTTATTTCGGACTATTAGTCTCATCTTTATTAGTTGTTGTTTTTGGATCTTGTTATTGGTTCACAACATTTCGGCCAACTTCCTCTGGCCTTCGTCAGGTGGTAACCGCGACGGATAGGAACTTTGAATCTCCTAACTGCATTCTCAGCCATCACTGCCATCCGTAGTTGTTGTCATCTCACCACATTTTTGACCAATTACCTCAATAAAAAGATACAAAAACAACAACTAATAAAGATGAGACTAATAGTCCGAAATAAAAATAAAATTAACAATTCATGAACCAGTCTGTATCTTTTTTGCCATAACATGAGAAAAATCTCTTTCTATTATTGATGTTCTTCTTAGATAAAAATGGCTTCTTTGCACACCTTTTAGAAGAAAATCCCATTTCTTTCATTCGTTTAGATATAGTATATCTAGAAAGAGAAGTTTCAGCCCCTGTTTTGAATTCTTTGCTATGGTCAACATCAGTTTTCTTTCAATCCTTCAAAACAGTTAATTTAAGCCTGTGGTCGTCCTTCAAAATGAATACTCTAGTGCAAACAGATCCAGATTTCCCTTTTACCAAGCATTCGACTTCGAACCTTTAACCAATTCACTTCACTACAGAAAGAGATGTTTTCACTTTTTTTTTTCTTAAAATATCAACACTCTGCTTGTAATTGATTGAGATTGTCGGACTGACTTACTCATCTTGGTTGTTTTTGTCACAACGTTTCGGCCGTTTTTCCCTCCGGCCTTCATCAGGTGTTTTTTTTTTTTTTGTTTTGTTTTTTTTTGTATCGAACTGGGGAACCGTTTGTTAGGAGTCTCAAACTTGTAAGTTATTTTGGACTGCCTTAATCCTGCAATTCGTTTTTTTTATATATCCTCACCAAGATGCGGCCCTATCATTTTTAGGATTAATTTTTCCCCTTATTATTATATGCTATAATAATGATGATCTGCAAAATAGAAATTTTCAGTTAAAATTAACAAAAATTTATGGAAAAATATTGAAAAATCGATTTCTTCTTTCTTTCACTCTTGGGCCATTTTTTTTTTTTTTTTTTTTTTGCTCATGAGTGTACATATCGCAGACAAACCTGTTTAGCAACAAAATCACACTCCTTCACTGTTGAGGTCTCTAAATGTCGGAGGGCTTTCTACTCTAATAGTTTCTTTCCTCGAAAAGCTGGACTTTGGAATTCCTTTCCTGCAGCCTGCTTCATTGACTGTACTGATATGTAGAAGTTTAAATCTAACATAAACGAACATCTTGTTAATCTTTCTTAAGCATGGTCCCAAATAGTAGCCCCTTACGTTCAAGTGGCAATATACCTTGTTAGGGGTAAATGTGAGTAAAACAAAAACAAAAAACAAAAACAAAAAACAATAATTTAGAAATGAATAAAACCTAATATTATTATGGACTAATAAAAAATATTTATGGAAATTAGGCATTAAAGTAACAGTCGTTAGATCTTTCGTCTCTACTATTTTAAAATTCTATGTTGTATAATATATAAATATTTTTAAATAAGTCGCCCATTGTGATGATAATATAGGAGTGATGACTGAAAAAGTTTCGTATTAATTAATTTAGATTTATATATGGATAGAAAAGTGACTCAGTTCTCGTACCTGGTATGAAATGTTATTCTAATTTTATACTAAACACTTATCAAAATTCTGTGGAAATTCGGACACATGTTTTTCCCAGGTTTTCATGAGATTTCACAATGAATATTCTAAATGAAGAATTTTTTTGTTTTTGTTGTCTTTGATTTTGGATATTAAAAAAAACAAAAAACAAATATATTCATAGAGACTGAAAAATTTTGGTGCGAGGGAGGAAGCATTTTATATATATATATATATATATATATATATATATATATATATATATATATATATAATTTATACAAATTTACATAGTCGCGACGCTGGACATGCCAATTTTTCATACAAATGGTCGGCAAAACCAAAAGTCCTTGTCAGGCGACTTAATAAATGTTTTTGTTTTTTTTTCTTTTTTTTTTTCCACAGAAGAAATCAGTCCTCAAACTCAAGGACTTCTGGTTTTGACGAACATTTGTCTGAAACATTAGCATGTTCAGTGTCGCGAACATATGAATCTGTTTATAGTAGTAAAAACATATTTTACTCTTCTTTTGTTGAGCACTCTTAATAATCTTGTTACATTCATTAGTTATCACTCTTGCATATCTTTAACCTGATATATATATATATATATATATATATATATATATATATATATATATATATAGTCTTCAGAGCGTGAGATGTGATATAATTATTTCCACAGCCAAGTAACGTCGCAGCTCTCAAGAGCCATGAAAGCCAACAAACTGGAAGTCTAAGACTCGAGTTTTGCCTTCATTTTGGTTCATCAGTTAAACACATTCAAATTTGGGATTTGGAACCCGAATCTCTTTCATGCAAAGTGAGTAGTCTGTCAATTAAGCAAACGTGCCACACACAAGAAAATCTATTAACTTACAGAGATCAAGCAAACTGCAGCGAAAGCCGACTATGGAATAAGCTTACTTTGTCTCAAAAAGGGGTGTAGATTTTCTTGTGAGTGGCGCGTTTGCTCAAGTGGCAGAGTACTTGCCTCGCATACAAAAGATTTGGGTTTCAAATCGAATCCCGAGTTCATATATATATATATATATATATATATATATATATATATATATATATATATATATATATATATATATAGAAAGAGAGAGACAGACAGACAGACAGACAGAAAAAACAGAGAGGTGTAAAGGAGAAAGTTACATTATCAGAGCATGATATATTTAGAAAGGGAATGCCACTTATTCGAGATAGTAGATATATGTATACAGAGACATTTAGAAAATGAGCGAAGTTAAGATAAAAGTGTAGTATCTGTTCTCTTTATTTTACATTATCGTTTTAACATCTAAGAAATTGCTTCAAAACAACCACTGCATTTAAAAAAGCAATCTATTATATACTATAAATGCGGGTGTATGTCAGGGGTCTATCCTAAGAGGTTTACTATTCCTGATATTCATAAATGACCTCCTTGATAAAATTGTCTCTGAGATAGGTATATTTGCTGACGACACCACGCTCTATAACAAACACAATGGGAAAACAAATGGCACATATCCAAGGCAATGAGCAGAAACTGTAATGTTATGAAGGTGGTGTTCCAAACCGACGTATGTTATTTTATGGAGGCGTTGATGTATACGTGTGACTGTGCATCGTGTTACTAAATATCTATAGTATGGTTCTCTAGTATCTGAGCCATTTGTTACTCTTACAGTCTATTTACATTTCATGATCATCTAAGTGTGTTGCGTGCATGTGTATCAGACATAAATACATAAGCACGTTTATTTAACGACATACCTGGTTTTCTGCTATCAGCCTCTGGAAGATATTCAGCTAGTCTTGGGGAGAAGGATTCTGTGTTTGATGAAGACGTTTCAACAAAGAAACCAAGACGCTGTCTATTTTTGTATAATTTATTTCACTCCCAGGCATTACATCCAGCAGAGGAATGATTGACGATGTTTGCTTGGGTGGTTAATTCTAGTCTCCATTCTGAGACACATCAGCTCCCTCCCCGGTGAAGGGGGGGGGGACGACCTGTGAAACCGTCCGCTCTGTTTGACCGTCTCTTTCAACTCATTTATTTTTTTAGCTAACCAGAACACATGACAGAAAGACACGTACTTCCAATGCTGGTCAAATCTCTTCAGGTGCAGCTTGTCCAGTTTACACCTCACCATGTTTTGACAACTTTTATCAAAACATAGCTTCACATCTTATCTTTTGCTTACTTCCAATTAGATAGACAAATAGATCGATAGATTGATTGATAGATCGATAGCTAGATAAACAGATACAAAGATAGATATATTGATAAATAGATACAAAGATAGATAGATAGATAGATAGATAGATAAATGGTTGGTTGTTTTTGTTTTACGGCATGTCAACCCTTTTCAGGTTATTTAATGCCGAATCCAGTGATTTTGAAGAACAATTTTTCAATAGAGTATATTTGTTTTTTTTTTAGTCGGTTTCTATTTAACCCATAGTTGGGACCCTAACAGGTACTACCAATCTGGGTCAGAGTGGACCTGGGAGCAATGGCAATTAAAGGGTGGCTCCACACTCCCCAAAGCCCGTAAGCTGGGGCCTCACCACCGGATATAGTTTAAGGTCATATCCAGGACCTAAATAAATGGACCAATAATAGCTAATTAACAAATTAAACCTGTTATTATCTAACAAAACCCTAGAGGAGGAAGACCTTCAGGATGGTCACATTCAATGCTACTAAGACTAAGCTTGTTTCCTTTAATAATTACAAGAAACCTTCTCTACCACTAATAGCTATGGCTAATGATACATTATCTGAAAGTACTTCATTCAAACTCATCCGCTTAACGTTCATTGGGAACAGCAGTTGGAACAGATACGCCATGGGCATTGCCAAGACTGCTGCAAAGAAGGTGGGCTCGCTTGACCGTGCTAGAAAGTTACTTACACTTGAAAGTGTCTTGTACCTTTACTAGACCACCATTCACCCATGTATTGTCATTACATTTGGGCTGATGCATCTGCTACTAGTCTCTCCTTCTTAGATAGGATCCAAAAAAAAATCTTCCATCTAATAGGTTCCAAACTATCAGCTAGGCTTCAACCGCTGTCCCATTGACGAACTGTTGCATCCCTCTGCTTGTTTTACAAGTACTTTAATGGTCGGTGCTACGACGAACTACAAACCTTTGTACCCCCGCTATGTAAATACTCACAACAAATCCAACAAGCAGCAAAATCCCACCCCTACATAGTAAAAATCCCTAGATGTAAGAAAGCCTTCTGCTCTAATAGTTTCTTCCCTAGGACTGCTAGGCTTTGGAATTCCATTTCGGGTTCCTGTTTCCCTGACTCTACTGACATGCAAAAGTTCAAGTATAATGTAAACAGACATCTTGCTGCACAACTCCCTACTATATAGTACCCCTGCGAATTATGTCCCAGATATTAACCCCCCCCCCACATCAAAGTGACACTGTGCCTTGTTTGGGGGTGAAAATGCAAAGAAGAAATATTAATAAAGTAGAATTCTTTTCCCCCTCAACAATTAGACATTATATGACTGTAGACAAAAATGCCACACATTACTCCGATATGGTCACTCTTCTTTCCAATATCTGGCGCGTGTTTCCGAAAAGTATTACTCAATTTCATTTTAACTCCAAAGTTCTTACTTTAAATCCAACCCAACTGACTCTCCCTAAAAATCATGCACTGAAGATGTAGGAGTAAATTTCACTCTGTCGCATTATCATGCATTATGAGAGAACAACGTGTTTAGGAAAAGAATTTGAGAAATGGTAGATATATGTACACGTAAAGAGAGACATTTAGAGTATGAGAGAGAGAGAGAGAGAGAGAGAGGGGGGGGGAGGATAGAGACAGAAGAACATATTTAGAAAAAAAGTACACACATGCGTGGAAAAAGAGAAAAAAAATGCACACATTTAGAAAGAGAGAAAGAAAGAGAATGCATTTGAAAAGAGAAACACAGGTTTGCAGGGAGATACGTATTTGGAGAAAGATACATTAAGAAAATAGAGACGTATTTACAGAAGGAGACAGTGTGGGTGAGAGGAAGGGAAAAGGAGATGCATTTATCTTCTTTTTTTTACATGGGGGTCGCCACTTATCAAAGCCCAGAGGCTACTCGAGGATAAGGGTTAATGAGTATACATTAGTCATTGTGAGTTTAGGGTATTAAACATTATTGAGAATTTTATAACTTGGATTACTTAGGGGGATGGTTCAATAAGAACTTGTTCATGTTGGACTTCAAGACAATCAGGTTGTAGTCAGCTGGAAAGCAGGCAAATGGAATAGAGTTCCACGGGCGAGCAGTTCTAAGAAAGGATCCCTACGTTTAGGTGTAGGCACAGATAAAGAGTGTTGGAAATTGCTGATAGTGGTTCTGGCTAGACAAGCGTTTTTCGTGAAAGTCTGGCGAGGGGGGGCATAGATTGAAGTTCAGATGAGCACCTGCTATGAAAATAACGATAAAGCAGGGACAGGCTCGCTACGTCTCTTCTGTGAGAAAGAGGTTGCAGGGAAGAGAAAAGGGTATCCCCTACTAAGCTACAAAGTCTATTTTGAATTCTGTGAAGACAGGATAAGCTTTGCTGACGTCATCATGATTGGTGCTAAGCAAATATACAAGACACTTCAAAAAGATCGATTACACGCCACATTTAGACATCACTGGTCATTCCGTCTTTGATCTAGTGTAGCGGCGAATGTTTACACTTCGGTGTCCAAATTAAAAATGATTGGAGTCATTTCTGTGCAACCAGATTCGAGTTAATTAATTGAATTAATAAAGATAAATAAGAATATTTTTTGAATAATCAGAGGATTTGATAAATTTATTTATTTATTTTTTTACTCAAGTTCACACCTAACAAGGCATATCGCCACTTGGATATAAGGGCCTACTATTTGGGACCATGCCTAGGAAAGGTTAACAAGATGTTGGTTTACGTTACATTTAAACTTCTGCATATCAGTACAGTCAGGGAAGCAGGTAACAGGGAGAGAATTCCAAAGTCTAGATGTTTGAGGGAAGACACTATTAGAGTAGAAAGCTTTTTGGCATTTAGGGACCTCAACAGTGAAGAGGTGTGATTTTGTTGCTAAGCGGGTTTGTCTGGGATGTGTACGTCGAAGGGGCACAAGTGCATCGAGTTCATCAGAGCGCATTCCATTAAAATATTTGTAAAACATGCACAAAGATGTAACGTTGCGGCGATGGGATAGGGGTTGGGGCTTAGTTAACAAAGTGGGACCTATTAGATTGAAGTTTTATTTTTACCTTATCCAAGAGGGAGAGATTAGTGGTAGATGCACCAGACCATATGCCCTTTATGGAGCCACATTGACCCAATATAAGAACAATTTTTTCCTTCAATAAACAGTTGAGACAACAAAAAAATCAGAAAGGGCTAACATTGATATTATACACTGTTCATTAATTTCTACAATTCTTAACTCATTAATCACACACTGTCATAAACATACACACACTTACAAAGCACGACACACATACAGACTTCTTGGTTATACTCAGTTAACGTACTTTCTAACTTCCGGCGTGGTTGCTACCGGAAGTGGTGACAAGGCAAATCGGTTTCTCCGCTTTTTCTTTCAGGCCTATATTTCCCCCGTGCATGTACGTTTTTCCGATCGTTCTCTTTTTATCTAATGATCCTTTTTTTTTATTTAATTAAGAATTATTGAAATTATATATATATATATATATATATATATATATATATATATATATATATATATTTATATATATATATATATAGTTATTGAAAACATTTTTTGCGCTCTTTTAAAAAAATTATTGAAAACACATTTTAAAATCTTTTTTTTATGAATATTATGTATTGAATACGTTTTTATGATGTTTGAAATTTTATTATTTTGATTTCCATAATTTCATTTGTTATTTTGATTTTAATAATTTATGTTTATACTTTCATAAACATACATTTATTATATAAATTCAAATAGAAAACAAAAACTTTTACGTTTGAAAATAAAAATCGTATTTTTTTTAATAATTTTATAAACATGTTTTTTATAAGATTTCAAATAAAATGATCTTTTATTTTTTAATTTCTTCATTAAAAGTGCAAATAAAGACTCATTGCGTTATTTTTATCTCTATAATTTATTATAAATGGACCAGAGGTCATCTCGTCAGCGTCAGACAAGGTCAAACTATTTGCAAAGAACTTTGCAGCTAATTCTACCCTATGTGACGAAGGCCATCAACTCCCCATATTTCCTCCTATAACACAGAACAAGCTAGGTAACATACAAATATCCGTGCATGAGGTCGCCAAGCTAATCAAGAACCTAGCTTCCAGTAAAGCAACTGGCCCTGATGGCATCCCAATTATAGTGTTAAAAAAGCTTCAACCAGAACTTGCTCCCATACTTACGAAACTATTTAAGTGCTGCCTTAAGGAGAAGTGCTTTCCGACTCCCTGGAAGACCTCATCAGTTTGCCCTGTATTTAAGAATTCAGGTGATAAGTCATCTCCCTCTCAGTACAGACCAATAAGTCTCCTGTGTGTTATGAGTAAGTTGCTGGAATCCATATTAAATAGAGAAATAGTTAATCACCTCAGCAGGAATAACCTTCTTAGTGACACACAATATGGTTTCCGCTCTGCAAGATCTACCGCAGATGTGCTGACGGCTATATCCCACAGGATTAGTGAATCTCTTGACAAAGGCTTCCTTTCTAGGGCAATTGCTCTTGACATATCAAAGGCCTTCGACAAGGTATGGCATAAGGGTCTACTTCACAAGATTTCCAGCTACGGTATAACTGGAAATGTTTTCTCAATCATTAAATCATTTCTCTCTGATAGGCTCATAAGACTAGTGGTAGATGGACAAAAATCGGAGGCCTGCAATATAAATGCTGGAGTCCCTCAGGGGTCAATCCTGGGCCCAACTCTCTTCCTGATCTACATCAATGACCTCCCTAAACACATACTTAAATCATTCGTTGATATCTTTGCTGATGACATGACCATCTACGGCAACACATCAAAGGCTGTAAATGACAAAGTTCTCTCTGATTCTCTCTCCTCTGATCTCGAGCACGTGGTTCAGTGGGGAAGATGTGGCTGGTTACCTTTAATGCATCCAAAACCAAACTCCTATCCTTACATCATGAACGCTCTGATCCTCATCTGGCATCAATTGTGATGGATGGCTCTCGTCTGGGTGAGGCCCCGTGTTTTGACAAGCTTCTGGGTTTGACCTTTACTCCTGATCTGAAATGGAACACGTACATCAAGTCTGTTGCCAAGGTCGCTGGAAAGATGGTGGGATCCTTCTATCGCTCGAGAAGATATCTCACTACTGATGCAATTCTCTATCTATATAAAAGCCAAGTACGTCCAAGGATGGAATACTGTTTCCATATCTGGGCAGGAGCTGCTAAAAACAGCCTATCCTGCCTTGACAGAGTACAAAATAGACTTTGTGGCTTAGTGGGGGATGCCCTTTTCTCTACCCTGCAACCTCTCTCCCACAGAAGAGACGTTGCGAGCCTATCCTTGTTTTATCATTATTTCCATGGCAGGTGCTCCTCTGAACTCCAATCTCTGGTCCCCCCTCGCCAATCTTTCATGAAAAACACCCGTCTAGCTGAATCCACTGTGAAAAATTTCCCCACTCTATATCTGTGCCTAAATCAAAACTCGGATTCCATGAACAAAGCTTCTTTCTTAGAACTGCACGCCTGTGGAACTCTGTTCCGTCTGCCTGCTTCCCACTGGACTACAACTTGGATGTGTTCAAGTCCAACGTTAACAAATTCCTAATGAACCGCCCCCTTAAGTAAACACTTCATCAAATCTCCACACTAACGTAATGTACTTGCAATAACCCTTATCCCTGAGTGGCTTCCGGGCCTTGATAAGTGGTGATCACTGTGTAAAAAAAAAAATTTTTGTTAATTTTAATTGTATATTTTTCAATAATGTCCTTTTCTTATATTTTATTTCAATTAGTCGCTTCACGATAGAAATTTTGGAGAAAAATAAAAGTTAAGAAACTGATTTACCTTGTCACCGCTTCAGATAGCAGCCACGCCGGAAGTTAGGAAGTACGTTAGCTGACTATAACCGACTGCTTGAATCCCTTCATTGTCGTCTGCTGATTTACGCTGGTTGTAAATAAATGTATAAACGTATACATTTTAACGCTTATAACATTTCTCACTGAACTTTTTTACAAAGAAAACCAAACATATATCAAATGACCATTATTAAATAACTTTTGATTGAATGAATTTTTGTAGTTGAGTGAGAACGTTTTGATTATAATTTTTTGACCCGTGGTAATTCACTACTCTTTAGGAATGTTCAATTTTTTTGTGTAAAACCAGCAACATTTTACGCACTATCAGCCACGTCATCATTTTTTTTTTTTTTTTTTGTCTATTAAAAATTGTGCATACTTTTTACGGAAACCGCTAGTCGCTTTAATTGAATTAGGAAAGTAGTTTGTTTTTTTTTTGCTATGTTTTATGTTAATTTTATTAATTAGAGATCTCCGTATATTTTTTTGAAAATGGGCGCTAAAATAAAGTTGACCCTCCCCCAAATAAACATATTTTAACAATAAAAATAATTTCAAGTTGCTCTTCAATTTTCTATTTTCTAATTGTCAATAGTCATTATTTATATTATATGAAAATATTCTTTAAAAGATGGAAAATCTTACCAAAAAAAAATCTATGTTTAAAACGTCATATCGCGGAATATTGGAATTTTATTCCATTTATATTTTTTAAAAATCAATTATATTTTAGAATTCTGTTTTTGGTGAAATTTAACTATATATATATATATATATATATATATATATATATATATATATATATATATATATATATATATATATACTTCGGAGTAGTTTTTATTTAACAATCAGTGGTTATGTAAACGTGAGATTGTAGGTTTACAAAATATTACTGGCAGTAATATTCTATAAATTATCCCATCTAAACGAGAATTGCTCGATATTCAAGATAGAGCAAATAAATTAAACTGTAATTCAATGAATTTCAAAAACTCTTATTGAAATGAAATGAAGTGGTTGAGTTTCATATCAAAGAATTTTTATTATTCTACAAATACTCCTGCTACAGAACTTCTGATAAATTTATTTTCACTTTGACTTTCCATGTCTCACTGACTTTAGCAAATAGGGTGCATACCTTTAGAACTATTTGCTAATATTTTCACTCCTCTGATGAGATGGTAGACATCGAAACCCTATAGGTTAAGGAGATAAACTTTCTAAAACATTCTTTGTCTTGCTTAGAATAATAAAAATTCTTTGATATGAAACTCAACCACTTCATTTCATTTCAATAAGAGTTTTTTGAAATTCATTGAATTACAGTTTAATATATATATATATATATATATATATATATATATATATATATATATATATATATATATATATATAAAGCTGAATGTGTGTGTGTGTGTGTGTGTGTGTGTGTGTGTGTGTGGTTACGAATAGACTCCTATATGGTTGATTATTTTAAAAAAACTGATTACGTATAATGATAGAAGATGTATCGAGACACAGGAATGGATATGTTTGATCTTGCAGAACGGTGGTTCATTAAAATTGTGGGGTCTGCGTTAGCGCCTGGTCCACAAGGTATGGAAATAAAAAATTTAAAAATTAACAAAAAACGTTTACAAGTGTTTTTGATATAGATGTACATAAGAATACTCTGATAAGTATGTTTTAACTTAAATAGGGATGGTATAATAAAATTGTAAGGTCTGCGTTCGCGCCTGGCCTCCATAGAATGGATATAGGCACAAACTTTAATAAAGACTTTTCATATCTATCTGCGTAAGTATACTTTGATAATTATGTTTCTATTTGAAGAAATATGGTATAATAAAATTATGGGGTGTTCGTTCGCACCTGACCTCCATAGAATGGAAATATGTCACAAAGTTTAACAAGGTTTTTTAATATAGATCCACAGAATATTGTGATAAGTGTTTCAGTGTGAACAAGTATGGTATAATAAATTATGGGATTTATCTATTTTATTTTTACTTTCATCATATTTTGCTTTGGTTTTGATACCCCGAATTCGAAGCCATCTCTTTACAACCCTCCCTTTTCATAACCTATCATACTTCCATAAATCAGAGTCCATTTTCTGTAGGCTGATTTTGAACCCAGTCAACGACGGGTACTTTTGCTAGTATATATATATATATATATATATATATATATATATATATATATATATATATATATATACGTTGCTTAATATACATATTAAGCAACGTTGAGCCTGGTCAGTACTATATAAGTGCCCATTTGGGACTTCCAGGTGCTGTAAGTGCTCTCTGTTTATCTCGGCATTGTTTCCAGTCGTCCTGGACTTCTTGCTACTGGACTCAAATAGGAGAGGTGTGGTTGGGGATTGCACAGCCCTTGCCTCAAAATTATATGCACATCTGCCCATACAGGGGGTATCCTTTGCTTTCGAGACTCAACAAAAGCGAGCCTTGACTCTCATACAGACGGTCGGTTTTCAATCCTGGCTTGAGGTAGTTGCCTGTCTAGCCGCACTGATGAGCTGTGAAACAGTGAAACAGTACTGTATGTGGATGACTATAATGCTCCTCATTTTGAGTTGAGCATATTGAGAAGTAATACACGAATTACCATTAGCGTATAAGTGATGCTCTTTGTGTAAACAAATCGAGCTTAGGTATTTCGGACAATGTCAAAAGATTGTTAAACTCACAACTCACTCAGCAGCCGCCGATAGCATAGTGGTTAGGAGCCTTGACTGTCGTACAGACGGTCGGGTTTCAATCCTGGCTTGAGGTAGTTGCCTGTCTAGCCATGCTGATGAGCCGTGAAACAGCAAAACAGTACTGTATGTGGATGACTATATATATATATATATATATATATATATATATATATATATATACAAGCATGTCTGATTGAACACGACAGAGTTATTCTTTTTTCCGATTTTTCTGTCCAGTTCTTAAATGAAAAATGAGAGAATAATTTGTTTAAAAAATAAAACATGTTAAGATTTAAGAGAGGGGAAAGGGTATGTGACATTTAAAACTCCAGACATTGAAAGCAACGAAAAAGGTGGAAGGAAGAAAGCGAAGGGAAAAGGGGGAAGAACAAGATCCAATATCGAGATTGTCAGTGCAAGCGGAGAGTAAAAGGGATAATTACGGAATCATAAGACAGAGAGAGAGAGAGAGAGAGAGAGAGAGAGAGGCTGAACGTAAACGAACTATCTATAAAGGGAGAAGGGGAGGTGTTTAAACAGGAAATTTGTTCTGAAAAAAAATCGAGCACAAAAGGCTTTTTAATATATATATATATATATATATATATATATTGGGTTTAGTGGCTTTATTTTTTAAATTTAAAATGGCGTAATGGAAACATGATAAGGTATTTCCAGCTTCTTTTCCAATTTTCGGATTTTAATGTACAAATCGCATTTCATTTCCTTTAGACGGATTGATTGATTGTTGCTATTTCTTCTGATATGGGGGGGTCCCTCGATTTTAGTTATAGTAGTAGTTTGTGATCAATAAATATTTACTATTTTATCATTATTACAAGCAATAGAAGGTTCTGATTTAAATGAAATCAAATAAAAAACAATTAAAATAATCGATTTGGCATCGGACAATAGGCACAATTTTTTCAATTTTGATACTGATTCCGATACCCTCAAATCTTTCGATTTTTCCGATTCCCGATTTCGATTCCAATTAATCATCCCAACACTAGTATTTAAATGGCTAAGAAGGGAGGATTTGTAGTGTCTGCAGTTAACTGAGGTTTCATTTTTTGTTTAGAAGCTTGTCTTTATCTTTGAATCTGGTAATAAACAGTTTTTTGCTCAAGCACAGCTCATTAATCTCCACCTTTCTGGTTTATCCAATTGAGAAATCGGCTGCAGATTGAAATATGGTCAGAAAACAGTAAGAATAACTGTGCAAAAGCATAAAAACACGACAGTGTTCATGATGCCTCCAAATCTGGTCGTCCTAGAGTTACTTCTTACAGTGAAGAGAATGTTATCAAGATCCGCAGTCTCAGAAACAGATTTGAAGCGGCTCTCCAAATCCAAAAACAGTATAATCTTGTTAAAAAACGTGTTCTCCTTCTATAGTTCAGAACACATTGAAGGAATTTGAATTTGCGTGGTTGTGTTGCAAGATACAAGGCAATGATTTCTGTAAATAACAAAAAGCAGCGTCTGGACGTCGTCAGATACAATGAAGATCATGACTTTTATTATTGGTCGAAAGTGATTTGTAGCAACGAAAGCAAGTCTAATGGGCTAGGCAATGATGATAGGTAGTCCATCTGTCGAAGGAAGGATGAAGAATTTAATCCTAGGTGCACAGTTCCAACATTGTAAGGTGGTGCAAGTTCACTTTTGGTGTGTGGCTAATGGTCCAGGGCCTATAGTTCACTTGCAAGGTCGAATTAATTTGACCAAGCACATTAATATGTTGACTGAGCATTTTCTACCCTACTTTGGCCGGAATTTCAATGATAATCCTAGGTTCATGCAGGATAATACTACTATTCATGCAGCTGGTAATGCCAAGCCAACCCTTGTCCATCCATGCCCAGAGTTCTTGATCATAATTTGGTTGAAGCTTCGCAGCCAATCGATATTCTGGCACTCCATTACACAGTCCTTTAGTTGGGTTGTTATCTGCCCATTTCCACGCTGCTATTCATGTTCACTTTTGATTGTCGAACATAACAGTAAAGACTGGTTCACTGATGGAGATAGCCACACATGTGGAAACTTTCCTGACACTGATCCGGACTGCACATGTAGGTCCAGCAGTGATTCCTCTCAATGCTTTTATCTCATCGATCCCTAATAACAGATCAAATTCCAGTGGTTTAGCACACACCACCAGAGCATCGATTTTAACATAGTCACTATCGTTTGTTGAAATAATGACTACTCCTCTTCCACAGCACGCATGGGACGAACATCCAATAGTCAGGACGTCCACTTTTGCTGTCTTCCAGGGTCAACATATATTTACATCGATTATTGTATGTGAGCATCCTGTTTCAATTAATGCCGAACACCGTATTACATCAATGTAGACAACAATCTCCGTAACGCCACATTTACATCTTAGTGAGGGAGTAGGCTGGCGCTTATGCCTCGTCCTCTTGTTTGTTTCCCCAACAGTCCTGGACCCAGTGTCCAACCTTACCGCATTGGTAGTGATGAGTTTCACATCTTTGGCAATTTCTTGCTATGTGACAATGTGGCTGCATTTGAAACAGTTTACCAGGGCTATTTCAGATATGAACAGCAGATTTACCATTTGATGGCAATTTGGCTGCAATCATGTGAAGGCTTTGGTCCTTGGTTGATGTCAACACCCTTGCTCTTGCTATTAGGTCTCCATGGTTAGGGTCTCAATTTTTGGTGCCTGCTGAAGTTAGATGGAAATGGTATCAGAAACCCTGTGACAAACACCAGTTTGGCAAGTTGTTCTAGTCTGACTCTTTCAAAACCAGCCAGTCCAACCAACTGTCTGATATTGTTCACATAAACGTCCACCTGCTCACCAACCCTTTTCAACATGGTTAACTTCCTGTAGACTGGGAACTCACAATCCGTGAATGCCTCCTTTATTCAAATCTCTATTCGCTCGACATCCAGTTGGTCACTCTCACTCATTTCTAAGTAGAGGAGCAGATAATATGGCAGCAGGTTTACCAAATCATCTTTCTTTTGGAATTTCGCAACCAACCTTAACTTCTTCAGCCATGCTACTATGTTTCTCTTGCCAGCAAATGGCTTCACCATGTTGCTGCTTAGTTATATTTTTGCCATGATAACGGCCAAAATAGCTTGAAGTGTTGAAATTAAAGTTTTAAAATGCCGAATACTGTTTCATGCACAAAAAAAATCCATCATTCTTTTCTCAAACTTACACGCAAATTAAGCACACGCATAAAATGACTCCAAGTGAGCAAAAAAATCTTCTCTATAGGGCGGTTTTAGAAATCTGTTGAGGCAAAAGTTAAACACACGCCTGTCGTTAATACTCCCTGACATTTTATAAAGTACATTTGTATTCGTTCTACAAGCTATAGTCACGCGTCTTGCCATCGGAAGAGTACATGCATAAGTTTTAATTTCTATCGGTCGGGTTTCGAGTTTGTGTGCCGCATGCACCACCCTTGGACGTTTGTTTTCATGACTATTATCACATTTTTGAAAGGTCTGTTATTTTTTAGGGGTGGTGCTTATTGTGGCCTGGTAGACCAACACAAAACCTACCGTAAAAAACTTGTTTTCTGTAGGTTTTCTGGTATGCTGAAAACGAATATCGCATTTAAATTTTCAGTAAATAAGCAATTTTCCGGGTATTTAGCAAAAATATGTGTACAACAATAGCCACTACTAATAACATAAAGAAATACATTGCTTAATACCCGGAAAAATACTTACTTGCAGAGAATTTAAATGTGATATTTATTTCCAGCACACCCTAAAACCTATCGAAAACAAGTTTTTAAAGTAGGTTTTGTGTTGGTTTATCATGCTATAATTACCAAAAAAGCCACACCTAAAAAAAAAATAACAGACTCCCTCCTCTCCCAAAAAAAGGTGGATATAAAATTGGTGTTCATTTTATGTTAAATTAATATAGAAAAGTGATCCTCCAATTTTTAGAAGTATAATTTCTTCATATCTAGGAAACTACTCGTTTCCTGGAATTTTAAACATTCTTTTCGTTTGCAACACCTTTGAAAACTTATAATACTGGTAATTTTAAAGGATTTTTCGAGGGTGGAAGGTATTGCATCTTTACCAATGTTTCAATCATAATTACTTGTTTTCCTAGTTTTGCATATGAATTACAAAATATCTGATATTTCCCCAAAACCTCTGGCTGGAAATACTTGGAATCAAGTCTCCCCAATAACAGCAAAGGGAGACTTGATTCCAAATATTTCTTATATGTTATATCTCCCCTCTTTTGGAAATGGGTACGATTATGAATATTTCCAATATCAAATCATCCTTATACACTGTGCAATTTACTTTATGTATAAAAACCAAAGAGGGGAGATATAACATATGAGAAATATTTGGAATCAAGTCTCCCCTTGCTGTTATTTCAGATTATTTGAAACCATAGCAGCAAGTTTTTGTCTCTCCTCCATCAAGGCCAGAGGTTTTGGGGAAATATCAGATATTTTGTAATTCATATGCAAAACTAGGAAAACAAATGACTATGATTCAAACATTTTATGGCTGTAAAAAATGTTAAGGTATATATATATATATATATATATATATATATAGTATGTTTATTGCATAAACATTATTGGATGCATATGTGCATATATGTTTCAGGTGTATCTCAATTTAGAAACACATGTTCATAGATAACTTTTGTGCTCATAAAAATATTTAATAGATGTTAAATAAAAAAAAATATTTAAATATTTGATTAATAATAATAATACCGTAAAAAAAAACATGTTAAATGTGCAGATATTTTCTCAAACGTAAAAATACACTGGGAAGGTGGGGGGGGGGCTATAGATTTAATTTTACTGGTAGTTTCAAATCAATAAATATTTATTATTTTACTATCACTACGCAAAATCAAATTTTAAAAGATTTTCCGGTTACGATGACAATTCTGATACCCCTTGAAGTTCCGATTTTTTTTATTCCTAATTTCGATTCCAACAATCGTCCCAACACTAATAAAGAAGCTAACAAACAATATATCAATAACAAAGCTAACTTATCAAGATAAAAAAAACTTAACACTGTTAAGAGGATTAATTAAAAATATTAAATTAAAGATAGCGAATAAAATTTACATTTAACATTATTATATCATTTTGAGGCCATTGCATTTCAAAGCTGAAGTCTTCTCATCACAGGGGCAGAAGAGCTAGTATTATCTATATATTTATAAAAGTGAACGTGTCTGTGTGTGTGTCTGTGTACATTTCCCTACGCAATAACTCTGTCAATTTTAAGTCTACAGACTCGAAATTTGATATACAGTGTTGTGAGAGTTGGGAAAATCTTTGTAATCCGTTTTCGGCCAGAAATTCGGCTGCTAAGGGGGTCAAAGTTCAACGATTTGACCTTTGAGAACTCTACAAAACTCCTCCGCCAATTTTGGGTGTAAAAAATTGAAATTTTAGATATAGGTTCCTTGGACATGGATATAACTTAATAACTTGATTTGAGCTCAAAATAATAAATGTTAAGGTCATAATAGGGGTCAAAGTTTTAAAAAATTGACCTTTTTTTTTTTGTTTTTGCTCAACATACACCTCCAAATACCCGGGCAACGCCGGGCTGAAATGCTAGTACAAAATATAAAATATTTAATACTAGCAGGGGTGCCCGGCGTTGCTCGGGTGTTTGGAGGTGTATGCTGTGCAAAAAAGCAAAAAAACAAAAAAAAATGGTTAATTTTTTAAAACTTTGACCCCTATTATGACCCCTTAAAATTTATAGTTTCGGGCTCAAATCACTTTATTAAGTTAGATCCAGGTTCAAGGAACCTATATCTAAAATTTCAAGTGTCTAGACCCAAAATTGTCGGAGGAGTTTGGTAGAGTTCTTAAAGGTCAAATCGTTGAAATTTGACCCCTTAACAGCCAAATTTCTGGCTGACACCCGTCACATCGATTTTCCCAAATCTCAGTACCCGGTATTTCAAATTTCGAGTCTATAGACTAAAAATTGACAGAGTTATTGCGTAGGGAAATGTACACAGACAGACAGACAGACAGACAGACACACAGACACACAGACAGACAGACACGTTCACTTTTATAGAGATATATAGATAAAAGCTGACTAAAGAATATTTTGATTGGAAATGAAGGCAGTATATATATTTAAAAATATTAAAGGAGAAATGAAATACAAGGAAAAAAAAAACATTCATACTTTCTTACCTTTTCCTCTTTCTTTTATTGTATATCTTTTTTAATGATCCCATTATTTCTTATGAATCCTGATCTCCAATCTTTACTATTACTTATATATATATATATATATATATATATATATATATATATATATATCTATATATATATATATATATATATATATATATATATATATATATATATATATATATATACTACCCTTCCATTTTTTATCTTTTCATTTTTATTTTTAGTGTTATTTTTTTTTTTTACTCTTATTCGCGTATGTCTAATTGGTTCGTTCTAGTTACACTTTAATTTTTTTTTAATTCCAGTATTTTATATCTCCTTTAATATTTCTTAATATATGCGTTCTTTATTTCAAATCTAAATGTCCTTAAGCTAGCTTTGTTTTTATATTTTACATTTTGTATAATTCTGGCTAGTTTCCTCTTCTGATGACAAGCATTTGGTTTTGAAACGGCATGACCTAACGAGGTTTTTCTTTCTTATTCTCTTCTTTACTGATCTGGTGATGTAATTGATTTATGTGACTTTTATAGTCCATCTTTTATTCAACATTTGACATTTTATTGCTTCTCTTAACAATATTGAGCATTTCCTATTTTGATAAGTTTGCTTTGTTAAATATATATTCTTTTATAAGTTTATAATATATATATATATATATATATATATATATATATATATATATAGTCATCCACATACAGTACTGTTTCGCTGTTTCACAGCTCATCAGTGCGGCTAGACAGGCAACCATATATATGTATGTATATATATATATATATATATATATATATAGTGAGAGAGAGAGAGAGAGAGAGAGAGAGAGAGAGAGAGAGAGAGGAAGTAGTTTAGGAATGGAGAGAGAGAGAGAGAGAGAGAGAGAGAGAGAGAGAGAGAGAGAGAGAGAGAGAGCGCAGAAAAAAAAAAAACAATAGAAGAAGGAAATGAAGGAATAAAGAGAAAAACCGGTTCGGCAAAAGTTAGAAGTAATTTAAAAAAAAAAAAAAAAAAAAAAGAATAAAGGTTTCATGGACAGAAAACGGAAATAAAGAAAAAGACAATAAAAAGCACGCACACACACGCACACACACACACACACACATATATATATATATATATATATATATATATATATATATAGAGAGAGAGAGAGAGAGAGAGAGAGAGAGAGAGAGAGAGAGAGAGAGCTGAAACGAAGAAGGAGATCAAGACGAAAAGGGGGAAAAAAGAAAAAGCCGGTTTGACAAAAATAAATAAACAAATAAAATATTGAAGTATAAAGGAAACAACCAATGAAAGGCAAGCTTTTCGTGTCATATGGCGTTTCTCCTCCTCCTTCGGTACAGTTTTATTCCTTCTTCCCCTCTCCTCCCACCCTCATAACCAGCAACTACAATAATCTTCTATTTCCTAAATACGCACGCTCAGCAGTCATCGACTCGCGCGTGAGACGGGCACTTCGTTTTTCAGGCCTTAAAAACAGTCGCGGTCGTCAATATTGTTTTGTCGCCGTACGGCCGATGTGTTGACGCACAACCATTACTAACGGATCACTTTCACTCCTAGAAGTGGGATTCTCAATAAAATAAAAATTACTCCCGTCTCCCTTTCTAGCGAGAAGTTACCAAGTAATTGGAGTTTAAAAAATAATTAAAAAAAAAAAAAATCTGAGAGATCTACTATTAATAGCAAAGCTACAGAAATGTCCGAAAACGGAATAAACGGAGACCGGGGAGGCCACTCTATAGGTCTCCAATGGAAGGTCGGTTTAATCAATTCCGATCAGAAGTACCTAACAGCCGAGACCTTTGGTTTTAAGATAAATGCGTCCGGTACAGGTCTTAAAAAGAAGCAGGCCTGGACCCTCGAACAAGATTCCCGGGAAGAGGTCGTCTACATCCGAAGTCATCTCGGACGTTATTTGTCCGTTGATAAATATGGCAACGTCTCTGGCGAGAGTGAAGAACCGGGTCACACCGAGAAATTTTCCATCGAATACAACGAGAGAGGGCAGTGGGCCCTGCATCACGTGGCTCATGGCTCTTACGTTGGGGGCAAAGGCGATAACGTCGTGGGTAAGGCGAAACTGCCCACACCCACGGAATGGTGGACCTTACAATTAGCCATCCATCCTCAGGTCAATCTGAAAAACGTCAATCGCAAGCGGTACGCGCGTCTTGCCGCGGAAGAGGGTGAGATACAGTTTACCGAGGTGATCCCGTGGGGTCAGGATTCGTTGATCATCCTTAAGTTTATAGACGGCAAGTACGCGTTGGTCACCTGCGATAACCGGTATTTGCACCGGGATGGCACCCTGGTCAATGAGATGAGCGAGAACACTCAGTTTACAGTGGAATTGAAGTCCGGTGTAAACTCTGGCCTCGCTATGAAAGATATTGAGGGTCGCTACCTGACGCCCGTCGGCCCTAAAGCTGTGATGAAGGCCCGGAATAAAACCATTACGAAGGACGAGCTGTTCACCATCGAAGACAGTCATCCTCAGGTGACCTTTACCTCGCATAATGGAAGGCTCATTTCAATCAAGCAAGGTGAGTTCTTAATTTCAGCAGACAATAAACAATTATAACACACACACACACACACACACACACACACACACACAAATCAACGTCGCAGAATCGGAACAGCGCCGAACCAAGACAACAGATCTGACACATACAAATCGCTCTATATTCTCTCGGAGCTTTGATAATTAGGTAATAATCACTATTATGGCCATAACTTAATTTAAAGAAAATGCATTTGGAAAAATTAGAAAAAAAAAAAAATGCATTACCAATTCAATACTTCTGCAGTTGACGATTGACGAACCGTGCTAGATTTTTGTTAGTGGCGTTTTAAAGTTAAATTTAATTTTTACGGTATTGTTCGGTGAAAATACAGATAACACATCCGTCTCTATGGCTTTCCAAATGTTATTTCAGTACGGTTCGTAGACTGCAAAAGTACCATAATTCATTTGTGACCTATTTGCGTTAATATTAGAAGTTATGGCACACAAAGTTGTCTACAAAATTCGAACGGGACATTTTTTATTTTTTTTTAAGTTTAACCCTAACGTAACTACGTTTTAGAATTATTTGGCTAGAAAAAAAAAAAAAAAAAACAAAAAAAAAACGTTCAAAGGGAATTTTATTAAAAGTCTGTTTGATCGGTTTAAATTCTGTAGCAACATCGAAGTTTTGTCTTTGACTTTCACGTAAATAAATACCGATTCCGAGTAAACTAGTCATCTTGTTTGACATAAACAATTGACTCAACAAAGATGACAGAATCGATATTCATGCGAACTCAAAAGACTTCTATTAAATTTATGAACGCAAATAGATCACAAATGAGTAGGTAACAAAATAAATTGCTTTTCGCTAATTTCTTGACTGTAATTCTTTTAAAAATGTGTTGTCAATAGTAATAATTACCAAACAAAAACTAATTTTAAGCTTTTTGTTTAGCAATATATTGTTAGCAATATATATGTATATATTGCTTACTACTAAGCACTGACAACTTAATTAACCATTCAGGGTGTACTTTTAAACAATGGATATAACATCTTCTCCAAATCTTGTATTTCATAAAAAAATTTGGGTAAATTTTCAGATTAGGTCCACCTGCACCTCCACAGTTTTCTTTGAAATGACGACTTATCTAGGTTTTCGACTATGCTGAATACGAAAATCGCATTCAAAATTTGCAGAAATAAGTAGTTATCGAGATATAAAAAGTTATATTATGCATTGTTTTCTTTGGCGGCCATCTTTTTTACGCGCGTGCGCCATAAACAAATCTACTCATCTATGACTGACACTGCACGCGTGTAAAAAAGATGGCCGCCAAAGAATACAATGCATAATACAACTTTTTATATCTCGATAACTACTTATTTCTGCAAAATTTGAATGCGATTTTTGTATTCAGCATAGTCGAAACCCATAAAAGGTGTCATTTAAAAGAAAATTGTGGAGGTAGACCTAATCTAAAAAAATACCAACATTTGTAAGAAATGGTCACCTAGAAAAGTTCTCTTATGTAGTCGGTATTATTGACGAAGAATATCAAGCCAGTTCCGGAAATGATCGAAGCTTAGGTAAATTTTTACGACGTGCCTCTGCGTATGATAAATACCCCAACCTTCCCATGTTAAGAACGGCTTTCGGAATACCCCCCCCTTCCAACCTCGAAAGTCGTTCTTAACATGGGGAGGTTGGGGTATTCCGAAAGCCATTCTTAACATGAGTGGTTGGAGGTGTTTATACTACGCTGGGGCAAGTCGTAAAAAAATACCGAAGTTTACTATATAAAGCTACGAAAAGTAATTAAATAGTGGACCCCCCCCCAAAAAAAAATAAATACCTTTCAGATCGTAAACTGTTTCGACAAATTCTGGGACTGGCTCGGGATTATCTGTGAATATTCGGAAACTGACTTTCTCTAAATGCCCATTCTTTACAAGTGTTTGAAAATGATCATTTTCAAATTCCAGTATCTTATCTCCAATCAATTGAAATTGACATATACAATAAATAGGCAATAACTTTAGATGTTATATATAAAAAAAAGATGACTATGACAATAATTGCTAATTTTATAATAGCGATTTAGAAAAATGTAAGAATTTTTTCTCAACATAATTTTAATTAAAATAAAAAAGATATGAATTTTATCTTTTAAACGAGGCCGTTATTTGATAAAATCTCAATTTTAACGCAACAACATCGATGCGGATTTTTAGTTATATGAAAATTATATTGGTTATATGAAAAAAAAAAATCCATCCCATGATGACAAGCGTGATTAAAGGAGGCCGCATTTTTGCGTATATTTTATGATAGAAAATGTATATGAAAACGTTTTAATTCGGTTTCGTCCGTTTAGGATTTAAACTATTCTTTGAAATTGTAAAAAAAGAAAACGAAATCGAACAATCGTAATAAAAATAAAGATGCCCACCCCTCCTTCGTCTAAGAATGCCGCTTTAAGAAAAAAACACGTTTTTACCAAACCGAGAAAAAAAAAAATCCCGGTTCCATGGCTGCAGACTGCTTGTCGTAAAAATATTCGAAAACATTCGCTTTCGAGTTGCGTGTTTCTATACAAGCATGCGTTTAAAAAATGCATGTTTTCCTTTGACTAGCACAAAAGAACAATAATACTTGTCTACCTTTTTGCAACCTTAAAATTAATTCAGACCAAACATGTCTTTGTCTACTAGGTAGTTTAAAGGCGTTCACATCGCTTTAAATTTTCGCTTAAAGTATTAAACACGCTATTTTAGTCTTACTGAGTGGCATTTGTTTTAATTTGAAAGTGCGGTCATCTTGAACTTTTTAGCTTTAAGATGGCTGCCAATAAAAAAAATATTTGAACCAAATTCTTGTTCTATAATAACGATCTGGTTCAATGTGGTTCATTGTGCAATTAATAATTTGGTACTCATGCAGAGAGTAATCCGTGCTGAAATAATGTTATTGTTTAAAAAGCCATTCTTAACATGGGGAGGGTGTTTTGTACCTATTCTGTACTTTAACCTTACAATTAAATAAAAAAACATAATAAAACTTTAATTAAACGTGGAAATACGATTTAAAAAAATAGCGCGGATCACTCTCTGCATTAGCACCAATAATTTAATGACTATTTACCAAAAAATGCGGTCATACTATAAATTAATTATTACGGTGTTTGGTCATTAAATTATTAATTGAACGAGGTTGTTATAAAACTACTAAATATGTTAAGATGTTGTTTCGATAGCCATCTTAAAGCTGAAAAGTTTAAGAAAACCAAAAGCGCCGTCAAAGCGTTTAAACTGACGATTAAAAATTTAACTTTTATTTAAAAGCAAATAAAATTAAAATATTGTCCATTTTTACGTTAAATTATAGGGAAACACGGATTTTTTTTTTGCCGCACGGCGCACCTGTCTTCTGAAAGATGCGAGTAAAATTTCTTGTGTTCAATTTCTTGCTTCTCATTCTTCCATGGCTAAAAATGCCGTGTCTTTGGAATGGTTGAAACGAGCCGCGTTCTCTGAACACAAATATTTGAATCTATCCCTTTATTCTTTGGAGATTTTCTCTCCACCAAAAAATGCGTTCTAAAAAAATTTTTTTTTAAATATTCTTTAAATAGATTTTTTTTTTTTTGTATTTATGCAGAATACTGACCGTGTTGAAATAACGTTTAGAAACCCATTCTTAGCACGGTGATCGCGTTTTGTAACTATTTTGGACTTTCGCCTAACAATATAATAAACAAACAAAAAAATACTGTAAAAATTAAATTTAACTTGAAAATCCTACTTAAACACGGTCCGTTTTCTGCATAAGTACAGATTTTTGGTAAATGTGTAGGTTCACACACTCAGCCCCCTCCCTAACGAGATTCTACTTTAAGCGATTACGTGTGTGAACACCCTGAAAAACTGACGGAAAGAACAAAAATTTTAGAGTAGGATTAGTTTAATGTAAAATTAACGTAAAATGTAACCCCATTTTCGGACTATTCTAGCGTTTTAGGGCAGTCTATCAATTTTTCTTTTTTTGCTATGGGAGATGAATTCTGCACTTTTGAGAAGGGTGAGAGGTCTAATTTTTAGACAATTATGTGTAATTTTACGATCTTGTCAGTCTTACTTAGGATTGGTTATAAAAGAAATTTAGTTAACTGCCATAAAAATGTTAGACTGGCTCGAAAAGGGTGGGTGGGGGGCAATTTTCGTTGAATTTATGAGCTGAATCCCCGACTATTCTAAATGATAAAATTTTATTTTCTTTCCGGCAACTTTTTCATGGTATTCATGCGTAATCACCTAAAAAAATCTTTGGGGAGTAAGAGGTGATTTAGTTGAGGGTGGATCTTCAATACCTTACTTTTTTTTTTACCTAACTGTGGGAAATGTGCGCAAAAACCCTCGAATCATTTTTAAACAATACAAGAAATAGTTTAAAAATAAATAAATTTACGAGATGAAAATTGAAATTAAATATTACAAATTACATTTGGAAATTTTAAATGAACATAACATCGCCTCAGAATTTATTTACCATTTTCAGATCTTTAAAAAAAAAAAAAGATTGGAAAATCCTGTGTTTTTAAGTCTACTAGAAGTTCCGACTGAAATAAATAATTTCTAGATGAACGTCGAAAGTCAATCTGGACTTCTTGAAATTCTGTCTACCAATTCTTTCCTGATCTTAACTGACCCACAGCAACGACCATCGTCATAAGCCGGGCGTCCGGGTCAATAATTACCCAAAATGGAAGCGAACTTCCAATATAGTAATTAATAATCTCAGTTGCATTTTAATTTTACGATTTTTTTTAAATCGATTTCCACAACATTTAAATAAAATCAATTGAATTTTTAAAAAAATTTCCAATTATTTTTTTTTTTTTTCTTTGATTTTCTAGCATTTTTTTTTCCTTGATTTTCTAGCATTTTTTTTCCTTGATTTTCTAGCATTTTTTTTCCTTGATTTTCTAGCATTTTATTTTTCTAGAGAAGTCCGACTACTACTTAACATTAGTATACAACTGATGCCCCCCTCCTTCCCGACTTCTTCCATGTGATATATCTCCTTCCTCTTTTTCTTTCATACTAAACCTTGGAAATCTCCCCTCCCTCCGGACTTTTACCAAAGCCCTACATCCGGCGACATTAGTTCTCTCTACCTCACTGCCGAAAAAGCTGTTAGGTTGGGGATGTTTATTATTAACACTTTTTTGTGTATGCGACCGAAATTGTTTAAATAAAAATGAATTGATTGAAATCTTTAAATTTGCAGAATTCTTCTGTTTTATTTGTTTTGCGCTAAATTTCCATATGTTTCGGTCTAGGATTGACCCCCCCCCTTTTTATCAAAGATTCCTTTGTCTGCTGACAAAATCGCATCGTTTTAGGCCCTCCTCATATTTTGACAATTCATTTACTCACCCCCCCCTTTTTTTTTCTAACCAAAAATTTAAACGTTTCTCTAAATAATTATTGTTAAATACTTTCTCAATTTGTTAAAGAAAAGAAATATATTTAAATATTTTTTATATACATTTGTCATTGTTAAATTGATCGACCGGGTAGCATTGTACTAATGAAAGGGTGGAGGTGGGTAGTCGTCGCATCTTTGTGTATTAATATATTGTGATCATTTCTCGCGTGTTGGTTTCTCGTCTCTACGTAACTTACAATTTATTAATTTATTATAATAAAAGTAAAGGTACGTAAAGTACTAACACGAACTATTTAAAACCATGTCTTTGTTTATATAAAAGAGGTGGGGACTAGAGTGAAACGCAAATGAAAGTGAATACTTCCGGGCAACGCCGGGATCAGTAAGTCTCGTTGATAATGAAATAAAATTTTAAAGAAAAAAAATAGTAAAACGTTGTATCAGTCCTACTGTCTAATGGCCATGCGTGACATAGGGCCAAGAAGCGATAGAGAAAAAAACCTGGATAATTTTTTTGTTTGTTTTTACTGTGTGTGTGTGGGGGGGGAGAGAGATTGTTAGTAATAATTAGGACCATGACAAGAGAATATTCTTATTGTTTTCACTCTCAAGTATATATCCGACACAATTAGACACAGTCAATCAATTGAGAAGCACATCAGCTTATATAAAAACATAAGATATTAACTGATATATACTCGAGAGTCAAAATAATGAAAAGAATATTCTATTTTCATAGTCCTAGTAATAATCACAAATTATTATAATATACTGACTTTACCTACCCGGTGTTGTCCAGGAGTTTGTTTTTTTTATTTTCAGTTGTTTTGCTTTTCTTGTGTGTGTGTCTGTGTGTGCGTTAGTTGTTTGGTAAGCTTCTGCTATTCAACGAAACGCGTGTAAGACTTACTTTATAAAAAAAAAAAAACGAATAAAATATTGAGTGTGAATGAAGTACATCTGGAAAGGGGGCTTCGAATCTCATAACCGGCAGGAATTGTTACCTACACTGATAATTGCGTAAGCATGAAACACTAGTGTCTGCAGATATGAGTAGTTATTTACTTATAAATATATATCGTTAATTATTATTCTAAACCAGAAATATATATGGGGCGGGGGTATAAGAAGTACTTGGTTTGAAGGCAGAACACAATGGATAGGCAACTATACAGGTGATCCTTATGTTGATGAAGAAAGCACGTGAATGAAGACGGTTGTTGAAAATACTGCAGATTTATAATCAGCTCAATAGAAAAGGAATTCGATCGACCAGAGCTAAAGTAGAGTAAGTAGAAAGTAAAAGAAACTGATCCATGACATTTACATATGTTCAGAGAATTAAAACAATAGACGCTAACATGTGTACGATCGTTTCAGAGACGATATCAACTTTATTAATATGCAATCCCATCATGGTACTCGTGCTGTTTTTTTTTTTTTTAATTATTTTATTTTTTATTTTTAAGGTTAAATTCAATTTTTACGGTATCTTTTTAAATTGTTAAAAGTACAGAATAGTTTAAGCTTCCTCCCAAGGTTAAGAATGGTTTTCTAAATGTTATTCCGACAAGATCCGTAAACTATGAAAGTACCACATACACACACGCTGCCCTTTGTTCTTAGTGACGGTTGGATATCAAATTATTCCTTTTAAAAAGGGAATGTACAAGTTAAATATAATTATTATATAATTCTGTCATTAAATTGTTAATTTAACACATTGTCATAAAACTATGATTAATTATTTAAATTGGTATTATAATGCATTTTTATAAACTGAATGATCACTTCCAAAATTGACATTTTTTTTAACACTTGAAAAATTGCTAAGAATTTCAAGGCCGAAAATGGCTTTCTAATTCGATAATTTAACTGCTTCCAAATCCTTTTCAAATTTTGAAGAATCATGCAGTAATTTATTTTTAAAGCTATTAACAAGATTAAAACGATAGACTTGTTTGCAATATACGGAAATGCATTCTGCTGGATTTAATTTCGAATTTAAATTATTTGGAAGCAGGATTTAAATTAAGTTTACACTATTGCTTATTTCGATAAATGTTCGATAAATAATACATAAAAAAAATAATGAAGTCACATAAGGACGAATAATTCACGTGTATGTATGTATATATATATATATATATATATGCGCGTTTCTCGTCTCTACGCGTCTTGCATTATTTTAATGTATTATTCACCGAACATTTACTGTTTTTCTGCACTGAGTGCTGACTGCTGCGACACACACACACACACACACACATGAGTTGTGATAATTTTATTAATATAATACTTAGAACCCGAAACACATTTCTCTTACATTATTTTTTTTTTACTAATGTTAATAAGATGAGACTTACACCCTCCACCCCCTTGGATTTCTCCATGCTGGCTGCGTGTGTACGACGCACGCACCGGCTTGTTCGCTACGTTCATTAACAATTCAACATTATCATAAACGCGCTTTCTCTGTAAGCCGGGTTTTTTTTTTTTTTTTTCTCTTTTTACAATAGACGCGGCATTTAATTCTTATGCTAGAAATTTATGTAAGCGCTTTGATTTAATCATGATTCGCAGTATTTGCAAAATAAAAATGGAAAAGAAAAATATCCGAAAAAAAAAAAAAAACGAATATGATTGGTTTAATTTGCTCCCCCTCCTTCTTTCGTTTGCAAATTCAGGCAATACTAGTCAGTAAAATTTGGCATTTGTGAAGTTAACTGCTTCCACACACACACACACACACACACAAGAATAAACCAAGTCATATGTCCATCAACGTTTTTTCTTTATTGTAAGACCTCTTCTGGATGAACGTCTTACAATAGACGAAACGTTGATCGAAGTATGACTTAATTTGTTTCTTTTTTTTTTTTTTTTTTAATAGTATTCTGTCTCGTCAGAATACTATTTCCATTATTCTCATTCATATATAATATATATATGTGTGTGTGTGTGTGTGTGTGTGTGTGTGTGTGTGTGTGTGCTAGCAGTATTGTTCTTTAAACAAGGAAAAATATATGAATATTCATACCTATTCACTCTTTCTATTTTTCATTCTCTCTCTCTCTCTCTCTCTCTCTCTCTCTCTCTCTCTCTCTCTCCTTAAAAGACCCACAGAGCCCTTTGCGTCCTTCTTCGTGCAAAATAGGTAGCCCTTATTTTCTCAAAAAAAAAAAAAAAAAAAAAATCTCTCTTAAATGTTAAATCTGTTGTGAAAGAAATGAAAACGTTTTCCCTAAAAATGCCGTGTCTGCCTCCTCAAACGAATTCATTTGAATTGTCATTCAAATGAATTCGTTTGAGGATGATTCCTTAGTGACATTTCGAGCACATTTGGGGGATAGCTTTAAGTAAGATGCACCTTTTAGAGTAAATGTGGTATTTTGGTGACTACAATGATTCTAACTAAAAATAAAGGAGACAAATTAGACAAAGGATGATTGATTAACTTCATTTTTTTTTCAAAAATTTTGATGGCCTTGTGGCCAAATTTGTTCAAAATTTAAATTGTAATTTCGAAAATCTTTTGCAAATAAAGAATTTAGAGTAATATTGGTAATTTTTTACGACGTGTCCCAGCGTATTATAACACCCAACCTCCCCATGTTAAGGACGGCTTTCAGAATAAACACCACCCTAACTTCAAAAGCCGTTCTTAACATGGGGTGGTTGGGGGTATTTATACTACGCTGGGGCAGGTCGTAAAATAATACCGTAATATTTTCTGATACTACAATTTACCGTTTTCAATAAATATATATATATATATATATATATATATATATATATATAGAGAGAGAGAGAGAGAGAGAGAGAGAGAGAGAGGGAGAGAAATAAAAAGGAAAAAACCGTATATGTTCATCAACGTTTCGTCTTTATTTCGAGATTTCCCCTGGATGAAATAAAGACGAAACGTTGATGAACACACAATACGTTTTGTTCCTTTTTATTTCTCTATTTTGTTGGAATACTATTTCCATTATTTGCATCATATATATATATATATATATATATATATATATATATATATATATATATATATCCTATTTGGTTTTATCGAGCTTTTACATCTGTTTGAAATTACTTTATAAATATTAACTTTGCGCATATATATATATATATATATATATATATATATATATATATATATATATATATATATATATGCGCAAAGTTATGCATTTTGGCAAATTGAATTGAAAGAACTACACCTTTGTACATGTTTTTTTTTTTTATTTTTTATTTGAAACCCGATTTGAAAGAATTTAAATGTTTCTAGTAAGTTTGGAAAATATATCCAATAATTAAGCGATGACGAAAATTCTATGCAGTTTGTTTTATATATTTTTACAAATTTACTATCTCGTTCTACTTGCGTATTGAGTATTGTTGAAGTAAATACTGAAAATAGATATTTTATGTAGGTACTTGAAATAATAGTGTGTGTGTGTGTGTGTGTGTGTGTGTGTGTGTGTAAATTGTCTATTTTCCCCTGTTTCACATGACTAGGGCTTTGGTCACATGATCATAATGTGTGTAGGGAAGGGAGTCCGGAAAATACCTTGGATCTACCTCAGGTTCCCCTCCCTCCCTAAATATTCACAGTTCACTATCATCTTCATCAGCGCACGGCACAACACCTGCATATATTATTAGTTTAATTGCTATATTTCTAAGTGGAGAGTGTACAACAACACCCATGATTATAGAGCGTGCGACTGACTCCCTTTATTTGTTAAATATTTTTAGAAATTGCAATTTCGGAGTAGAAAATTCGGTTTTTCGTTATTGTAGCGAAATTCGAAAAATATATTGAATTTTAAGTGAAAGCAATGCTATCTATTTGTCATATCGTAGTAATAAAAATATCCAAAAATTACGAAAAACGATAATTAATAAAAAACAAAAAGGCTTTCAAAGACAATTAGCGAAAATTAAGTTTTGCTAAATTGATCAAAGGTTTTCAGTTTTCAGAAAATATTTACATCCCTTTTATTACAATTAGAACCCTCTGCCCCCCCTCCTTTTTTTTTTTTTTTTTTTTGCTAAAACTCAATTTTCGCTAATTATCTTCGAAAACTATTTTCATTAATAATTAATTTTCTACCTAATCGTTTTTCGTAATTTTTGGATATGTTATTACTACGAGATGACAGTTCGGTAGATACCATTGCTTTCACTTTAAATTCAATGTATCATTTTTCAAATTCCGCTACGATAACGTAGGGTCGAAAATTCGATTCACTCACGAATCGTCGTGTGTGTAATTTTCGACTATTTGTAAATTTGGCAAAAACACATCGAATTCCTCATTTTTAATTTTCAGTTTAATCAAGACATTAAAAAAAATGAAAGTATTGAAAAGTTACTCGTTATGAAATTAAGTTTTAAAAAATCACTTAATTTGATCAAGTAGTTTTTTTTTTCCTCAGAGGAAAATCAAACTCTAATGAGATCGATCGTACCGCAGCCGCAGCCATCTTGTTTTTCGCAGATGAGGAAGGGGGCGCCAGGGGAGATAACTCCAATCACCGCTTAAAGTTTGTCAAAATTTGACGAGATTATTTTGAAACATGGGCAGAAAAATAAATAAATATTTTTTAGGTTTGTTTTGCTATACACATAGATTCGAAAAAGTTGTCAAGAAACAAATATATAAGAAATAAATGGTATCAAAGGCAAGATAAATTATTTTCCGGGTGTGTCTATTACTGTACACATAGATTCGAAAAAGTTGTCAAAAAACAAATATATAACAAATAAATGTTACCAAAGGCAAGATAAGTTACTTTTCTACCAAACTGGATATATTTTTCGTGTTTTTATTCAATGTAACATGTTTATTCAGCTCGAAAACCGTAGTGTTTACCGATGTATTGGAAAATTCAAAATGGCGTCTGACTCCCTCTTTAACACGGTAAGTTTTGGAAAAGATGTTATAAATAAAAAAACTGGATAAAATACTGTTAAAAACTCGCTCAATATATGTTACCATGACATAACTTGACATATATTCGGCGGGTTTTTAATAGTATTTTTTCTAGTTTTTTATTTATAACACCTTTTCCCAAACTTACCATGTTAAAGAGGGAGTGAGGCGCCATCTTGAATTTTCCAATACATCGGTAAACACTATATGTTTTTCGAGCTGAATAAACATGTTACATTGAATAAAAACACGAAAAATATATCCAGTTACGTAGAAAAGTAACTTATCTTGCTTTTGATAACATTTATTTGTTATATATTTGTTTTTTGACAACTTTTTCGAATCTATGTGTACAGTAATACAACCCCCCTCCCCCCAAAAAAACAAAATTGTGGTAGAAACCCAATGAATGTTTCTGCAACATTTATTAGGTGGGGTTCTAAAATATACAAACTACTTGATCAAATAAGGTGATTTTTTTTTTTTTTGCATGAAATTTTATTTCATAACGAGTACGTACAATATAACTGTTTTTAATATTTTCATGTTTTAATGTTTTAATTAAACTGTACAAGTACCTTATTTTATTCTTTAAATAAAACATAAGACAAAATATATTTTTAATACTGTTACAGACGTGTAAGCATGATTGTTTTCAGACTTTTTTCTAGGCTTTCTTCCATCATCGGAGAAGCTGAGTAATTACGGAAAATTAATTTAAAATGGTCATGCATTATCCTATTTTTAAAATAGGATTTTAAAAATTCAAATTTTATTTTTGATTTTCAATGAAAACTTGATAAATGTAAAAAAAAAATGAAATAATAATAATAATAATAATAATAATAATAATGCGATGTGTATTTATTAAAGTTACAAATAGAAAAGAAACGTGCTCGCGCGTATGTGCGTGCACACGCACACAATATTCACTAATATTTTCCAATAAAATGCCAGAATTTTCTTCAAATTGTAAATATTTTATTACATTAAATTGAATAATTTAAATTATTTTAAAAAAAAATTTGAATTTATTTTATTGAAACAAAATTTTTGTCTGAGATTATTTGTGTCTTCCCTTTTGTTTAAAACATTGTGTAGAAGGGGAAAAAGATCTTGGAAAATGACAAAGATATGGAAATTCTTTTTGAAACGCATGTTCGACTCTCTCCCCCCCCCCCTCTAGGATAACCCACCTTCCCCTTTCAACTTCTGCAACTTACCTCCCCAACCCAATAATTTTGTTGGGGTGGGGAGCTAAATCGACGGAGAATTCCTCGCTTGTCTAGTCATTCAAAAGCTGACTTAGTCAGCTGAAAAAAAGAGAACGTGACCCACATAAATGTCATTGTGCCAAAAAAAATCACGAAATTTAAATTTTATAGTAAAACAAAAAAAATCCTTACTATTTCTCTGCGAATTTTCTGTCTTCGCTATGTATGCTTGCTACTCACACTCTGGGCCATTCTGCTAGCACCCTCCTCACCTTTCTTCCCTTCTTCCCTTCCCTGTCAAAGTGATGAAGATAATAATAGGCTTCTCCATCATTTTAGTTTTTCCAGTCCTCATTTTTCTTTTCCCCAAAGCCGTGACTTTGATTTTTCGTCCCTTTCCTCCAAACACGTGAATAGCTTTTGACTCGCCTCCCTTTATACCCTCTACAATGACCAATCTGGTTTTCTGTTGTTTTTTTGGAGAACTTCTTGTCATACCGACCTCCTGCCATATGAGAGAGAGAGAGAGAGAGAGAGAGAGAGATACACACACACACACACACACACACGCACACATACACGCACACACACACACACGCACACACACACACACACACACACACACACACACACGTTAATTTATTTGATTGATGATCTGTTCTGTGTCTTTGCCTCAATGCGTGTGCCTGTCATGTCTAGATATAACTTTCCCGCATTACACTGTGTACCTGTGTACGCATGCCTGATAAACTTTTCCCTTTGTCGACAGTGGTAATGCTCTGCTTGTTAGTAATGACAAAAGTTCCTAACTCTTGCAATCACACCTGCACCTGCTCCACCGTGTGTTCCAATGATATCACCTTAGTATACTATGTATACTCCCTCACTCCAATCATTTGTTTTTAGTTTTGGATTTTATAAAAATCTATTAAAAATCATTTTTAATAGATTGCCATCACTAATAACACTAATGAGAGCTTATCGTTCAAACTCCTCAGCTTAATATTCACAACATGAATCTGAATAAATTAAGGCTGATTAATTAATAAGGTAAGCTCCCCCTACCGTTCTAGAAAATTACTCACACCTGGGAGTATCCCATCTCTACAAAGCCACGATTCGCCATTGAGTACTGTTGTCACATCTGGTCTGGTTTATCTACCGCTAGTTTCTCACTCTTAGACAGGATCCAAAGAGATCTCAAATAAAATAAATCCCACACTATTAATCAAGCCCCATTTCTGTCCCATCACCACATTTTTCATCCCTGTCCCTGTTTTACAAGTACTTTAATGGTATATGTTCTGACAAATTCATAGCATTTATACTTCCGACTAACCCAAAATGGAGTAAAATTCTATCTCTTCATTATTGATGCTCCTGATACCGGAAAACCTTCTATTCTAATTGCTTATTCCCTCTGACTGCTAGATTTTTGAAATTTTCTCCCGGTTTCCTGCTTTCCTAATTGTACTGACATGCAGAAGTTTAACCGTAACGCAAACAGACAAGTTGCTGCTCGGCTCCACACATTATCTCATATAGACATCATCCCGATTAGTAGCTCATCCTGGAAGTGAAATGTGCCTTGTTTGTGTTGAAAAGGATTTAAAAAAAAAAAAAAAAAAAAAAAGAAAAAAAAAAGATTGATGAAACTTTAGTTTATTTCGATTTCATAGTTGATGCAACAAAATTAAGAGGAATTTACTGTTTCTTTCAAAAGACAAATGCGTTTCACACGTGACATCTGCTGGATCTGTACACGTGACATTTGTTTTATTTTGGAGTAAGGGGGACGGGTTAAACATCTGCTGGGGTAGCAGTTGACATGTGGTGCAACCCCCTTATACATTTATCACTTTATTTTCTTAAAAAGGGAATTGTTTACATTTCTTTTATTAAAGAAAGAAAAAAAAAAAAAAGAATTTACAGAACCGTGGAAATCAAAACACTAATTACCATACAATATAGAATTGGAAGACTGTCTTGTTTTAACATTCAAAAAACAACTTTCTGAATATTACGTTTCTTAATTTTTGAGATGAGGATAGGTTATTCGTATTATTTAGATTCTTCGGACTAATGTTCTCATCTTGAGTGTCTTTTTCACAACGTGTCAGTCGATGTAACCTCCGACCTTCTCCAGGTGTAGCTTGTTGAACTCGGAAATGTTTCTGTCGAACTTGGAAATTTGATCCATAGCACAGTGGTTAGAGTACTTAGAAAAATCAATTGTAAAAGTGATATTCTCCTGAAGGTTGAAGGTTCAATTCTCAGTGCAATAACCCTTATCTCTGAGTGGTTTCCGGGCCTTGATAAGTGGTGATCACTGTGTAAAAAAAAAAGAAAAAAAAAAAAAGGTGACCGAAAAATACAATTGTAAATTATTTAGGATTTCTATCCAGTCATGGCTGACGGAACGAGAGCATGCTACCCTGTCAAGTAAATAAAGGGTTCCGTTTGAAATTCTATCCAAATTCACAAGTTTGGCAGAAGCATTCAGGAGTTCGACTAGATACACCTGAAGAAGGTTGGAGGTTACAACGACCAAATTGTTGTGAAAATGACACTCAAAATGAAAACAGTAGTCGGAAGAATCCAAATAATAACTTTATTGATCTTTATTTATTTTGTTAATAAAAAAAACAATGACAAGGTGTTAGTAACGTTATAAATTCATAAGTGTGGATGACGGCAAACGATTAGAAAGTCCACATGATTTTAAATGAATGTCTCGTTCGTAGGGAAGAAAAGTGTTGATTTCTGAATGTGTACTGTACGCCCGTGTTAAAGCCAGGACCGTTTATGTATGTAGCCGTTAATGTTTCTGTAGGTGCGTGTATGCGTTATAAGTACACGCGTGTGCAGCTACAGTAGCCATGTTAAGTCAGTGTTATCGAACCCCACGGCTGGACGGCCCGTGAGGTTTTGGTTGTACCCCAAGAGAGATTGGAGCTGGAAGAAGTGCCGTGAAAGAAGCTCGCTTTTGTTTCTTGGCTGCAAAAGAGAATATAAGTTGTGTGTTAACCTGTTTTATCAATTTCTATCACATGCTCAGCTCGCCTGAGAACTAGCCTCTGATTGGTCAAGCCAGAAGGGAAGCTGAATGCGTGTAACTAATTGGCGCCAAGCTTATAATCCAGATTCAAAATCGTAAACTGTGAGATGCGCTGCTGTTGTGATCGACTGCTGTTACGCACAGGCTTGCATTTTAAGATCCACGTGTTTCTAGTTTATTAAAATAATTGTAAAAACTTCAGTTCAGAGTTTCAAAAAAACAAAGATTATAACCTATGCACTCCCTAAAATATTTGGATTTTTTTTTTTAATAAACTTATTGATAAATGTAACGTTGCTACTGTCGCAAACGAACAAACAAATAAAGCAAATAAATAAAAATCCGGGTCGACATTTTTTTTATGTTTTAGCAAGTTTTTACCTTATTTACGATACCGCTAAAAACGTCTCACTGGCACATGTCCATTTGAACTTGACACGCGTTTCTCCTTCTCACTGCATGCTGAGCACAGCCGTCCAATTCTCGTCTGTGACTTCACACGTACATTTCCTTCAACATCGTCTTTTTCTCATCTCCTGCTGGCATCAGCTAGCCATCTTTGACGCCGCTTTTGTTTCTTTCTGCAGCCAGGCATTAATCACCTCCGCTTTACACCTCCATTTCCTTTCCTTTGACGTCGACTTTGTTTCTTTGGCGAGCAAGTGTTGTATTTTTTCCTTCTCGCGCACACTTCCTAATTTGCATATGTGCATTTTGTTGCTACTGCTAATCTCTTCGCAAACTGGCCATCCTTTAGCTTCTGCTGCTACTTTCCACATGCTCACACACACTGTTACATAAATATCTGCAGGATTAAGGTCCGGTGAGTGAAGCCCATTCAGGATTATACCTTCAACTGATGAGTTGATTACCAAAGTATCCCTTATTGAACAGCGATAAGATTAAATCTTGTTGAACAAGTCGGATATACAATGAAGTTTTCGGAGTAAATCGCAGAAAGGACTGAATTTTATTGAAAATTTTGTGGATAGCATTTTTCTTTCTTTTTTTTTTTAAATTTTGTTTTAAGAGGATAGGGATAACTTTACTGCAAAATAATTGAAATTGGTGTTATATAGCAACCCGACCTGAAAACCAGCTTAGAAGACAACTTTAAATTTTGGAGTTCAGTCCATTTCCTATAAAGGTTTATTTTTATTTGTTCCAGTTTCGGTGATCTGTACAATTTGAATTTGCATTTTTATAATTCATTAATTCTTTCATGGGTGATTTCATTTTTACAGAAATTCTACACACTTGATTGAACTTTTTCTTGAGCCACGTGTCTTCAAATTGAGCTGACTTCCAAAAACGCCTGTAAAAACGATTAATAATCGAGGCAACATTTGTTCCTTGATGTTTCTGACTATCACAAAATCAAATCAGATTTGAGTCCCTTGACTATCCAGGGTCATGGGAACGCTGGATAAGTTCATACAGCACGCCTTGGGCAAGATTAACCTGTCGGCACCCACCCACTCCAGTTTTCAGAGCACATACAGTGCCTGGCCGTAACAAATGGTGACTAATTTATCACTGGACAGGCTCAATGTCTGTTAACTCTAGTGATCAAATGGGGACCGGTGTGTTAATGTGAATATGTGACGTATATACAAAAACAAATATGATTGGTCAAATCAAAAACGTTTATTTTTTATTGTTTCATGATAGAATAAGTGGTTCCATATAGTTTCGTTTTTCATTTCATATTTAGATAAACAGCGTCCACTTCCGGCGTCTTGACTTTGCGTATAGAATTTTTAGACATAGCAGATTTGTGATACTTTTGTTTGCGCTTTATAACAAAAAAAGAATTTTTGTTTTCCCTGTTGTCTGCGTTTGCTGGATAATATAACATCTACGCCAAAAGTCTCAAAATAAGCAAATCTTATCTCGTGTTCCACGTTTCTTGGGAATTTATATTCCCAGATTTATTTTGGGGGCCCGTATTCTTTTCAAATATTCATCTCAACTAATCAACTTGGAATGAAACACGTTTTTTATTTTAAACCATGTGCCTTGAAGTTGATCTTTCTGGAAAGACCCATAACAACTAATCACGGATGCAAAATATATTCCACGATGACTACGTACCTGATCTAACTTGTCCTTATAAGGGATGCCCTTTTCTTTTCCCTGCAACCTCTTTCTCACAGTTGTTGCGAGTCTGTCTCTGCTTTATCGTTATTTTCATGGCAAGTGCTCGTTAGAGCTCCAATCTATGGTTCCCCCCCTTGCCAAACTTTCACAAGAAACACTCGTCTAGCTAAGAACACTATCAATAATTTTCCCACTCTTTATCTGTGCCTAAACCTAAACGTACATTCCATAAACAAAGTTTATTTCTTAGAACTGCACGCCTTTGGAACTGTCTTCCATTTGCCTGCTTTCCAACCGACTACAATATGGTTGTCTTCAAGTCCAACGTAAACAAGTTTTTGATGAGCCGTTCTACTTAAGTTAACAAATTTACCGATTTTCCATTACTAACGATTACTATATTGTCCAATTGACTACTGTACATTCTTTAACCATTATCATCGAATGGTCTCTGGGCCTCGATAAGTAGTGATGCCTATGTAACCCCCCCCCCCAAAAAAAACCATGTACCTTCAAGATGAGCTGACTTAAAAGAAAAAACGTCTGTAACAACTAATAATGGAGGCAAAACGTATTATTCGGTGTCCCTGATTCTCACAACAAAACAAAACAAAAGTAAAAAAAGAAAAAAAAAACGTATGAGTTGTCAAATCAAAATTTATAACTTTTCTATTTATTCGTATCATTTGGATTCTTCAGACTACTGTTCTTATCTTGAGTGTTATTTTCACAACGTTTTGGTCGATGTAACCTCCTTTAGATGTATCCTGTCGAGCTCTATTTTCTACAATATGAAGTGAAGGATAAAAATATAGTTTTAAACTTTAGTTTCAAGCTCTATAGACCGTATCTATAAGATAGGTTGTTTTTTGTTTTCGTTTTCATATCTATTTTTTTTTTTTTTTTTACAAGGAGGTCACCACTTATCAAGGCCCGGAAGCCACTCAGGGATAAGGGTTATTGCATGTACAGTACGTTGTACGTTAGTGTTGAGATTTCATAAAGTGTCTACTTAAGGGGGCGGTTCATCAGGAATTTGTTTACGTTGGATTTGAAGACATCCAAGTTGTAGTCAGGTGGGAAACAGGCAGACGGAACAGAGTTCCACTGGCATGCTGTTCTAAGAAAGAAGCTGTGTTCATGGAATCTACGCTTTGATTTAGGCACAGATAGAGTGGGGAAAATTTTTGACAGTGGCTTCAGCTAGACGGGTGTTTTTTGTAAAAGATTGGCGAGGAGGGACCAGAGATTGGAGCTCAGACGAGCACTTGCCATGGAAATATCTACCCCCACTCAATGTTTCAAAATTTAAATTAATTCAGAAACACTAATTGATCAGCACGAGCAGATTTATAATGCTTTTGTTTGTGCTTTATAATAGAGGGGTTCTTACATTCTAAAGTCAAAAAGGATGCCAATAACTGTTAAAGTAATAGTTTATTTAAGTTCCTCCAATAGTTTTATATGGTCTTGATTGTATTGCATAGACTAAACAACTAGCCAATCGCATTGAGAGGTTTCAAAATCACTTAATGCGTTTCTTTACTGGACATTGCTTGATCAACAAACAAAATATCCACCTTCCGTCAAACTGCTTCCCTACCCCCCCCCACTCTATTTGATAAAATCAAAAGTAAAACCCTTAAATTTTATGGCCATGTCAAACGATCAACCACTGGCCTGTCAAAGTTATGCTTTGATGGTATGTTGGAAGGCAAAAGAGGCAGAGCAAAGGCAAGGAGAGAAAAATCTTATTATTATTATTGGAATCCCTCAACAGTTGGGCGTCCATCAACCAACTTGCTCTGGATCGGAAGGAATGGCGAAAAATAAGTCATGTGGGTTCGCAATCTGCACCAAGCGGAAGATGCGACTCATGAGCTTGCATTCCCTGATGTCTACATTTTTGGCAATTTATATTCCCTAATTTATTTTGGTGGTCTATGTTCCTGTCAAGATTTTTCAACTATTCTATGAACATGGAACGAAATCCGTTCTTATTAAAACTAGCAGAGCTGCCCCCCCCCACCGCATTGTTCGGAGCCATAAAAGATATCAAACAGAAGAGGTTTAAAAGTATGTGTAACATTTTTACATCAAAATATCTCTACTTCTCTCAGTTCATCTCTATATTTATCTTTCCCTCTTTGCTGTTTTCCCACATCCCTCGTCTCCATTCCTCTTTGTTATCTTTATATAATAGGTAACATCAGAAATGATTGAAAAATCAAATCCCCTTTCTGAAATCTTGTTCAGTTGACAGCCAAAGAAACTGATTAATTTTGCTTTATTTTTAGATATGATATATCTGAGATAACGCCGATCAAGAAAATATAAACTTTGTGGATCTTTGGTTAATAGCTTTCTACTTTTAGCTGTTGTTTACATTTGTTTCGATGAACATTTATCAATCTTCATCTCGAAAGTTCTGAAACTCATTCAATCCCGGGCAACATTGGGTATTTTTGCTAGTCTTACTTTTAATATTAGATGTAGTTTTGATTGCAGCATGTATGCAGGAACTACAAGACTTAACCAACAAGGTAAAAGTTGCCAGTGAAGCAACAGAATTCTTCAACATCAGCAAAACAAAGGTAATGAAAATAACACAGGAACCAAATGATGAAAACTTAATTGCACACAATGAAAATATTGAAAATGTAGAAAATTTCAACTAATTGGATGCAGTTTTCACAAAATACATGACACCAAAGTAAGACAATGTATTGCAATGGCAAAGACAACAACGATTGCGCTAACCAATATCTAGAAAGACAGATCCATTTCACAACACACAAAGAAACGACTTCTGCGAGCTTTAGTATTCTCAATAGCAACATACGGAGCAGAATGCTGGGCCTTGAAAGTTGACAAGAGGAAAATTGCTTCTTTTGAATTGTAATGCTACTGCAGATTTCTTTGTGTAAGCTGGGTGGACAAACGCACAAACAAATGGGGTCTGAAGAAGATTGGATCATATTGAAGACTGCTGGACTATATCAATGACAGGAAATTATGATTTTTAGGACACGTGGCCAGAACAGATGGCCTAACGAAAGATCTACTTTTTGATACAACTCCTGGCAAAAGAGGGCGTGGAAGACCAAAAACAAAAATGTCAGACACCACGAAGAACATCGCAGACATTAGCATGGCTGAGTTGCTCAGAATGGTGCAGAACTGGAGTCAATGGCGACAATTCTTGAAGAGTGCCACAGCTGGTCAGTAATGACCATTCTGTCAAAGAGAGAGAGAGACTTTTAATATAAAAATCATACTGGAAATAAAAATAGTAAGATTGAATTTCAAAGACTGACTCGACACTCACGTGCCTCAAGTTTTGACCCCAAATAGACATGTGTGATGTGGCTATAATCTTGAGGGGTTTCTACCTACAAAAACCTAATAAGATAAAAGTGGCGTTGTCTCTTGTCATTACGTCACAAAGCCATTATCTTTGTGGGGATTCGCTTGTATCTTGTCAAGATGTCGCATTGCATGAAAGTAAAAATTGGCACTTGCTTGATTTCTTTCGTATTATATGGATTCTTCAGACTACTGTTCACTTACCAAGACCCATTGTACAGTGGTTTGAGTACTTGGGGAAAATTCGCTTGTAAAAGTGACCTCCTCCTGAAAGTTCAATTCTTGGTGTGGGCAATCGAAAAATACAATTGCGAATTAAGACCTTTGTAAACTTTTGAGATAAGGATTAGGAATTCATATTAATTATATTCATTGAGCTACCGTTCTCATCTTGAATGTTATTTTTATAACGTTTCGATCAATGTAACCTTCAAACTTTTTCAGGTGTATCTTGAATTTGATAAGACCTACCTGAAGAAGGTCGGAGGTTATGTTTGAAATGTTGTGAAATTCACACTCAAGATAAGAACGGTATTCAGAAATGTATGATTTTCTCAATCAGTGAATTTGTCTTTGATTTTGAAAAGTGTTTTCCCTCAGGGTTGATTAACTTTTATTGTTTTTTACTTTTGTTTATTCTAAACAAAGCATATTATTGCCACTGATGCATAAGGGGTTACTATGATAGGAACCAGATTTATAGGGAGGGGTAACCTAAAGGAAAGTTAGGTCGCAATTGTTACCGTAAACGGTTCTGTCCCTATTATTTATTTACTTCTACTTATTAAATGTTCCTGTTGCTTATATATATATTATTCCTTATTGGAATTTTTTATTTTTGAGATGAGCATTGTATGTTAATTTTATTTTATTTCGGACTACTAGTCTCATCTTATCTTTTTTTTTTATTGGTGCACAACGTTTTGGCCAACTTCCTCTGGCCTTCGTCAGGTGGTAACCGCAACGGATAGGAACTTCGAATCTCCTAACTGCATTCTCAGCCATCACTGCCATCCGTAGTTGTTGTCGTCTCACCACATTTTTGACCAATTACCTCTGGCACGCTTTGGGTGGGATTGAAACCGCTATCTTCAGACAATGTTCATCTGGAACCGTAGAGATTCAACGTCTCTATCAACTGCGCCACGGGCCCCGAAGGGCGATCAAGGTTGGATTCTTTGATCTTATAAATCCACATTTATTTATTATCTGATCTTCCATAGCGGTTTCAATCCCACCCAAAGCGTGCCAGAGGTAATTGGTCAAAAATGTGGTGAGACGACAACAACTACAGTTAGGAGATTCGAAGTTCCTATCCGTCGCGGTTACCACCTGACGAAGGCCAGAGGAAGTTGGCCGAAACGTTGTGCACCAATAAAAAAAAGATAAGATGAGACTAGTAGTCCGAAATAAAATAAAATTAACAGTTCCTGTTGCTATTCTCTTTTACTGTTTCTTATTACTATTCTTCTTACGATTGCTTTTACTTTTAAGTGTCTGTTCTTACATATGTGGGTGTGTGGGTGCTCTTATCCTTCACCGTTTCTTGCCTTGAAGGTCTTTGAGACGTGTAAGTGCAAATAGCATAATCGTACATACCTGCTTGCCTTGGCTAGCGGATGATGCCTTCTTGGACGCTGGTCTCCATCTCATTGGGGAGTGGTCACTGCAGACAGATGCATCGATAACAACAAGATGAATTTGAAGCTTCAATTGTTTCATTAAAGGCAAGCCTATATCTGGACCCTGGTTGTCGGGGAGCGACCCAAATTCCCATCCGCTCCATCTGCTGCATAAAAACCACTCTCAGCCCATGTGGTCGTCAACCAGAAGCCTACGACCACAATTCCCGTGTCACCCCTAATTTCCGGTGCATTCTCTCTAGGTTGATATCTGTCAAACCTAATCTTTTGTGACCCTACCAACTCGCTGATGGGAAACCCAAAATATGATTATATAACTTTCTATTTCTAAAAACTACATTTAAAGCATTTAAGCTGGGATTCCCAATACTACACAATATGTTTAGATTACATTTTTACATGTTGGTACGATTAGGAAACAGGAAGGAAATTCCAAAGGTAAGTGGTGTGAGGAAAGAAACTATTAGAGTAGGAACTCTTACATCATCTAAAGTTAAGCGATGGGATTTTGCTGCTTATTAAGTAGATCACTATTGTTGTAAGAACAGACACTTAAAAGTAAAAGCAATCTTTCACGAAAAACACCCGTCTAGCTGAATCCACTGTGAAAAATTTCCCCCACTCTATATCTGTGCCTAAATCAAAACGCGGATTCCATGAACAAGGCTTCTTTCTTAGAACTGCACGCCTGTGGAACTCTGTTCCGTCTGCCTGCTTCCCTCCGGACTACAACTTGGATGTCTTCAAGTCTAATGTTAACAAATTCCTAATGAACCGCCCCCTTAAGTAAACACTCCATCAAATCTCCACACTAACGTAATGTACTTGCAATAACCCTTATCCTTGAGTGGCTTCCGGGCCTTGATAAGTGGTGATCACTCTGTAAAAAAAAAAAAAAAAAAAAATTTGAAAATTTAAATATCTGATTTGCACCGAATTTGATCCTTTATGGTCTGAATTATAATGTAGATGATTAACAAAAAAATTATTAATTTTAGCTAAAGTGTAATAATACTATGATTGAATAATACTATGATTGTCTTCAAACTGGAAAAATTATGAAGTTCAATAGTTAAACTACCTCTGAGAACTTTTGCATTTCATAAACTTAGCTTGATTATTATTCATAGTGTTCGAAAACAGTGTTTATGACAACAAACGAAATTCTTCACTCTCTGAGACAGATGACGGCATACCAAATGTAAACGATTGACAGTTGCAATCTGGAGATATCTGGCATTTATCGTACAAAGTTTGTTTGAATAAATTGCCACTTTATTTATGCAATTATATTTATTGACGACTGAAAGAATCAGGTCATAAAGGGTTTAACAAGACTCCTTGAATTTCAATTTTCTTAAGACCTCTGAAGCTCAATGCTTAATTTTTTTACTTTTTCTAGAATCCAAAGCAAGTTATGAATTTTGAAATAAGGATTGCAGACATAAGGTTTAATAGTTCTATATCTTGTATTATTTGGATTATTCAGACTACCATTCTCGCCATTAGTCATTTGCATAACGTTTCTGTCAAACTCTGGGAATCTGCACAGAATTTTGAATGGAAACCTTCATTCAATTTACAGGGGTTGCATACTCTCATTCCATCAGCCATAACTAGGTGGAAGTCCTAAGTAATTCGCAATATTTTCAGTGTAGCCCACACTGAGGATTGAACCTTCAACCTCCAGAAGAGTGGTAATTACAACTGAATTTAATAAAGTACTTTATCCATTACATAACGGGTCCTTGCAGACAAATACTATATCTTTTTTTTTTTTTTTTTTTTTTGTAAGGGAAGGGAAAAATGGTGTAAAAATATTTTGTTCCGAGAATTATTTTTTATCCACCCTAGGACGGGTATATATATATATATATATATATATATATATATATTTATTTATTTATTTTGTTAATGTGTGTTAGAGAGAGAGAGAGGATTCCAGTTGATAGGTCCATTATTTGACAGCAGGTGGCAGAGTACAACTGGGCAAATGTTTCATTGAAATACCAAACCGGAAACCAGTTGAAATAATTTTTTAGAATAACAATCTTACTGACACATCTTTTACGCATGTTTTTTATTTTCACATTTTCTTCAAAATCTGAAGACTTAGAACAATAATCATTTGAAATTCTTTAATTCAACCTGAGATCGTCTTGTGAATTCAGATGGAACTAACAACCACTTGAAATGTTACCAACTTAAATAATGAGATATTCAGGTGGAAATTCAAAATAGACAGAAACAAAAGAAAACCTTTGTGTGTGTGGGGGGGGGGGTTGTTGATATAATGGAAGTTCGATGTCTGTCTGAAACAAATTATATCCAGTTTCTTGAAAAATAAAATGTGGGCCTTTTTTTTTTTTTTTTTTTTTTTTTTGACAACTTTGTAACTCTTGTTCTTTTCTACACTCAGTCTGTGAACGATGTTTCTGACAAAGGGAGATGAATTGCTGTTTTAAGTGTTATGCAGGGGTTTCTAATGAATAAGACATCGTTAAAAGTAATACCAAAGTCTATTCATGAAAATCAGGCATAGTGTAATGGCAGCTGTATTTTAGAATGTACTAGCAGGGCTACCCGGCGTTGCTCGGGACCGTATAAACAATGAAAAAACAAAAGCAGATATTGAACATATGTTTTATTCTTAGGGGAGAGGAATCTTTCATCTCAAGTTTTAGCGTTACAAACAAACATTTGTCTTTTATATATATAGATAATGACAGGTTTTTTGGGGGCCCCCCTCGAAGATAACTGATCAGTTGACCAACTTCTAGTGATCCGTTTGATGTGAAATTTCGATATTTGTCATCCGGGTGATGGGGCTTCGATATGATACCAAATTTGTCAAGTTTGGTTCCGTCTTTCAAAAGTTTTAGCGTTACAAACAAACAAACATACATACATACACACAGACGTTTGGCTTTTATATATATAGATAATGTTGAATTTTGGCCATGTGATCCCTTACAGGAGGGGAGATAATTCATGTATCTTTTGTCTTTTCCTATTAATTTGAATGAAGATTATTTTTTGATTACATATTAAAATCTTTGGGTATGTTTAACAGTAGTTAACATAACAAAAAAAGAAGTTAAAGAAAAAAAGGCAAATATGCAACAAATAAATATTATCAAGGGCAAAAAAATTTACTTTTTTACTTGAATAAGTTTATTTGTGTATTAACATGTTTAAGCATTTTTTGGTTCAAAACAAACCGTGTGTCCACTGTTCAGTTAGAATAAAAAAATGTGGCTGCCATAAGCATTACATGAGGACCCTTGATAATGTTTCAAAAATCGAAAATTAAACAAAATATTGGTAATGCGTATTTTTACATGATTGATGATATTTATTAGATGTGTTTCTACCAGTATTTAGTCAATTTTTTGATATTTCAGTATCAAGGATCTTCATTCTAACTGAACGGGGGGACATGCAGTTCGTTTTGAACTGAAAAACACTTTAAAAATGTGTTAAAACACACAAAAAAACTTATCCAAGTAGGTGAAAAAGTAGCTTAGCTTGCCTTTGGTAAAGCTTATTTGTGTATTCATTGTTTAACACTTTTTGTGGTTTGTGTTATTTGGATCCATCAGACTACTGTTCTCATCTTGAGTGTCATTTTCACAATGTTTCGGTCGATGTAACCTCCGACCTTCTTCAGGTGTATCTTGTTGAACTCGGGAATGTTTTTGTCGAACTCCGGAATTTGGATGGAATTACTAATGCAACCCTTTATTTACTTCACGGGGGTAGCATGCTCTTGTTCCGTCAGCCATGACTGGATAGAGGTTTTTTTTTTACACACAGTGATCACCACTTATCAAGGCCCGGAAGCCACTCAGGGATAAGGGTTATTGCAAGTACATTACGTTAGCGTGGAGATTTGATGAAGTGTTTACTTAAGGGGGCGGTTCATTAGGAATTTGTTAACATTGGACTTGAAGACATCCAAGTTGTAGTCCGGTGGGAAGCAGGCAGACGAAACAGAGTTCCACAGGCGTGCAGTTCTAAGAAAGAAGCTTTGTTCATGGAATCCGCGTTTTGATTTAGGCACAGATATAGAGGTCCTAAGTAATTTGCAATTGTATTTTTCAGTCGTCCACACTGAGGATTGAACCTTCAACCTTCAGGAGAATATCACTTTTGCAATTGATTTTTCAAAGTACTCTAACTAATGTGCCACGGGTCGTTGCATTATGAAAATGAAACACAAGATGAGAAAAGTAGTCCGATGAATCCAAATAACACAAACCACGAAAAGTTGTCACTTTCCCCCACTTTTTTTTTCTTTTTTGTTTTACCAGTGATTTCTAGATCGCCTAAGATGCAAGGCAGAAAAAGAAATTTTAAAATTTTATCTAATGTCACCGTTGTCAAATATAAAAAAATTAACTTAAATACACGTTCTAATATCACTCCTTGAATGGAAATATGTCGCAAACTCAGAGTAGTCAGAAAAAGTATGTTTTCGTTTGAACAAAAGCTGTTCAATGATATCATGAGAACTGTATTCATGCGGGAAATCCATGCAATATATGGCAGCAATATACGACCGATGAAGAATATTATGAGAGGATTGAGAACGCTGAATGGAATGAATTAAATTTAATTTTCATGGAAATCGCTCCAGACAAAACATGAAGCCACTTAATGTAAGGAACTTAAAAAACAAAAGACTATTTCAAGGTAAAAAAAAAAAAAAAAAAAAAACTAGCAATGATAAATGTTAGATGCATAAAACAGAAAATTTTTCCCTCTTTGTAAGAAACTTCGTTGATGGAATGTGAGGACTAAAGGACCAAATAAGAGAAGTGAATTATGAAGCTGTGGAAAAAACAAAAGACGCAAAGTCCACTTTCTACTTTTAGTTCAGAGATGAGTTGGGAAGAATTCAAAGTATCTATCCAGTGAAACTATTTTATAGAAACTGACACAATAATCCACGGCTTGTGTAAATGGATCCACTTGATGTTATTGCGTAGACTTATTTGGTCACGTACAAAAATGCCGACAGATTATTTGTCTACTATAAAAAAAAATCCTTGAATCTGATCACCTGAACGATTCTTGTCTTTCAGTAACTAATATTAGACCCTCTGAGGCAAATTGAGCACATGTGTATAAAATCTTATATACCTTCTGGGCATCGCACATGGTGCCTCCCCTCAACCCATATCGGCCTATGTGGGTAACTCTTAAGATTTCTAAGCTTAATAGTAAGTAGAGCAGCGTACACACGCATGCACATACTAGAATATCGGCGACGCCAGGAGAGAACTTGAATGCTTACTAGACACTATCCTTGAGTGTCTAAGGTCTTGCTGTACAGAGGTTTGTCAGAACAACCTGGCATGAGGATACTTTCTCTACAAGCAAACCCTGACTAAATATTCAAAATCACATGGTGTTCACAGCCCAAATAAGATTACGGCTAACATACATTAGCTTTTACAAGGAATGGTGCACCTTCAAGTGATGTTACCTCAAGTAATAGCATGGAGCTGGATACTCCACCAGACTAGATGAATTCTTGTTCTGGAATCCATTAAGACCAAGAGCTCAAAATGAAAGATATACTATAATATATGAAAATGGTTAATTGAGGAGAGGAAAATGTCCTCAATTTCTTTAATAACTCAGTGTTTAAGAGATAAAGAACTTTAATGGAACATATAGAGTTCAGGTCCTGGATATGACCTTAAACTATATCCAGTGGTGAGGCCCCAGCTTGCGGGCTTTGGGGAGTGTGGAGCCACCCTTTAATTACCATTGCTCCCAGGTCCACTCTGACCCGGAGTGGTAGTACCTGTTAGGGTCCCAACTATGAGTTAAATAAAAATCGACTTGAAAGCAACAAATATATTCTATTAAAAAATTTTTCTTCAAAATCTTTTGATTCGGCATTAAATAACCTGAAATGGGGTGATATGCCATAAAACAAAAAGAACCAATCATATAGAGTTCAAGTGTTAGCCTCAGGTAGGGGGCTCCCTTGATTTCTGAGAACTTCAACTGAAGGAAAATAAAACAAAAAAAAGGGAATATTTGTCCCAGGTAAAATTGATTCCTTTGAATAAATAATTTTGCACCACTTTTATGATCTTTACAAAGATATGATTTTTTTTTTTTTTTTGCTCATGGTCACCTCTAACCAGGCATTTCACCACTGGGACATAAGACGCTATAATTTGGGACCATGCCTAGAAAAGGTTAAGATGTTAGTTTACGTTACATTTAAAATTCTGCATATCGGTACAGTTAGGGAAGCAGGTAGCAGAAATGGACGTGCGTAGGCTATTAATTCATTGAAGAATGCGTTTATTTTGCAGAAAATGGCAAGTGGATATAAACCACAAATTGACAAAAAAACAACAAAAAACAAAAAAAAATTCTAATAGCAATGATTTTCTTTTCCTAGAACTGCCCACCTGTTGAAATCTGTTCTACTGGCCTGTTTTCCAGCTAACTACAATATGGTCGTTTTCAAGTCCAATGTAAACCAATTCTTGTTGAACCGTCCTCTTGAATCAAATTATACCAAATTTCCACTACTATTATGGTATTGTCCTAATAACTATCGTACACTCGTTAACTCTTATCCTCGAGTGGCCTTTGGACCTTCATAAGTGGTGACTCCTTACTGCCCTCCACAAAAAAATACCCTGGATTTTAGTCGGTATTGTTAACCGTCATCCCTCGAAACTTCCCAAATCTATTTGCTGTTTTTTTCCCATTATCTCATGATAATATGATTAGATCTTAGAAAATCGTCTTTCCTTTACTTTCAAAGTTGAAGCAAATTCTTGCCCTTCCCTTCTAATCTGGCTCCCTTCCCCATACTCTCCTTTAATTCTGTCCCTTAGTGTAGACCCCTCACTTTTACCAACCATGTTAATCTCTTAGATTTTTTTTTTATGCTCTCTAATCAAGTGAAGGAAGTACTTGCTCCCTGTACTTCCTTTCTCATCAGTTGAGATTAGGGATTGCCTGTCCCCCAACTCTGCCTTTTTCTTTTTCCTTAGAGTGTGGAGACAAAATTTAGGCAGATAAATTTGCAAGCCCTTCTGGTAGGAGATATCTATCTCCACAACAATATCTGCTTTGTATGTAGGCTTTTTTTTTTCACCATCAAGATTTGAGCGACTTGGACCATGTGGTAAGAAGTGAATAGTTTTAAGATCCTAGCTTTAATTTTTTAATGAGTCATCAAGGTCAAAAGACGTTCGAGGATAAGGGCTGATGAGATTGCCAGGTTTTAGGTTGAATGTTTGACAGAATTGCAAATGATGCATAAAATGCACATCTGATTATTTATGAAGACGGTTTATGTCGAGTATTTGCTAACATTAGATTTGAAGAGAACCATGTTGTAGTCAGCAGGGAAGCAGTCCCGTGAGTAATGCTTCACATGTTGGAACTTAAAGTTCTGTTCATAGTAATTCCGTTTCATATTAGACACACAAAGGAAGAAAGGAAAGTTTTTGCAGTTGTGATAATAAAACGAGTTCTTGCTGTAAATATTCTTACAAGGAAGAACAAAAAATACTTATATATAACTAGCGGGAGTGGGCGCCCGGCTTTGCCCGGGTGTAAAATATGCTTAAATATGATATTTTAATTAGTCCAGATTTAATATATATTATCATAGTCGTGATTTTAAAAGTAAAAAAAAAAGTGAATTTGGGTGCCATCAGCTAGAATCGATACCGAAACTGTAACATTCAAAGCTGGTGACGTTACCACTGTACCAACGTGACACGCATATATGAACTGAGATTAGGGATTGCCTGTACAAAATGTATAACGATTTTTCGATTTTGATCCATTTTTTACTTAAAATTTTTTTTAACCGACTAAAGACCCATAAAAGAAGGGGCTATAAAAATTTCGATCATTTGAGGCCCCTAACGCCGCTCTGTGACTTTTAGTTTCGGAGGAGATAGTTTGAAAATATGGAGACAGACAGTCATATAGCCTTTTATATAATAGATTATAAAACTGTCGACCGTCATGGCGTCCTTGCTTGCTTGTTTGCTTGCATATTGTAATAAATAATAAAGAAGAATTTTTACAGGGAAATATTTTACATTAGTGACATTATTTGTGTGAAATTTGCAAAAGATAGGCTCAACCGTTTCGGAACTTATGTCACGAAGTGACTTTTATATAATAGTAGAGATAATCTTCAATTATATATTAAGCCGGGTTTTATTTTTATTTTTTTATTTGAGGGGGGATATGTTAAATGTTTTCAATAATTTAATGAACAAAAACTCAAAATCCAATTATTTTTTATAATTGGAATGTCTTTGTTTTTTCTTTTTTTTTTTTGTAAGTTTTATTTTGAAGTGCTTAAATAGTTGGATAGTTCTTTGTTTATTTGTTGATGAGGATAGCAGAGTTCCTAGATTCAAAGGGACCCGATTTGTCTTAGTTTATTTTGGAACTTCTGCTGAATCCACCTCAGCCAACTTCAGTGATCAGGTTTACCTCACTCCTCCTAACCACACCCACTGACCGTTGTTCAACTCTCACTGCAAGAAGATGGTAACAAAATACAGTGGCATGGTTGCCGTTTCTGAAATCGAAAAATTAAATTGTTTATCCAAAAATTATCTCCCATTATATATTGGTCCTGGATATGACCTAAAACTATATCCGATGGTGAGGCCCCACCTTGCGGGCTTTGGGGAGTGTGGAGCCACCCTTTAATTGCCATTGCTCCCAGGTCCACTCTGACCCGGAGTAGTAGTACTTGTTAGGGTCCCAACTATGGGTTAAATAGAATCTGACGTAAAAAATATACTCCATTAAAAATCGTTCCTCAAAATAACTAGATTCGGCATTAAATAACCTGAAAAAGGTTGATATGCCGTAAAACAAAAACATCCAACCAACCCATTATATATTAGGTCGGATTTTTTTCTTTTTGGTGCGGTGGGGAGTGTCGAATAATATTTTCAATAATTTAATTTAAAAAAAAATCAAATTCAACTATTTTTTATAATTGGAATGTCGTTTGTTTTATTTTTTTTTTTAATATTATTTTGAAACTACTTTTTAAATAGTTTGTTTTGTAAATGAAAAGGTCTAAGGTTGGCACAATTTCATAAATATCTGCTGGATTCATCCAGAAAAATTGAAACTTCAAGCAATAATTCTGTCCAAAATTTAACCAGCCTGAAATGATGAGATTGTTTTGATAGACAACAGTTCTTAATTTATGATTTCGGAAATGGCGGCCATAATGAAGTGGATATTTTCTATTTTACCAATGTTTCATGCAGTACAAAAAAAAAAGGTGTTTTTTGTATAGAATATTGAGATTTAGATTGTTTTTGGAGATGAAGATTTTGATTATTTGCACTGCAATTCTTGTCTTAGTTGTTAATTTCACGTTTTGGTCGATGTAACTTATGATCGTCAGGCGTCTCTTTGAACTTTGGAATTCTGTTGAACCCAGGTGTCTGGAACCGGAATTTCGAACTAAATTCTTTATTTGGATTTGTAACGATAAGTGTTGCCCAAAAGAAAACAACATTACAGTTTTATTTTAAAACTTTTTATTGAAAAAAAAAAAATCAATTCAGGTAACTTGATTATGTAGTAGAGCTGGCATCTATTCAATGTAGCCGCCTTCAGCCTCAATCGCTGCCTCGATACGAGTCTGGAATTAGGAGTATGCCTTTTCCACATGTGCCGGTGGGAGCTCAGTGAATATTCGGCGGATGGCAGCAATCAGACTGGTTTTTGGTCTTGTGGGAGGTCATGTTGGTGATGTTCTTGACGTATGATTATACGAAGTAGTCCAGCAGGTTCAGGTCGGGGAGAGAGGGCAGTGAGAGAAGGGTACAAAGTCGCAACACTCCTTCTGAAGCCAAGTCTTGGTTTCTTTGGACATGGGCCAGCACCAAGTCCTGCTGCCACACCCATAGTCTGCCAGTGGTCACCCGATTGCATCAGGAGATCACCATACTCTTCAGCACATCCAGGTACGCTTTGGTGTTGATTTTCAAGCTGACTTCGAAGATATGAGGTGGCATGACGTGGCCCTCACTTGAAATTACACCAAAGACTATAAACGTGACTGGAAACTTTATTTTCATCACTCTGGGCACGCTCCTGGGATTTGTACACAACTGGCCAACTAGTAAATGATCTGCAACACAAAAAGAAAACCGGTTTTCATCAAATGGAAATGCAATCATGTCGTCTTTTCTAGTGCGACAATTTTATCATTCCACCGTATACTAAATAATCAGTTCTAAGTGATACACTTCTGGAGGCTGAAAGTTCGTTCAATTCTCAGTGCAGACGATACTAAGAATACAATTACGAATTACATAATACTTCTGCCCGGTCATGGCTGATGGAATAAGATCAAGCTTCCTGCGAGGGTTCCATTCGAAATTACATACGGATTATAGGGTAAAACAAGACGCACCTGAAGATCAGCGGATATGTTGACCGAAATGTGGGAATAAAAAAATTCAGAAACAAGATATATCTCTTTTTTTTTTCTTTTTTTTTTTTTTTTACAAATTTCTAAAAGCCGTCTAACACCTGCCAATATTTAAAACGAACGCGAAATTAATAAGTAACGTTTGTCCCTCAAATGTAATCACTTGTGTATTTTCCTCATTGACGTATTTAACAAAGAAAATAGTTTGTTTAAACGTAATCTTAGTCTTATGAATTAACATGATAAATAAAAGCCGTCTCGCGCCTCCTCCACGCCCCCTCTCTCCAATAATATTTGTCTTATAAAGGAATGACGATATCCACAGGTGATTCGTCAATTAGTCATGTCTAATGAATCCTTTCCTTTGGTTATTGTTTTTCTAATTGGTTAATTATTCGATCTCTTGTCTTGACAAACCGGTTTGTTGAAATAGCTTTAATGAGAAAGAATTCAGTCATCTTTTCTTGTCTGGACCAGAACTAAGACTTGTTATTCATCTAAGGTTTCTAGGCATTCCTTGTTTGCATAGATAATAATCTCAAGAGCCTCACCAAAAACATTTCTCTCATCCCCCCCAAAAATAAAACAAAATGTGGGTTATGTTTCTAAATTTTTCAGATGAGGATTTATTATTCATATTTGGGTTCTTCGGACTACTGTTTTCATCTTGACTGTCATTTTCACAACGTTTCCCAAGTTCTATTGAAAGATTCCCGAGTTCGACAAGATACACCCGAAGAAGGTCGGAGGTTACATTGACCAAAACATTGTGAAAAGGACACTCAAAATGAGAGCAGTAGTTCAAAGAATCCAAATAAGATGAAAATGTGGGTTGTATAAAAAAAAAACAAAGCTTGCTTGCATTCCGCAATGGTATTATGCAAGTTATAAAGTTCAAACTTAATTCTAATCTGATTCAGGAGAGTTTGTATTTACTTTCGGCAGCCTTGTAACTCTCGCTTCCCTTAATTTTTCCTTTAGTCCTCTTATTCCACATGTTTTTGACAAAAGGGGAAAATCGTTTCCTGGGTCAGAATCTGTCTACCTAACAATTATTGTTGGCTAGTTTTTTTGGTTTTACCTTGAAGTAGTATTTTTTATCAAATGGTGTCATACCTTGTCTGAAGAGATTGCCATAAAAGAAAACATATTTAGTCTGGTCTTTTGTCGAGATGAATTTAAAAATATATAATTTTAAACAATCTTTCAAGTTTTGTTTAATACAGTATGTGGATACTTTGTATAAGAGCGTCACCCCACTAACCCCCTTCCCTCGCACGCCATGAAAAAACAAAAATAACATAATTTTATTATTTAGTCAAAAGGATAGCTCCCATTAATGTCATTAAGTATTTGCATAAAAAGACCATTTCCCTTTCATTTCTATTGTCCAGGTCAGTATGCATAGAAACCTTTTGTCTTCTGGCAGGTACTACCAAATATCCTAGCCGTGTTGAAAGGGCCATGAAATCAAATTGTAACCCCAGGCAGTGGTATCTCCACCCTCAAACCGGGGCTATCTGTACGCCATAAGTGTCAATCTGTGATACTTTAAGAAAGGATCTCTTGGTAGCTGAGCCAGTTTCATTTCAGTCCTTACTTTGTTTAGATGGGAAGTTTGATAACCCCTATATGATAAATTGACTGGTCATCTCCTGCCTAAGTATCTATTCAATCTGATACTTAAAAAAGAAATCAAAACCTTATTTCTCTTTGTCTCCTCAAATCTATACTAGATGGTTTGGTCAATCATGTTGCGAACAAAGATTACCAATGCTAAGGAGTAATGTTCCACTCTCTCTGTAAGATTTCCTTCTGAGATTAATGTTCTCACCCCCACTGTGAAAAACTATTTCTGAGAGCAGTGTATTCTAGGAATATAATTGTTGTAGCTAGATGGTCGATATACTATAAAACACAGAAAACTATAATATCCATTGTTAAGGTAAGGATTAAATTCATCAACAGTGTCGGGTCAAACCTATCATCAGCAAGCTCACCTTTGGTCAAGGGCACAGCTAGCCATGCTTTCCATGTTTGTTAGACGCCCCCCCCCCCTTGGAGAAGTTTACCAAAATATTTTTCCCTAATTTAAAGCCTCGGGCATCCAGAGACAAACAGATATTTTCCTTTTCTCTACATAATTTGTCTGCTAATGGGGGAATTATTTACTGTTTGCGAATCGATTTTACCTGTTATTTCACAATAACGCCTCAAAGTTTACCTACATATAAGGGAACATTACAGTGTTGGATTGATTTCATTCTGTTTTGTTCAAAATATTTACTAATTTATTTTAATTTTTTGTACGAAATGAAATGTTTCATTTTGCTTTTGTACATCTATAAATATTTAATTACAACCAAAATGTGGCAAATGGTACCAAGGCTTAACAAAAAAATTATGAAACATGAAAAGTTATAATTACGGCAATCCAAAAATTGCATTTATTAATCAGGTTGATTAATTTGATAAAGTAATATTTAAATTTCATGTTATAAGAATATTCAATGAGCATTAATTACAATTTTAAGGTTATTTTTATTATAATAAAAAAAAAAAAAACTAACAAAACTTTACTAAAACGAAACATATTTTGTTAAATTTTTCTATGAAAGTTTGAACCCTCCCTTGGTCCTTCTTGGCTACGCCCTTTGATCATGTAGTGAAATCTGACTAAACATAAATGTTCAAATATATACCGTTCTTTATAAAGATGTCGTTTAGTTACTGCGACAGCAGGATCTGCACTGACTGCAAATCTTTGATCGTAAAGTTTGGACCCTCCATTAGTTCTTCCTGGCTACGCCCTTTGTTTATGTAGTGAAATCTGACTTCTTTATGAAGATGGCATTTAGTTGCTGCAAGACTTTTATCGCAACTGTTTGCGTAGATTGATTTGCTTCAGACTAACACTGGATAGAATCTTCAGTGTTACTTTGACGTTTACACACATATCCTGTCTCCCAGTTGCTGTTTTTTTTTTGTGTTTACTTGGGAGTCACAACTTATCAAGGCCCAGTGGTGACTCGAGAATAAGGATTAATGAATGTATGATGGAAGTGTAGTAATCGTTAATGGTGTAAAGTGAATAAGATTTGATTATTTATGGGGGCAGCTCACCAAGAACTTGTTTACATTGGATTTGAAGGCTACCATGTTGTATTCAAACATGAAGCAGACAGAAAACAGTTCTGGGAAAGAAGCTTTGTCCATGGAAGCTGTGGTTAGCAGATAGGTTTTAGTGGTTGTAGCTAATTATGAAAGTTTGGCAAGAGGGAACCATAGATTGGAGTTCAGTAGAGCACTTGCCATGAAAATGACGACAGAGCAGAGCTAGGCTTGCAACGTCTCTTCTGTGGGAAAGAAGTTGTGGTGAAGAGAAAAGGGGCATTAGCTGCTAGATTTCGAAGCCAGTTCTGAACTCTATCAAGGCTTTCTTTCTCCTTTATTATACCATGGTTATAAAACCATTAGCAGTAGACAGCAGCTACAAAACTAATTAGGGAATGCATGAATCTTAGAAACATCATGATAGTTAGTCAATACAGAACTCTGAAAGTGTGACAGTAATATATGTTCATTCATACAATTTTGAGGCAGCACAGTCAGGACTGCAGAACACAATGCGAAAGGAGACTGCCAGTAGATCTCTGAGCAAACACCAGTGTGATTATGCAGAGGGTCTGATGTGAATGTATATCGTCCCAGGTTTGGTCTGTTCAGCCACTGCACAGGGCAGTATTTAAGCATTGCGGTGGGGCAAGAACCATGAAATAATCTGTAGACAACAGAAGCAACTGCATGCAACTAGATATCTTCGTTAACTTGATCATGTTCTCTTGTGTGAAGAAAATAAATTTATTTGCAGAGTTATAGCTTTTTAATTCATGTCTGAATGGCGAAAGCGTAGGGTTGGTCACCTGAAAATCTGGCTTGCAACAGTCAAAGCAGACACAGATACTGACTCTTGTACAGTCTCTGACATTAGACAAAGACCGACTCCAAGTTGTTATTGATGCTTTTGTGGACTAAAGAAAACAAGATCGGTGATCAATAATGTGCTGAAACTCCTGGATGCTGGTTAAGCAAAAATTGATTCAAGTATAAATATTACTGAAGCAACTTTTCCATCGTGGCTTGTGCAGGAAGAAATGAGAGCTGCAGTGATTTCAACGTAGACTTCAACTCTATTCCTAATTTTTAGCCAAACTCATGTTCAGACAGAACTCACAAGGTCAAGAGTGTGTGAGCGCACTGTACATAAATGAGGATTTTTTTTTTTTTTTTCAATATTTATAGATAAATGAATAAACCAATCTTACTGTTTTTATGATTTTTTTTTATATTCACACTAGCAGGAAGACTTAACATTGCCTGGGATTGAAAGCAGAATGTTAAATTAAATAGGCCTTATCACAAGAAAATGTAGTAGACTGTTGAGTTAAGGAAGCAAATCTACAAACTTTCTTTCCAAACTATTTGCTTTCGGTCAGTCGCAGTTTTGAACTTTTAAAAGATGTTCCATATTTGACTTTGCCATATCTATGCTACTTAGAAATCACCATTTGGGTTGGTTTTCTGTTGACATTTGTTTTTTTGTGTGCAGGTTCTGGCACTTTTGGTTCCAAAGTCTTGCAAGACCATCTGATTTTGTCTTAATAGTTAATTTTGAGAAATGTAATACAATGAAGACTGAAAGAACTCCAGTGTGCAAAGAATATATTTAAATTGCAAAGTTATTGTTTATTCATGTTATTTGGATGCTTAGGACTCCTGCCCTCATCTTGAGTATTATTTTCATAGCGTTTCAGTTGATGTAACCTCTGACCTTCAGGTGTATCTTGTCGAATATGAGAATGTGCACGGAATTTGAATGGAACCCTTTATTTAATTCACTGGGGTAGCATACTAATTTCATCAGCCATGATTGAGTAGAAGTCCTATGTAATTTGCAATTGTATTTTGAGTGTCACCCACACACCGGGGATTGAACCTTCAACTTCCAGAATGGTAACCTACAATTGAATCTTTTGTTACCTTGATGACATCATCGGAGCACAAGGAACTAGTGTAATTGCAAGAATTAGGAACAGATGGAGTATTTCCAGGGAACTTCTGCCATTACTAACCAAAGGAGATTTTCAGGCATGTGTATCGATGTGATGTACGGAAGTGAGAATTGAGGACATGCGTTGCATGGAGAGAAATGATATGAGAATATGACGGATGTGTAATGGGAGTCTTAATGACAAGCTTAGATCTGATGATCTCAGAGGAAGGTTAACCAATTGTATCCTTCCACTTTAGATGTACTGAACACCAAGACATCAGCATTGCCAATATACATCAGACAGTAGGTGTAACGTTTGAAAGACACTCCTATTTGTGACTAATTAGAGACATTTCTGAAAAATACAAATGTTCTGAAATATCTTTAACTAGCAGGCCACCCGGCGTAAAATATGCATAAGTATCATATTTTAATTAATGCAGATTTCTTATTATAAGCAGAAATACCGTAGGTATTAAATTAACGTTAAATTCTTTAAAAAAAAAATAAAGTAAAAAAGAAAACGGAAAGGAACTGAAACATTTGTGTGTATTATGTCTAGGTCAGCCTGCCACGATCTTTAAAAAGTGTTTTCAAACATACTTATTCTTAACATAAGGAGGATGTCATGTGAACATTCGCACATGCTCTTGTGAAACAGTTGACAGACAAAACTCCGATTACCCCTCCCCCCCCCCCCCAAGTACCAATTTTCAATTTTTACCTCTTAGTCTTTTTTCTGGGTGAAAACAGATTAAAGTTTTTCACATGTCTGAATACCCTTTATGTGAAATTTTATATCTGTAGCCTAAAAATTTGTTGAGTATATAGGTTAAGAAGTGACCTCACAAAAACACATTCTCACTTATATAATATATATATATTATATATATATATATATACTAGATATATTAACCTACTGGATGCACTGAAAAATTGTGAAATACATTCTTATGAATACTTTAAGGGTAGTCTTCCTATAGTATTTGTCGTCCCCCGACAAAAGGAGGGTGGGCCTGTAAATTCACCCTTGTCCGTTCATCTGTCCGCTCTTTTCTCAATAATTACGTCTTGGAATTTTTTGAAATTTTGCACAAACATTAAAGATATGAATAAAAAAGTAACAGGACGAATTTTCCAGGAAAATCCCCCCTCCCCCCCCCCACCTCCAGGGGTGCCTTTCTGGTTAAAATGGCTAAAATTGACATTTTTGTGCTTATTAAAAAAAAAAATTGATGCGTTGGATTTTTAAAAAACTTTCTGAAAAGTTGTAACTAACTGATTTCTTTATAATTTTGTTTGTCTATACTTCGTGATAACTCTTTAAAGGCTAATAAAAACACTCCATTTTGGGGACTATTTTACCATATTTGTCCAAAATTTTCTGTGTATGTTTATTTAGCAGTTTTGCATGGTGCTGAACTCAAAGTTAAATATGTTAAGGCCTTGGGGACTTTTGGGGATAAATAGGGGGGGGCAATGCTGAACTTAGTCATTTTTTTATGCCTCGTTCACTGTGCATGCGTCACCTGTTTATCTTGACTTTTTTCTTATTAATTTCACACAATAACATATCCATCCTCAGTGTTTCACAATAAAATGAAAGGTTCTACATTTGTAGCATCCACGCAATACTTGAAATTCATATAAGAGATGTTCTTTTCTTGTCCGAATTAACATTTGACCAACATAGGAGGAAAGAGCTCTATTAATTACAAAAAAATAATAAAGGTAACTAATATTTTTGTGAAACGCTTCCTCTGAGGATGGGTATGTTAGTGTGCAAAATTTATATATCTATAAGAGTGAGAATGTATGTGTGAAGATACTTCTCAACCTATATACTCAACGAATTTTTGATTTACAGACTTGAAATTTTGTATATAAGGTATTCAGACATGTGGAAAACTTTTTAATCGGATATCATCCGGGAAAATGGCGTGCTAAAAGGTCAAAATTGGTACTTGGGGATCATCGGATATTTATCTGTCAACTGTTTCACAACTGCATGTGCACAAATCGATCACATTATGTTAAGAATAAGTAGGTTTGAAAACACCTTTTAAAGATCGTGTCAAGCTGGCTTCATGGTCATCGTACTTGACTCATTGTCTGTATGTTTTAGTTTCGATCTTGGTTTGAGTATTTTTTTAATTTACAAGAAATGCACTATGCATATGTATCAGTTTCTTTCGGGGTTTTTTTTTTTACTTCATTTTTTAAGGAATTTAACGTTACGTTTAATGCCGGGCAACGCCGGGTATATCTAGTTGATAATAGAAAATGCAAGATAAAGAAATTAAATGATTTTCAATAAAACTGCTTGCATCTTGAATGTGGTTTATAAAGGTATTTGCTTGTCTTTCCAAAGTGTGTGTGTGTGTGTGTAGATGATTGGATGATTCCAATATTTTTCCCGATTCTGATACAATTATCAATTCCGATTTTTCATAGATCTCTAAATATTCAATGATAAAGTTATTTTTCCCGATTACTGTAAAAACATGTTAAATGTGCAGATATTTTCTCAAACATAAAAATAAATACTCGTGGGAGATGATTTTAGTTTTACTGATTGTTTAAAATCCAAAAATATTTTATCATTAGTAACAGCAGTGAAAGATTTTACTTTGAACAAAATCCAAAAAAACAAAAAACAACGAAAAACCAAATATTTTTTTTTGGGGGGGGGGGGGGCATCGGAAAATAGGCACAAATTTTTCCAGATTCCGATACCACCAAAAGTTGTGATTGTTTCCGATTTCGATTAATCGGCACAACACTAATATATATATATATATATATATATATATATATATATATATATATATATATATATATATATATATATATATAGGATAAAGATTATGAATCCGTTTCAAAAGAAATAACAAAACAAAATTCCTTCTGAAACTGATTCATAATTTACAATTGTTAATCTTCATACTCAATATTAATATAGCTCTAGGATAAATATCCCGATTGAGCTTATTATATATCTAATTCCCTCTATAAATTATATATATATATTAGTGACGGGACGATTCCAATATTTTTTTCCGATTCCAATACAATTTCCAATTCTTTTAAAACCTCTAAATACTTCGCTATATGGTTGATTTTATTTATCTTATGGTTACTGTAAAAACCCATGTACTATATGCATACATTTTCATAAACATAAAAAAAATCACTTGCGGGCGATGATTTATAGATTTTAGTTTCACTGGCAGTCTAAAATATAAAATATTTATCGATTTATTGTTTGTATCAGCAATGGGAAATTAAGCTAAAAAAATAAAACTGTCGTTGGCATCGGAAAATTGGCACAATATTTTTCTGATACTAATTCAAATACTTTAAAAAGTTCCAATTATCCTGATCTCGGATTCCAATTAATTATCCCAACTTATATTATTCGTATTTTGATTGTCGTTATGTGCCCTAGTTGTTTATAGCGTTGATTAAAATACAGCTCAAAATAAGTTTTTATTGAGTTGAAGGTTCAATTCTTGCTACAGGTGAAAACCAAGAATAATCTCCTGTTGTGGCTAATGGAATGAGAATAATCTCCCCTCTCCAATAAACACTGGATTAAATAAAGGTTTCAATTGTAAATCATGTATCTGTTCTGAAGTTTGACTAGATGCACCTGAACATGATTGAAGGTTACCTCGGCTGAAACGTTGTAAATATAAAAATTAAGACGAGAATGGTAGTTAGATTAGGATGATCCAAATTATCTATTCCCATTATAAACGGTCTTTTGTTTTTTTTTTGTTTTTTTTTTGCTTGAATGTTTCTAACTGATTGCCCAATTAGCTAAAGACAAATCTTCAAAAGATACTGTGTAAATACTGATGGAATTCTAATTCGGCTTTGATACTAAAGTCAACGCAATTAGTACGCCTGCAGGGCAGGTGGGGCAATTTCATCAGGCAAGTGGCAGCATTCCAACGCGTAACTGAATGAGAAGGTAAATAGACGCGGCCAAGAAAATCCTCGTTTACTTTTGAAGTAGACGTTAGAAAAGAATAAAAATTGTTGCATTAGTCCTTTTCTGCTCTCTGTAAAGTGGACCTTGGGTTTACTTTTGGCAGTCTTGTAACGCTTTCCTTATTTTTACTTTAGTTCTTACAGTTCTTAAGCGATGTTGCTGACAAAGGGAGAAGAATTGCAGTTTTATAGGTTGGAATCTATGAATACTTATTACTGGCTAATTTTTTTTTTTTTACCTTGATGTACTTTTTTTTTTTCTTTTCTTAGTTCTTTACATCAAGTGGCTTCATATCTTATCTGGAGCGATTTTTATGAAAGGTTTTTGTAAGCATTAAGGAACAGCACCAATCCACTTGAGTTTTAACCATCTCTTGCGGTTTTTTCTTGCGTAGGATTGGGGCAGCAGCTATCCAAAAATTTGACTTCTTGTTTTCGCTATTTCACAAAGATAAATCGAATCTGGTCATTCTCCACGTCTCACCAGCAACTTCCTGTCTATGATGTAATATGATTATTACTATGGAGAGTGGGGGGGAAGGGTGTAATGGGTGAAGTAATAGCATTCCAATAAGATAAATAAATGTGGCCAAGAAACATTTTTTTTTTTTTTTTTTTTTTGAAGCCGATGTAAAAAGAATGAAAATCGTTTCTCCTTCATGGAAGGGGGGGGTATTTTTGATTTCTTTCCAGTCAACGTCCATCTTTTACAAACGTCTCTGCACACACACACACCCACACACACACATGCGCACTAAAGTGGCATGTAATTTCAAACACAAGTGGATATAACTCTTTGGATATAACATTTCGAAATCGGGGGAAAAAATGAATAAGTTTAAAACAAATCCCAAAGAGTTACCTACCCCTCAAACTACCCTGAAAGAATGCTAAAAAAGGACATATATAAAAGAAAAAGGTATGGGAATCAGTTACACGGTGAACAGGCTGTTGTTAATACCTATCTGTTCTGTTCTTTTCTTGCAACCTGACACCCACAAATTGGGGTTTTTCAACATTTCAACTTATCAAAGCTAAAAGCAATTCGATCATAAGGATCAATGAGATGGATAGATTGTCAGTCAGATGATCAATATTATGAGAGGTTTGAAAATAATGAACGTTTGATGACAAAATGGTGATTTATGGTAACTGGTTATTGGCATTGGATATGTTGTAGGCCTCAGGAAAGCAATCTTGTAGCATTGTCTTACACAGAGAGGAAGAATTTTGTAACTCTTTAAGGAAAAACTTATTGCTAATCAACTGAGACTTTTAAGGTGGGAATGCTCAATATTATACGCAGAGTATGTAAGTACTATAGTTTTTTTCTTTTCTTTCCTCCCATTTTCCAATAATAAGCTTTAAGCATTTTGCATTCAGATCTGTGAATCCGACTGGGGATTTTTAGCGCCAGGACCCCAAAATCAACAGATGAGAGCATTCCTGTAATGGATAGTGGTGTGATGCTAGTTCTGTCCACCCTCCCAGGCTTAGCCTTCTCTCTTTAAGAGGTTAGTTTATTGTTAATCGCCTGAGGCGCCTTTACTGGGGAATGCTGATGGGGTTATGTAAGCACTTTCTGCAGATCAGAGTGCCCCTTTATAGGAGGGGGAGCACTGACTTCTCAATCCCACTTTCCGACCCTGGTGTCTAAGTTCTTGCTGTGGGAGAGAACTAAATACCTTCAAATCTGTGAAAGGTTTGCTGCTTATGGTTCAGTGGATTTGTTGTAATCACTTTCATGGTTCCGATTCCCTAATATTGGACGTGCTCAGACTGGAGTTGGCTCTACGTTGGTATTGGTCATGTTGGAGGCCTGGTTGGATAAATAGATGTACACATAGCTCAACTGAGAGTAAGCAAAGAAAAAAAAAAAAAAGACTTGGATTTATGCGCTCTTCAGTCGGGGTCACCATTTTAGGAAATGAACCTACAGAAGTCCATGAAGGAACCGATCAAAATCCACAAGGAAACCCTATGCTTGACTCCATGCAGCCAAACATTCTACTACTGGTCTGAATAAATCCTTCCATTGTTTCGTTTATAAAAGGGGTTTTGTTTCTTTATTCAGTTTATTCCATGTTTCCAAATTATTTAATTTGGGGATGACTACAAGCATTTCTCTGAAGTACATTAAATCCGACAAATGATATTTTCACAGAAAAAAAAATCACTTTGTGCCATTATGGATAACTTATCTGGTGTGAAAGATTAGTTTTAGCGCTATTTTTTTTTTTTTTTTTTTACTAACGTGCACCCCTAACAAGGTATATTGTCACTTGGACATAAGAGGCTACTATTTGGGACCATGCCTACGATAGATTAACAAGATGTTGGTTTACATTACATTTAAACTTCTGCATATTAGTATAGTCAGGGTAGCAGGAAGGGAATTCCAAAGTCTAGTTGTTCAAAGGAAGAAACTATCGAGTAGAAAGCTTTCTGACATTTAGGGACCTCAACAGTGAAGGGGCGCGATTTTGTTGCTTAGTGATTTTCTAGTCTGATTTAACTAGTCTGTGATCATTCAATATCTCTTATTCGTCAATCGTGGATAGATGGAATAAATAAGATTTGACAACATGAGAATAGTTTATGACAAATGTTTATCGTATTTGAAGATAACAATGTTGTAGGCCTAAGGAAAACAATTTTGTGGTAACGTGTTCTACAAATGGGAAGAATTTTGCAGAGTTTTGAGGCAGAACTATTATCTTAACAGCTAGAAATATCTAAGGTGAGTGTCTAATATTAGGGGCAGAGCATATAAATGCATTTTCTTTTCTTTCCTCTCCTTCCCCGACCGTCAGATTGGGGCCTACCAGATCAGGCTGTTTGAAGATACCAACTCAATCATGTTCCACAAATTAAAAAAAAACAACATTTTTTTCTCTATGTAGCAATTAAATCAAACACCATGACTAAATTATTTAAAGATATAAAGAACGTGAAGCATAAAAACTTTTATCAAAATGACTGGAGTCAACATTAAATAACCAAAAAAACCTGTCTAAGGATACCAGCTTCCTGACAAAAAATGCAGCAAATATTGATGTTATTGTTGTTTTTTTTCGTCTTTGTAAAACTCAATCATGTTTTGCAAATTAAAAAAAAAAAGATTTTCCTCTATGTAGCAATCAAACCAAACACCATAAATAAATTATTTAAAGATATAAAAAACTTAAAGTTCTATCAATATGACTGGATTTGGCATTAAATCAATTCACTCCAAAAGATGTAAAGAACTTGAAGCATAAAATCTTTTACCAAAATGACTGGATTCGGCATTAAATACCCCCTCACCTGCAAAAAAAAAAAAAAAAAAAAAACTGTCTGAAGATACCAGTTTCCTGAAAAAAAATGGACCAAATATTGATGTTATTGTTTTTTTCCTTTCTCTTTGTAAAACTCAATCATGTTCTGCAAATTAAAAAAAAAAAAACATGAATAAATTATTTAAAGATATAAAAACTTAAAGTTCTACCAATATGACTGGATTTGGCATTAAATCATCCCAAAAGTGTTGCTATACCGTAAACCAAATGAACAACCATCAGAAGCCGCTTTGAGCACCTCATATTTCAAATGTGAATGTTGTTAATCACCTGGGACAAAGCGGATAATGTTTGGCAACATCAATTAAATTACTTACATGCGATCTATAATCCGCTTTAGTCTTCATTAGTATTTTTCCGAGTTCACTTTGACTAGCCTGTGATCATTCAACGCCCGCCACTTCACATCCTGCTTCAATTGATGGAGAATCTTTATCCCGACTGGCCTTTCATATCTGACCTTTTCTTAATTTTCTCTTTCCTTTCTCTTGTGTTTCGACTTCACATAATTAAGCTCTTGGTAGTTAGTTTCTTAAATTTGATTAAATTACATGTTTACAAAACCTGAGCAGTGATCTTTTTGGATTAGGAAAATTATCTACAAAGAATACTTTTTCCTGCCTTGACAGGGTATACAACTGGCTTCGAAATCTAGTGGGCATAGCCGCATTCTCTTCCTTGCTTTCTTTTTCCCACAAAAGAGACGTAGCGTTTTCATGGCAGGCACTCACCTGAATTTCTATCTATGGTCCCCTTCATAGAACATTTACAACATACTCGTTTAACTACAACAACTGCCAACAATTTTCTTTATTTTCTATCTAAAACTAAACGAAATTCCATGTGCAGAGTTTCTTTCCTAGAATTACCCGTCTGGAACAGAATACAGCAGAACTGCTTCCAAGTTGACTATGACATGGCCGTTTTCAAGTCTAATGTAAACAAGTTCCTGTTGAGCTTACCTCTTAAATCAAACACTACCAAAGTTCACCTGTTACTGATCATCAGTATTGTCTCACTGGCCACCTAACGCTCATTAACCCTTATCCTCGAGTGGCCTTTGGACCTTAATAAGCAGTAACCCCTCCCCTCATCTTCAGGACTCGCATTACACATCTATTATATCATTCTTGTATCATTTCTTTCTACAGAATCTCTTCCCGGCAACCCATGTATAGCGTTCCCCAAGAAAACTACAAATTCTTATCAAAACACTTCGCTTGGATTTAGTGAGTCAGAAAAAAAAAAAAGGATTCTTAATTATTCAAATGTATTAATAATCAATTGTTTCTGAAGTATTCTAGTTTTGTTTTTTGAGGGTTTTTTTTTTTCACTAACAGAATTGACGCTTGTTTGAAATGTAGAAGTGATATATTTTAACAAATAGCTTGCCTGATTTAAGGCCTTGTGACGTCAGACACTTGACACTTGTAAGAAAAGAATATCCGTTTCTTGTTCTTTATGAATTCTTATGAAAATTGTCATTCTTTGTCTCGCTCAAATACGTGGACAGTCACTTATTGTGTGTGTGTGTGTGTGTGTGTGTGTGTGTGTGTGTGTGTGTGTGTGTATTGAAGTAGTTGCTTGTCTAGCCGCACTGATTCGCTGTGATACAGTGAAACAGTACTGTATGTGGATGACTTTAATGCTCCTCATTTTGAGTTGAGCATAATGAGAAGTGATACACGAATTACCATTAGCGTATTAAGCGATGCTCTTTGTATAAACAAATCGAGCTTAGGTATTCGGACGATGTCAAAAACATCGTTAATTTACTACCCGCACAGCAGCTGCCGATTAGTGTAATGGTTCAAAGCCTTGACTGTCGTATGGGCAGTTGGATTTGAGGTAGTTGCCTGTCTAGCCATACTGATGAGCTCGGATACAGCAAAACAGCACTGTATGTGGATGACTATACATATTCAAAAAGAAAGCTGTGTCATTTATACACAAAATAACTTTCATTGTGTTAATGAATACAAGCCAATGCTTGTGTGTGTATATTGCAGGTGGCCTTGAGGTAAAGATGCTATTTTACAAAGTCGAGGATGGCTTTGTAACTGGGTTCGCATCTCCAAACTAGCAGTAATTATTACCTCCTACACTGATTACGGGAGCATGAATCACTTGTGTCTGTAGATATAAAAAAAAAATAATTTATTTGAAAAATATTAGTTATATATTAGTGTTAGGACGATTAATCGGGAATCGGAAAAATTAGAATTTTGGGGGTTATCGGTATCAGGAAAACTTGTGCATATTTTCCGATGCCAAAAACGATTGCTTTAATGATTTTTTTATTTTGTTTAAAACAAAATCGTCCACCACTAGTAGTAATAAAATAAATATTGATTTTGAACAACCAGTAAAACTAAAATCTATAGATTACCCACCACCACCACAAGTGTTTCTACGTTTTAGAACATATTTGCACATTTAACGCGTGTTTTTATAGTAATTGGGGAAAATAACAACTTTGTAGTTAAATATTTAGATATTTATAAAGAATCAGAATCGGGAATTTAGTACAGAATCAGTAATTGTATTGGAATCGAAAAATATTGCAATCGCCTCATCACTTATATATATATATATATATATATATATATATATATATATATATATATATATGATGAGAATGGAAATAGTATTCCGACAAAATAGAGAAATAAAAAGGAACAAACGGAGTTATGTGTTCAACGTTTCGTCTTTATTTCGAGAAAAGTCTTGAAATAAAGACGAAATGTTGATGAACAACTCTGTTTTTTCCTTTTTATTTCTCTCTCTCTCTCTCTCTCTCTCTCTCTCTCTCTATATATATATATATATATATATATATATATATATATACACACACACAGGTTGTATTGATTGGTTTCCTAGATGTGAATCCAATGAAACCCACGTAATTATTAAAGAGTGCTCAATGTAGGACAGAGCTGGTGTATAGTTTGTTTATTATACAAACATTATTGGTTACGTATGTGCATATATGTTTCAGTGGAGTCCCAATTCAGGGATAACACATCAGACCAAAAAAAGAATTGATATTGAAACGGGTGTCAAGACCACATTAGTTTTTATAAACCATGTATGCACATACGTAACCAATAATGTTTGTATAATAAACAAACTATACACCAGCTCTGTCCTACATTGAGCACTCTTTAATAATTACGTGGGTTTCATTGGATTCACATCTAGGAAACCAATCAATACAACCTGTGTGTGTGTATATATATATATAGAGAGAGAGAGAGAGAAATAAAAAGGAAAAAACAGAGTTGTTCATCAACATTTCGTCTTTATTTCAAGACTTTTCTCGAAATAAAGACGAAACGTTGAACACATAACTCCGTTTGTTTCTTTTTATTTCTCTATTTTGTCGGAATACTATTTCCATTCTCATCATATATATATATATATATATATATATATATTCAAAAACAAAGCTTTGTCATTTGCACACAAAAAAAATATTCATCATTAATGCAATCTTTAAAAAAAAATAGATATGCCATCCACAGAAACAACTAGAAGAAGCATTTTCATCTTCTGAATTCTTAGTAACAACAATACTGTTTTAGCACAAATTCATGGCCTCTTGGGTGTTTAAATCTTAGGGACACTTAGAATTTATATAAACTGACTTTCACAACTAGAAAATTTACATCGCTATTGATCCTGAAACCTAAGCAAATACCTAACCCTAACCCTAACCCTAAGATGTGAAACAGAAAAAGGAATTTCGTTCATTTCTCATGATTCTATTGTTGGCATTCGTTTTCCTGAAATCTTTCTAGTCAGAATTCTTTCCTGAAAGACATCGGTTACTTATGGGAGGGACCACATGAAGGTTGCTAACATCTTAAATGAAAGTGATTTTTTGTGGAATGAGTGGGATTCGAACTTGGGACACTTGGGTTGTCACTTTAAAAGTTCGGTATGTTTATATGTATAGGATTCTCTCCAAAATTAACCGATCATTATGAATGTTGAAACGCATCTATGCAAAGTAAGTGGTGCAAATATAGCATATATTAAATTTTTATGCAAAATAAAAAATTAAAAAAAATGTAAAAATTCAGATATCTCTAATTTCAAATTTATTAGTAATTAGTATTAGACATCAATTAATATTTCCCAATATTCAGGGTTTTTTTTAATTTTTTTTATTTTAAAGTTTTTTTTTGGGGGGGGGTTATATGGCCACAACCTCCCATTTGAAAATTAAAATCAAAAAAAAAATGTCCATTAAATTGGATCCATAGTCATTAATTACCAATTAAAATTACCTGAATTTCAATTTCTTAAAACTACTCGTGCCTTAAGCCTTAAAAATTCATTTTCTAGAATGAAAATTATTTAAGTGATTTTAATCAAAATTTAACATTCTAGGAATAAGGTTTAGAATCATAACATAAAGTGAGTTAAATCTATTTTGTTTAGCGAATTTACTCTCCATCTTGTGACGGATATTCTTCTAGTTATATATTAGCTGTATATCTTTTTATATACTTGCAATTTGTTTTCTTTTTTTTGTTTAAATGCGGTAGTTTTTTACTCAACAGTAGTTTTTTTGTTGTGAATAAAGAAAGGTAACTCTGTTTCGACAAATAGTTGCAGCCATTTTTTTTCTTAAAAACTTAAATAATTTTTACCAAGTCAAGATAGTTTCATGACAGAATTGAATTAAATTGAATGAGTTTTTCATTGTGGACATGCTGCAGAGAGGAAGCTTCAAAGACAACCTGTCAGAAGAAAGAAGCTGTAAGTGTAAAAATGATGGCTAGCATCTTGAGATGTGGGATTTTGGGGGATTAGTTACTGAAGTAAGAATAAAGGAAATGGCAGCATCGCACTATTTTAACCTGATATAATCATTTTCATATCGGTTAGTATTATTTAACTCTAATTTCAAACCAGATAGTGTTTGTACTTGCAATTGCTTTTAAACTATGCGGTTTCCCTCCATTTTTTGAAGGAAGTAACTTTGTAATGACGAATTAAGATGGTGTTTACACGAAAGTAATTCTGGCCCAGACAAAGTATTTTCCGGAAAGAATTCTATCGAATTTTAATGTTCTCAGTATGCTGCAAGAATAACTGTGACAACGATCATGGAAACAAGCGTCCAAGGGTGTGTGTGTGTGTGTGTGTGTGTGTGTGTGTGTGTGTGTGTGTGTGTGTGTGTGTGTGTGTGTGTGTGTGTGTTGTAAAGTCACAGACACTCACTCTAAATCCTACCAATAGGCAACGAAAAGGTGACATATGAAAATTAAGACGCGGTCGAATTTGAGCATATAAAATTTGAGCATATTTTATAATTTGAGCATATTTTATAATTTGAGCATATTTTATAATTTGAGCATATTTTATAATTTGAGCATATTTTATAATTTGAGCATATTTTATAATTTGAGCATATTTTATAATTTGAGCATATATTGGCAAGAACATTAATTTTCTAAATTGAAGTTGTTATGGTTAATTCGCATGTCAGTGGGGAAAAAAATATGGGGTTTCTATGAACGTCAAAACGGGAAAAGAGAAAGGGTTGTCGTTTTTGCATGTGCCGAGAACGTTGTAACCTGCAGAAAATCTTTTTTTCTTTTTGGACAAACATTTAACGGTATTCGGCAGTTCAAAAGCAAACTTAATTTCAATGCTTCACTAACCAAAATCAAATATTGATTTTATAAGACGAAAGCTATCGATGACAAAATTGCAAGCAAGAGACTAGCTTTACTTTATATATTAGATGAATGTATCTACTTGTTGGTCTTCATCATAAAAATTGCCATTCTTTGCTTACAACCACTTGATGCTTATATAAGAATTGAAATTGAGTATCCACTGAAATGGCTCTCTTTCTCCTCCCTCTTGTGTTTGAACCTTTGACCTAATGAACTTTGCCCTCCGTTTCATTCTGTCTCGTCTCCTTCATCTTCAAGATGGAGAGCAATTCTTCCAACAATTTCGACCTAAATAAAAAGGGAGAAACGCTTAATTAGGGCACTTGTCAATTTTCAAAACAAAAAGACTTTCATAATTCTAAGCTGTTATTTCAAATGACCTTTATATATAATAGATGAAATCTGGAGAATATTCCATTTACGAGCCTTGGATGGGGTGGGGACGGCTTTGCAGGTTTAATTTGTATAAAAGAAAATGGGCGAGGGAGGGGTACTTCTACTACATATTGGAAGGTGCTACTTTGAGTACCCCATCTCGCTTTAGAGTACAAAATTGATTTTAAAATAGTTGACATGTTCTTTTTTTTTTCTCTACAGCCTATTTCTCACAGAAAAGATATTACTCGACTGATCTCTAATCTCCGAGTTCTCTTTATAAAACACAGTAAGAACTCGTATTTTTACCACAAATGCATGAACTTTCCTCTATGTATCTAAAACAGCTTTTCAAGAAATTTCCATTTGTCAAACATTATCATGTGATTACTTCTTTGTAGCTAGCATGGTCATCAAGTCCAATGTAAACAAATACTTGTAAAGCTGCTCCCCTTAAGTAGTCAATTTTTAAAATTATATTAATCTATTTCAATCCTCATATTGTTGTTCATCATTCAACTGACAATTTCATTAATCTTGATCCTTGATTAGCTTTTGACCTTAGTAAGTGGAGATTATTTCAGCTGCATCCTCACATATTTATGCTCAGCTGTTGTCTGTTATGCTTCATTTTGAAGACGAGTTTTGTTGCTGAATGCTAATATTAATTTTTGTGCCTTGTCACCATTAATAGCAAATGAGAGTGCAGAAGAGATTTGCCTCAAATTTCTGGATGAGTTTGTATAGCGTGTAAGATCGGGCAAAATATAAAAAGCAAAATGGCGGCTGAACCTGGGTATATGCTGACGGGTTTACAAAGTAATGTGAAATAGCATTATTCACAAGCAAATAAGATGGTGTTGGCTTAGATAAAAAGTCCATTATTAGAGAAGGGAGATTTTTTGAAATCGTAAGTTTGAACTGCAGTCTCTATGTATGTTACTGAGGTGTGATGATTTTGACTGCGCAAACAAAAAGCCTATTTTCGATGTTTTCAATGAAGTTTAGAGGAGTAGTATCCTTCTTAGTTGGCTTCCACAGGTGTCCTCGTTTCATCTCTACGCATCCCCACACTGTGATGCACAAAATATAATCTTTATAGTGAATGACCATTCGTGCATGAAGAGCACATCCTTCCTTAGGTCACTCTGTTAATATGCATTGACATGGACAGAACACGGCTGATCTAGAGGAGTAAACATCGACCAAATCTTACAATTCAGTAGTTCTAGTTGCACTCATCGACAAACTGATCTAATTCTGAGAACATCATTGCTTCACAGATGATCATATATATTTGACAATGGGAGGACATAACAGCTCAAGTTAGTGGAGTGCCATGGATTATATACAAGTTGAGATGCCCCATATGCAATCAGCCTTAAAATAAAAACTATAAAGTTCAGTAATAATAGCATCATAGTTAAACCCCTTGATACTTTATCCACTATGAGCCTGTCTGCAATTTTGCAGAGATTTCCAAAGGACTAAAGTACTTTGATTGACAATCAAAGAAAGGTCTCTCAAGACTATGCCAATCTTACAAAGTGACTACAATGAGGTGTAAATACTTTTTGCTTCATTATCAATCGATTACTAACCAAAGTTGTTTCCAAGAACTTCTATGATGGCCTATTTGGTCTGTTATGTCTTTAAATAGCATTACAAGGTGAGGGGTGGGGAGTCTTCATTATAGCTTTTGTCACTCTCTTCTCAAAATTAATAAAACTATGAAACTGAAATCCAAATTATAAATGCAAGTGAATAAATATTCTTCCTAAAAACACAAAAAAACAAAAAAAATCACAATTGAATACAAAAAACAGATGTTCAAAAAGCAAGAATGCGTAACGCAAAATACTGAGTGCACTTGAGTGCTGGCTTAGTCTCCCCACCTTCCAGCCTTGTGCCATATCTTCCCGCGGTGGGAGAGAGGTAAATACCTAGTATGTGGCACAATTGCATATTACACGAAATTAGGCAATTGTCTAACAAATAGGAAAGAAAAACAAAACGGATGCTGTTAAGGCGATTAAGTTTCTTGACTAACAATGGTGGCAAGAAAGTGGATTATTTAATCAACAAAGCATGGTTAAGCTTCAGTTTAGACATTTGAAATGATGCCATCGAAAGAAGATATTGCAGAATTTTTATTAGAATACTAGAATGTGACCTGCTGGGTAATGGGGAATTTGATGTTAAATCATTCAGGGCTTGAAACCCATGTCCACAGATTTTGCTATAACTTTCATCACAGATAGACATCATAAAACTAACAAATCCTGAAAAATTAAGCACAAGTAGTCTTTAATTTAGAGTATTTTCTGTTTTGTGTGAATCGTATGATACTTGTAGCTCGCTCAGGTTATATTTTAATAAAAAAAAAACATTTTATTTAATATTTTCAGTTTGGAACATTAGTTAACCCTGAAAATTCGTTTGGGCAAATCTTTTGACCCGAAAATCAAAAAAAAAAAAAAAATGGCATCAGATTTACTCAGAATTGAATTGTGATTTTATCAGGTTTTGAAATTTTTAACTTGTGCACCAATATAGTCTAGAACGGACGAAGATTGACAAATAAAATAAACTTTTTTTAAAGAATCAATGCATCTTTGAAACAAGAAAACAGATACTCTTTAGATGCCGTTTTTTTTTACGTTTATGCAGTACAATATATATATATATATATGGCTGATGTGGTACAGTTTTTTCTCTTTAGGAGATTTATATAGACACTACTAGTAGGCCGCTCGGCGTTGCCCGATCGGAAAATATGCATAAATATTATATTTTAATTCATTCAGAAACTGAGACGTGCATGCGAGTATTTTGTTTTTTTCTAAACAGCTCACTTCTTGAAAGTAAAAAGAACAAACAAACTATTCGAGCTGAGACCGAAAAAAACAAACCTAAAGATAGTAAGTCAAGTACGATAACCATTAGGCCAGCTTGCCAAGACCTTTTAAAAGTGCTTTCAAACCTCGTGGAACAGTCGACAAACAGATAAAAATACGATGACCACCAAGTATGTATACCAATAGATTTTCCAGCATTGACGGTTCCAGGTTCTTGCCAGATTAGCCATTTTGCCGACCCATCCAATTTCACTTGAATACGTCAACATGCTAATTAAACACTTATCTATATCATTAGCATAATGATTTATGCTTGCTAATAAACTGGGAGATCAGGTTTCAACCCTCTCTAGTTTCTCTTTAGTTGCCACCCCATAAGAGACGTTAGACACAAGTTGCAAAAAATCTAGATCACAAAAGGGTTACCCTGGATTGAAACAAAATAAAAATTGCTTCAGTCTAGAAAATTTCTCCTCCACTGACCGAGGACAGAAGATTGTGTATTATCAAGACAGATACTCCACTTTGTTCCTACACAAAAGGTCAAGGCATACCAAAGACTTATGAAATTGTATTTGATGCCTTTTGCTAAACATTCAACATAAGGTGAGGATCAAGATTAAGTGGAGTATTCTTGAAAGAATTTCGCAGTAGTATCCAATGGAAATAGAGCTTTTAGGTTACCTTCGACTATAGTCGACCACTTTACTATATCTTTAAACTATGAGATTGTTAGAAACTTTTCTTTTGCTAAAAATAGACCATAGTTTGTTAAATGTCATGTCTATTATTGAAATTTGCATTTGAAGTTATAACAGGTTCAGTTCGAGCAAATTAATAAATATAATCTCAAAGGGATATTACCACCAACAGGTGCAGTGTAAACAAATTGTCGACATGCTACGTACATAACCACATGTTGGCCACCCAGTAAACTAGTTTAGTAGACTTTCGTGATTTTGTCCTGATTAAGAGATGTCAGGAAATGTGTTGCATCATATATATATATATATATATATATATATATATATATATATACTAGCATATCAGCCTGGCGTTGCCCGGGTGTTTGGAGGTGTATGCTGAGCAAAAAAAAAAAAAAAAGGTCAATTTTTTTTAATTTGACTCCTATTACGACCCCTTAAAATTTATTGTTTTGGGCTCAAATCAAGTTAAGTTAGATCCATGTCCATGGAACATATATCTAAAATTTCAAGTGTTTAGACCCAAAATTGTCGGAGGAGTTTGGTAGAGTTCTCAAGGGTCAGTTCGTTGAACTTTGACCCCTTAACAGCCAAATTTTTGGGTCCAAAACCGATCACATAGATTTTCCCAAATCTTAGTACCCTGTATATCAAATTTGGAGTCTGTAGACTGAAAATTAAGAGTTATTGCTATTGCGAAGGAAAATGTACATAGACACAGACACGTTCACTTATATATTATGAGAGAGAGAGATCCATACATGTATTTTTATTTATGGCCCTATATGTATTATTTATATACATTTTATACTGAATTTCTTTTATATATCATTGAAAGTTACGAGCAATGTTGAAATATTAATATTAACATGGGAAGTGATTTTTGCACTTGGGAGTCGCCACTTATCAAGGCTCGAAGGCCACTCGAAAATAAGGGTTAATGAATGTTAAGAGGTTGTATAGTAATCGTTATCGGTGCAAATTGGGTACAATTTGATTTATGGAATAAGAACTTGTTTACATTGGATTTGAAGGCAATAATGTTGGATTCAAGTGGGAAGCAGGCCAGCAGAACAGTGTTCAACAGGCGGATAGTTCTGGGAAAGAAGCTTTATTCATGGAATCCGCATTTAGATTTAGGCACAGATAGGGGAGAAATCATATAGTAGTTGTAGCTAGTCGAGTGGTTTTTGTAAAAGTTTGGTGAGAGGACATAGATTGGAGTTCAGTAGAGTATTTGCCATGAAAATAGTGATCGAGCAGACACAGGTTTGCAGTGTCTCTTCTGTGGAAAAGAGGTTGTAGGGAAAAGAAATAGGCATCACCTACTAGGTTTCAAAGCCGGTTTTGAACTCTATCAAGGCAGGATAGGGTGTGCCGAGCAGCTCCTGCCCAAATGTGGCAACAGTACTATTTTAGGACGTACTTGTCTCTTATACAGATGGAGGATTGTATCGGCAGTGAGATACTAACTGGAGCAGTAGAGTGATCCAACTGTTTTTCTGGTGATCTTTGGCAACAGATTTGATGTATGTGTTCCGTTTCAGATTAGGAGTGAAGGTCAGTCGCAGAAGCTTGTCAAAACATGGAGCTTCCTCAAGACGAGAGCCGTTCATTTCAGTTGGGGTGTGATGGGAATCAGAGCGATTATGATAAAAGGAGAGAAGCTTTTATAACTATTCTGTACTTTCATCTAACAATTTAATGAATAGAAAATATCATAAAAATGTAAATTCAAAATACTATCTAAAAAAAATATAGCATGATTCATGTTCTGCACAAGAACCAAATTTGTAAATTTTGTTTTAAAAAAAATCAACTCAAGTTTTTTTTTTTTTTTTTTACAAAAGTCTCCACTTATCATGACCTGGAGGTTACTCGAGGATAAGGGTTAATGAATGTACAGTAGTCAATGGGACAATATTGTAGCAATCCTTAGTAGTGGATTACTTAAGGGGGCGACTCCTCAAAAATATGTTTACACTGGACTTGAAGACAACCTTATTGTAGTCAGCTGGAAAGCAGGGAAATGCAAAAGAGTTTTACAGGTGTGTAGTTCTAAGAAAGAAACTTTGTTCATGGAATCTGTTTAGGTTTAGGCACAGATAGTGGGGGAAATTGATAGTGGTTTCAGCAAGACGAGTGTTTTTTGTGAAAGTTTTGCAAAGGGGAGCATAGATTGGACCTCAGACGAACACTTATCATGAAAATAACAATAAAGCAAAAACACTCGCAACGTCTTTTCTGTGGGAAAGAGGTTGCAGGGAAGAGAAAATGACATCCCCTACTAGGTTTTGAAGCCTATTTTGAAAGGCCACTTTTATTGTCAATTGATAAATTTTATCTATCTTGAAGATCTTAAAAATCTTTCATATACATACGCGTACATCAGCTTGTTTCTTTGTAGAGTCTCTGGGAAGCTGGTTTACAATTGCCATGGTGAAGATTGTATTCCAAGCTGGAGGGCAAAAAGCCACTTTCTTTTCCGCATCGCTTCTTTTTTAAATTAAACCCACGTTTGATTTGATTAATGAAAAACTCAAATTTGTTGACTCGCTATTTTTTTTCTGTTAATGACCAGCAACTTTTCGTTTGAGATGAAATAAGAGGAAAGGGATTTAGAGATGCCTCCATTTGGTATACATGGTTAATGTTGAAAATACTGTTGCAAACTTAAGCGTGACACACCAAAGGATGGACACAAGAAGATGGATCACGTCTCTACCCTCTGATTGACAGAACCTCGAGTACTTATGTTACCTGCAAGGGGTAGACACACAACATATATTGCAAAAAAATAAAATAAAAAGAATTTACAGAAAAAAAATTTATTGAACAGATAATCAATGAAACCAAATATTTACTAGAAAAGGGGTGTAAGGGAGGTAATTCAGGTTTTTGTTCAACTAGTTTTTTTCACAGTGTAATAACTGAGTCTGAGAAAATATATTTTAAATACTTTGCTCAGAATATAAGAACAGAAAACCAATATTTACCATCATTCAGAATTAAGGTTTAGTCCAGGTGAAGGTCTGATTTAGAGATTTGTGTAGGGGCCTACCCCTCTCATCATTAGTCTTCCTCTTTGTTGCTTTCCAGTAAATTTTAATGCAAAGACACGTTTTACGATGGTGTCATTGTTGGCTCGCAGCATATGTTCAAACTATCTAAGCTGCATTTTCCCTTATTTTTCTCTCAGTGTGATCCTAAAGATGTCCTCATTGCATAATATATCTGCAAGAACCCGTGAGTACTTGGTAAAATTACTCTTCTGGAGGTTGATGGTTTAATCCTTACTTGGGACTTCTACCCAGTTATGACTGATGGAATGAGCACACGCTACCACTGCAGATTAAATAAAAGGTTCCATTTCAAGTTCTGTGTCGATTCCCATATTTAACAGGAAGATTCTAGAGTTTGAAAAGATACACCTAAAGGTCAGGTTACATCAACCAAAATGTGAAAATAGCACTTAAGATGAGAACAGTATTCTGAATAATATCTATAATTAATCCTCCTCTCAAAAATTCAAAGACATGGTCCTCATTACAGACTTGGTCGAGCAGTTCAACCCCAGACATTCAGTGGAGCATTTTGTTTTCCACAATGGTGGATCTTCGCTTTTCCTTCCTCGTTGTCACTAAACTCTCTGAGCTGTATAAAGCAACAGGTATTACAGTCTTTGACTTCAGACAGTCGCTGATCTTGTGATCACAAAGGATGCCAGTGATCGTACACGACTTGAGCAACGTTGCATTGATGCACACAGCAATTCTGCAGTGATTGCTGAGCGTTGAACTGAAATATTTTAAGGTGTGCATTTGTAGATGATCCTGTTTGTCAACTTAGATCGTGACATGTTTATTCTTACCGGTGGTTAAATATGTAGCTTTTCTAGTGTTCAGTTACAAATCAAACAGCACCAGCCTGTCTTTTCAGGACTAGACTTGTTTCTGTAGGTTGGATTTACTCTTTTTCATGAGCAGAACATCATTAAAATTCAACATAAAATGCTGTTTATGATCGTTTTATACAAGAGGAACGATCCATTGATGGTGACTCACGATTATTCGAAATAATGAAACAAAATTTAGTACTCTTTAGTCCAGGGAGGCCACTCTCCCAGGCTTTACCTGCATTCTTTAAAGAGGGTTTGTTTATTGCTTACTAGCGGGGGTTGTGAGGGGTGCTTGGCCTTGACTGGTAGTAGAATATACTTTAATTTTAAAAAGAAATGACTTTGGTGCTATCAACTAGAATCAAAACCAAAATATTTAGCGCTCCATTCAACAAGAGAAATGAGCTATTTATGGTGGCTTACGGTTATTTGGAATAATGGAATGGGATATAGTATTTTTCAGTCCTAAGAAACCCATTCTCCAAGGCTTTACCTTTGAACTTTAAACAGGGTTTGTTTACTGTTGATTAGCAGGAGGAGAGAGAGCACCCGGTTTTGCCCGGTAGTGTAAAATCCGCTTCAAAATGTTTTAATGCCTGCAGATTTCGTATATATTACAAAACCGATCCTCTATTGAATATATCAAAAAACAGAAACAATTAGTTTCAGAGTAGATTCTGTACACACAAATATATAAACATATACCTAACTTTATATATAAATACACATTGCTGTTCATAATAGATTTAGCAGATTACACACGTGAGCAAGACTATTGCACATTTTCTGTATATTTAAAAAAAAAAAGTATGAACAATTAAAACTATTCATTGGGTTTACTCCTCCCTTCTTTTCGTATAAATAAAACCATTGGCCATATATTAATTTGAAACGGCATAAAAAATATTCAAAATCGTAACTCCATGAAATTAAATTTCTTGCAAGACATACAATTTATTTAAAAAATTTTTTTTTTTTTTTTTTTTGACTGAAAAGTTGAATCTATGCACTTGTCCTTGGAGGCATTTCATTTCATTTCTTTTTTTTTTCTTGTAAATGTTGATTTGTGCAAAAACATTGTCCATAATTGTTTGACCTAATTAAAATGAAACTAACTTTGCATTTTATACGAACGAATATCAATTTTCTAAATCTATATCTTTTGTTTTTAATCTTTCAGGTGTTGACGTGTCTGCCAATCAAGAGGAAGTGACTGACAGAGAAACATTCCAATTAGAATTCGATAAAGACTCTAAAAAATGGGCCATACGGACTGTGGATAATACTTACTGGTCTGTAGAAGGTACATCTGGAATCCAGGCAATTGCAAGGGAAATGTAAGCAATTCCTTGTTTTTTAAATTGACTAATACAAGCATTTCCAAAAGTTTTGGTAATCTGCTATAGCACTGTAATACTATCGACATCACCCTACGTGTTAAGAAGTAAAAAAGAAATTATGGAGTGGAATTTTAATTAATAATTCAATTTATCGTATTTTGTCTATCCGCAATTCATTATTGTATAAATGAGACCGATTTATCGCCCTCCCCTGCTTGACGGGTATTTCCACATTTATGAATAATTGGAAGACTCTAATTTTAAGGTACTGGGATGGCCTTAAAAAACATCCAGTAATGATGCCCTGTTTGGAGAATGTGGAGAATGTGGCATTGCCATTTCCATTGCTCCCAGGTCCAGTTTGGCACGGAGTGCTAATACCTACTAGGGTATCAGATGCTATCTGATCGGTTTGTCTGAAGATACTGGCTTCCTGAGTAAAAATGCACCAAGCATTGATGTCATTGCGTTTTCTTTTCTCTTTGCAAACTCAATCATGTTCTGCAAAGTAAAAAAAACAAAAGCATTTTCCCCACAAAGTAATGAAACCAATCACTATGAATAAATATTTGAAAATATAAAGAACTTGAAGCATAAAACCTTTTCCAAAAATACTGGATTTAGCATTGCATAACCTAAAAAGTAATTAATATGCTGTTAACCAACCAACCAACCTCACCCGAGAACATTTTTATACATAAATTGTGCCATCAATATGAAAACTATTACCCTCTGTAGGGAAAATTGTGGCGCGCATGATTAGTGTGGGTGTCATTCGCTTAAGAAAGGAAAGAGAAAAAGTTTTAAACTCGAAACTTGATCGACATGAGACAAAAATGTGTCTTATGCAAATTAAGATGCGGTCGGGTTCGACGATATAAAAAGCCATCATTTCTTCAGTTGGGGGCGATTTTTTTTTTGTCGTCGGCTCGACGTCGGTACGGTATACTTTGCAATCTGGTGTCAGTTGAAGAAAGTTTGTTTGTAATATCATTGAAAAGGGAACATGGCGGATTTTAGTTACGTGTGCTTCGACGTGATGATCTTGGCAATCTGAAAATCCTTCTTTCTTTTGTTTAACTCAAACATTCAACAATTAAGCCCTCTCTTACCTTTTGTGTTTTTAGAGTTTATCAAAAGAATTCTTTTTCTGAGGACAAAACTGAGGTTTTAATCATACTCACTTGGAGTACTTCAATTTGTCTGTTTTGTTAGGGTAGCAGGGGAGTAACTAGTACTTTAACTCACCCACATACAAATACGCTTTTTTTTTTCTCGTCTTAATGACGGCTGAGGATATTTTGCACGTAATGGAGATACCAATGTAGGTAATTTAGAAGTTTAACATTCGGCTATCGTCTTTCATTTTTTGGGATTTATTCAAATTTTTTGCTCAAAGATATTTTTGTTTTGCTTTTTCATTAACCGCAAAAAAAAAAAAAAAAAAAAAATTGAAAAAGCTTTAGAAATGGTTTTATACTTGAAGTAATTTTATTAAAAATCTTAATTGTTAGCACTTCATTATTTATGCATATCCATCATTACTGTTAGATCAATAAAGGTAAGCAATGTTGAGCCTGGTCAGTACAAGATGGGTGACCATTTGGGAATACCAGGCGCTTTATGTAGAACATCGATATCTCTCTGCAAGAACTAATATCATTATCTTCCCTATCAGGGATATACAAGTGACTCGAGACTGCTGTGAAACTTTGTTCTTTGGAAGAAGTCAGTTCAATCCACCTAGGATGAATACCACTTTAGTATATCAATCACTAACCATCTGTTATAACTAACTAGCAGAGTGTTACCAAGCAAAAAGTCTATTAGGCATGTGTGTTACAGAGGGAGGGTGGAGTTGCAGGTGGCAAAGGGGATGGTCTGCTGTCTCTGGGCTTTTGAATATGCTATCAAAGGAAAGTCGGTCAGATCCTGGATCCAGGTGCTCCGGAAATGATGTTAAAAGGGGGGATGTAGAATCCTCAGAGATTAGGTCAGCGGGATTGACCGACATTTCAAGATAATGCATGCTGGAATGTTTTGACATCATCTGTGCCAATAAAATAGAGGCAATAGACAAGGACGAGAGAAGAAAGCTATGACCACTGGTAGGACAAGCGACACCTTATCTACGTCATTTTTCCACCCCCACCACTTCACGCCCCCCCCTCTATCCTGTTTAATGTTATCGCTAGAAAAGAAACATTTTCAAATCATTTCATTCTTGTTACGTATTTTACAAATGCAAGAGACTTTATTTGGTGCTTATGCTGAAGTGCGGATTTCAAACAAACCCTGGTTAGTGATCCGCCTATTTTTTTATTTATTTATTTTTTTTTGAATAGCGCAAATGTGTATGCAGTTTGATGTTGTATGGAAGTCAGACTTGAGCATGTGCATTGCAAAGAAAGAAATGAGAATATGATGGGTGTTTAATGTGAGTTTCAAAGACACGCTTCAGTGACCTCAGAAATTAATTTGGGGTAATGTAGATAAATATGTGCAAAACGAGATACTCTGAAATATTTATTTGCACAAAATATAAAAATAAACAAATTAGACACAAGTCTATTCAAGTGTGGGGATAATGGGTGCCGTTGATCATCTTTAGTCTCAAATACTTAAAGTTGTCTATCCTACTCTTAACTAGGAATATTTCGGTCACCACAATACCACATTCACTCCAGGGGCTGTCTTATTTAAGATGAACCCAAATTTGAAAAAGTTTTATTGAATTATTTACAGTAATAACATTTCATTGGCGAAGGAATGGGGAATAAATAAGAAGCAACAAAAATTGGTTAGTAAAGCCCTCCCAACTCTTTCTAAATAATAGATCACCCACTGTTTTACGGTTTGCTGAAAACAAGCAGGCCAATCTCTGAGTGGGATCTAAGTGTGGGTGAAAAGAAAGAGAAGGGAGTTGAGAAATGGGTAGAGTCCTTCCAAGATCAGTACACATTAGGCGTGGAGAGTGGGAATCTTGGAGGCTTTCGATTACCAGGAATGAGGAGCTCATTCACTTTACTAGCAGAGAGTCTAAAGCTTAAAAACTTACCCGACAGGACCTTGAACCACATGCACCATGCTTAGGTGGGGAACTTGTACTTTATTTTGATGATATAGCCATGTTGAAAGAATGGCGTCATTAAGTTAGTAGATGTAGACCAGTTGAGATAGCAGGTTTATTTCATAGGAAATCAAAGTGTAAAGTTGTTGCTAATATTTAATGGTGTCGTTATATTTTAACATTCGAACCTAACTAGTTGTGTCTGAGATGCCACAAAGAAACAAACAAAAAATAAAGGAAATTTGATGAAACTTTTTTTTCTAAGTTGAAATAAAATTAACAGTACTTCCCAACAATGTAATGCATTTTGTTTTAAAAATTTCTTTGTTACCATGTAGTTAACAAAACTATGTTCAACACGTGCTTTTCCTTCTCAACATATCTGCTTGTTCCGTCACTATGTGGTTTTAAAATGTATCACACCAGCCCGTCTTCGCCTCGTCTCGCCATGCGTTTTTTTTTTTCTTTTCTTCAAAATCTTTCTTTCCTCTGCTACGACGATTGCATCTTGTTTTAAGTTTTATTTGCACTGAATTCTGCTTCAAATCCTTTGGTTGCCCATATGGTTCCTTGCTGATGCCACATGTGCTTTTCTGTCGCTTGTTGCCCACTTGTATCGCTTTTTTTCCACATTTTTTTCTCTTCGTTAGCTGTGACGTCAGTTCGTGCACTGACAAGGTCATTTGCATACGTATCATACAGCTGCTGCTAAATATGCGTCAGCAGCTCTGTTGCGAAGGAAAACTTGGAAAGAATTGATAAGAATGGATTTGAAGCTATAAGAGTAGAAAGCTATCTTGGGATCTCTACATGTAACGTTGCAGTTACAAACAAACAAAGGAAAGAAAGAAAAAAATCCGTGTTGGCATTTTCCTTTTTTAGAAAAAGCATTTATTATCATCACTCTCCCGTCTTGACTTAAAGTCTCTCACTGCCATATGTCCATCTTTCGACTGCCCACTGGCCACTGCCAGCCCATTCTCGCCTTCACTTTAAGTATGTCTCCTTCAGCGCTGACTTTGCTTCTCCTCGACCATGTGATGTCCATTTTCTTTTTCTTCAGATGCAAGCCCGAGCACACTTGCCAATTTGCATACGCGTCCAAACGCTATTTCTGCTGCTAATACAGTCACTTGCAATCGGTCCGTCGGCCGCTACTGATTTTTTAATACGTGCTCATATGCACTGTTACATACATTGAAGAGGTGGGATTTTGCTGAATGATTGGTTAATCAGTACTTATTTACATAGATGGGTCATCAGTGCAGCACATTTTTAAGACCTGCAGAAAGTTTCACTTTCCTTCCTATCCTCCGATTACTTATTGCAGCTGTGTGGTTACTTATTTTGACATAAAACTAATTTAGTTTTGCAAAACATTTCTGAATTTTTTTAGATAATTTGTTATTCGTATTATTTGGATTTTTCAGACTGCTTTTCTCATCTTGAGTGTTATTTCCCCAACGTTTCGGTCGATATAACCACCGACCGTCTTCAGTTGTATCTTGTCGGGAATGTTTCTGTCATACTTGAACGGAAATTCCCGAGTTTGACAGAAGTATTTCATAGTTCGACAAGGTACATACACCTGAAGCGGTCAGAGGTTACATTGACCGAAACATGAAAATGACATTTTAAATGAGTCCGAAAGATCTAAATAATGTAACAGTGCACATGGGCACGTTTTGAGAAAATCAGCAGCAGCCAGAGGATAGCTGGCTAGTAAAAATATTAGCAGCAGCAGCAACCGTTAAAGCATGTATGCAAATGTGGGCAAGTTTGTGTCACAAGAAAAGAAGAGAAAAATACACTACATAGTCGAGGAGAGAAGCAAAATGCATGCTAAGGAAGAGAGGCATGTGAGTTGAGGCCGAGAAAACACTGGCTAAGGCCAGTGTCAGGTGGTGGAGATAAAGACTTTTAAAAAGCACATGTAATATGGCAGAGCGTTGAAAAACATGTGTGAAAAAATTTTTGAAAAATAATGAAATGCGTAATTGTTGGAAGAACCATAAATAAATGCATTTCATTTGCATTTAAAAAAAAAATGTGCTGTGTTGGAAATTTGTTTATTTTTTTCATTTGTTTGTTCCTTTGTTACGGTACCAGACAACGTATGGATCCGAGAGGTTTGAATTGTAACGACACAGTTAAAAAGTAACAGCCACGATACAATAATGCAACTGTGTTTTTTTTTCGCATTACATTAATTTAAATAATCTTTCAATGCCTTTTTAATTTTACATGTGGGCAGCAGTAAGTCAACCTGCTACTAGGTGCGGCTAAGCAGATTTTTCAATATAACTGGTAGCTAACAACGTAGTTGCGAGATATCAGAAGAGGTGGTAGCATGTTCTTGTTTCAGTTAGCCATGACTGGATAGAGGTTCTAAGTAATTCGCAATTGTATTTTTCGGTTGCCCACACTGAAGATTGAACCTTCAGGTTAATTTCACTTTTTACAATTGATTTTTCCAAGTACTCTAATCACTGTGCCACGAGTCCTTGCAGACTAGTTAATGTAATTCTCCAAGAATCGTGTCTTTTCAGCCAGATGCCATGGAGTTTTTTTTCTCCACTTTTTTTTTTTTGAATATTCTGGACAACTTCATTTGCCTTTCTATAACTCAAACCATAGTTTAGCAGCCACGTCTTAACTTGTGATCAATAAATCCTCTTCAACTCTCTTCCAAAGTGGGATAGCTTGTCAATCAGCATCCTTGCAATTCCTTAGAGGATCTTCATAATGCTTATGTTAAATATTAGAAGAGTATAATTTTGTTAGTTGAGAATAACAGTAGATTCGGTCAGACTCGGTGTGCTTGAAGGTTAGATTAACACACTGGGAATCAAGAAGCTGACATGACAGCACACAGCTTGATGAGGTAAGGAGTTTGATCACAAACTTTGTGGTGAATACCGGGTTACTAACAACATAGTTGAGGATCATCGGGAGAGAAAGTACTCTTTTTTGGGGCCTTCGTCACTACAAATTTCATGCATATTGCCCCAATCCCTCTTGCTATACCTACTGGTTAAGTAATATAACGTTTATGTAATCTATATATTAACATCGTAGTACCTTTAACGTATGTACGTATGTTTGTTATGATGTCCAAATCATAAATTATTCGATCGGGAGATTCTATTTATTAAAAAGGAGGTAGGTGTAAATATTCTATGAACATTAGATAATTTTATGTTCATTGTATGTTGTTACCTTCTATACTCCTTTTAAATAAATAATCGATCACCAAAAATACAATGTAAAAAAAAAAAAAAAAAAAAAAAAAAAAAAATTTTATAAATGTCGCTTTTGAGCCATACGTGAACTAAAATATAACTTCTTGATCTTCTGGCTAGGATCCAAGGGTAGTATCTGTTCTGTCTAAAGATGATATAATGCTATCGTAGGGTTTCCAGGCGTCCATACAATGGAAATATGTCACAGACTCCTATAAGCATATTGGAGATAAACCGTATTAATCAGATTACTTAGATAAATACTTTTACAGTTTTAACAAAAGGGATACCATAATATCACATTGTCTCTATTCACACTGAACGTCCAGTTTGCCAAGCAACAATATATTACTAATGAAGAATGCCATTGTGGAATTTCCACAGGTTCTGCTAGAGCCAGGCAATGCTGTAGCATTAACCTATCCACTGTGGTTTGCATCCTGGGAGGATTTGTGAGTCTGCAAATTCGAGGCTCTATACTGCTTTTGGGTGCTTCTTGTATACTTTTTTTTTTTTTGTGTATCTTGAAAGCTTTCCACGCCATCAATCAGTCATGTGGTTCTCATTCATTCTAGTTAACGTTACAAGTTTCAAAAAGCGAGGGTTGTAAACCCGGTATGCTTCATCTCCCCCCCCCCCCCCCGTCTTTCCTGTTGTCCTCTTGTCTACTCCAATATGTCAACACCTCATCCAAAAATCATAATGATCAATTCTCAACTCCTCGTTCAAGCCTGTTACTGCTATACCATTACTCTCTCCACCGTAGTTTGCGTTAGTCAGTGTTTCTATCCTTAACATTGTTTTTATACATAATAATCACAAAAATACATGCTCAAATATTCTAGTTTTCGGATTTACTTATGTTTAAATAAAAAATCCATTTTAATTCTTCTTACCTACGTTTCTATTTGTCACTGTATGTTTGACCCCTGTTCTTGTCCCATTATATCCTGGATCTATTACTCTTGCTTACTTAATTTTCTCTGTTTATTAGCAGTGGATTGTAATATAGAGAAAGGATTAAAATATTGGCATGATCTGTTAAAAAAGTGAATACAACCACAGGTTATTTAACCCTTAGCCCTAGAGCCTTATAATTAACTGTTCTTTTTTTTGCTAAAAGAAATGTATATAAGGCGGTACAATGCAGTACTTCCGTTACCTCTACATTGTATCGCCTTGTACACATTTCATTTAACTACATACTATACAATGTTTCAAGCAAACTACATCCACCTGTTTTTTTTTGCAAATTCAGTTTCTTTCTCTTTCAAGTCAGTTAATTACCTCCTCCGCTTTGACACTAATGAAAAAAACGAACAAAAAACAAAACAAAACAAAAACAAACTATTTCATATAAGGATGTATAATTTAAATAATTTCAATTATTCAAACTATTCCTTTCATTTTGTGTTATTTTCAACATTTCGGCTGATGTAACCTCTGATCTTCAGGTCTATCATTTTGAACTCTGGTATCTGCATCTAATTTTTAATTTAATCCATGAGGGTAGCTCTCATTCCGTCAACTATAACTGAGTAAAATTCTTAAAAGATGGGTCGTGAATACTTGGTAATTTCGAATATTTAGTCAGGGTTTACTTGTAGTGAAAATTATCCTCATGCCAGGTTGTCCTGATAAGCCCCTGTACAGAGAAACCTTAGACACTCGAGGATAGTCTAGTAGGCATTTAAGTTCTAAAAAGTATTATAATGAAGTATAAAAACGGTACATTTTTTAAGACCACTATGACGAGTCAAACAAGCAAGGAATTGAGGAATAAATCCAACTATTCAGAAGAATACTGATCATAATAGTATTTTTAGAAAAGACTGAGACTAGTGAGAGATATTCTTTTCCCTCATAATGTCAAAGGGATATTGAAAGTGGACATTGGGTTTACTTTCGGCAGCCTTGTATTTTGTCTTTATTTTGTCTTTTAGTCCTTGCATTCCATGAGTGATATTTCTGACAAACGGGGAAGAATTGCTGTTTTATTTTTTTTTTTTGGGGGGGGGTCAATCTATCCACTAACACTTATCATTGGTTAGATTTTGACTTTGAAAGAGTACTTTAAGATCCTTACATCAAGTGTGTATGGCATTATCAAGTTAAACAATGATGAACCTGGCCGGTACCAGATGGGTGACAATTTGGAAAAGATAGGCGCTGTATGTACCGCACGGTCATAGAAACTTTCAGGCTGGTATCTGGGGGCACATTTAACTCACTGGGGGGAGATGCATTCACCCCCCCCAACCCCGAATCAAGACAGAAAGCAATGGGAAACTTGTCTTCTTGAGATTACCATGGCTCTACAATTTGGAGAGCTGTGGTCGCCTACACCGTTAAAACAGCAGAGCCACTGATGATGATAATATCAAGTGGTTTCAAGTTTTGTCTGGAGCGATTTCCATGTTTTTTTATATAAAAAAAAATATTATTTTAATTTGTTTTTACTATTTTTTATCTTTTTTTTTCCAGCAAGAAGACGTGTCTATTTGACATCACTTGGCAGAGAGAAGGTTCCATTTCGATTTTGGCCTACAATAACAATTATATCTACAATAAACTGACAGGCAGTCTTGTGGCTAGCAGTGACTCCGTGGGAGACAAAGAGAAATTCCGAATCCGATTGGTCAATCGGCCAGCTCTTGTAATGAAGGGTGAATATGGTTTTGTAGCGTTCAAAACAGCCAATTCAGCCAAAGCAGAATACGTGTGCAACAAATCGGTTTATGATTTAATTTTCCTGGAAGCCACGGACAAAGGGATTTACCATTTTAAAGGTCAGTATATTTTTTTTTCGAAGAGGGTAGATTTAAAAATAATTTCAGACAAAGGCCTGTCTTATCAATACACTGCTGTAGCCATATGTATGTTTAACAAGTATTTTAATGGAATTGTCCCTGGGTGTTCTTGCTATAATTGTACTTCCTCAATGTAAATTTACTCAAACTCTCACCTCTTCACTATAAGCATAATGATGGTGACATAGCAACTATTTTTGCCAGCCGGGGCGGTTGTAAGATTTCTCTCAGCACCCCCCTCCCCCACTAGCTGTTGATTAATCTCACAAATTCCAGAAAAGTCTTCAAAATATTTATTTTTATGGAATTACAATAATCTAAATCAGTTTAAAAACAGTATTACACACAGAAACCTCCAAAAACATTACCACCATAAAAATTCATTCTGGTATAAAATTTAAGATTTTTTGTTAGCTTTTTATTTTAATTTTTTCTCTTTTTACCCCCTCAAAATACTGCTTGCTGGCGCATGCCACTCGGTGCAGACTGCCCCTCCTACTCCACTGCACAACAAATAGCTAACCCTAACCCTAACGAGAAGGGCTTCATAAGGATCAGACAATTCTGAGGCACAATCTTTGAGTTTTGTGCAGTATATGCATATTTGAAAGTAGGCTGTTGTGTTATCAACCAATGCCAAATTTAAGAAAAATTATTTTACAATATATATTTTTTTTTCTTTAAAGATACCACGTTAATAGGTATAGATACACAATTGGTCACAACATTACATACAATTGTTTCAGCCCCACTCCCCCGGTGTTGGCATATAATGTTCATCAAATAATGATATAAAGTTATAATTTTATATGCCAATGCTTGAAGGCTGAAACAGTTTGATGCAATGTGGTAACCAATAAAATAAAACCTTTCCAAAAATGGGCAAATTCTTGTGTATCTCTCCCTATTAATGTGGTATGTTTAAAGAAAAATATTTATAGCTCTAGTATTGGACCACCGACCTATCAAAATGAGAACTTTGTTAATTATTCATATGAAATCACTGCCCAAAGTAGTTAACTTACATGTAAGCTATATATATATGATGAGTTAAGGGCATAATAGATTCACTGATTTTGTGCTACGAAACAGATACTGTCAAGAATTGTACAAGTCAACTGAATTAAAGGAATAAATTATAAGATGGCCAACATCATGAATTTAGGAATATAACTTTGTCATTTATTCTCTCTCTCTCTCTATCTATATATATATATATATATATATATATATATATATATATATATATATGACTCTTTGAGGGGTACAACATTTCTATAATGCAATCATGAAAAGAAGACGAAAATTCATGATTAAAACGTTAAAATAAAGTCAACGTTTAAAGCAAATCAACTCAACAGTACAAAATTGTTATTTTACTTCAAATGTACGTGTTGTGTTCTCTACGAGAACGTTAATGCCATTCTCTCAAAGATGTTCTACCCCCTCCCCCATCATAATAATAATGTAATTCACAATTTTGAATGTAGTTGCAGTGCCAACTCTGTGGGTCGAACAGCATTAAGATTGGATGGAAGAGTCCAATAACACGTACCTACCAAAATCAGAAATGGGGCATACCAAACAACAGACGTAATTGTCAATACATACGGGTCTTCAATAACTGACCATCTTATAAAAAAAACCGGCTTGTGCAGCGAACTTTAGCACAAATTCTTTTACAATCTGGAGTCGTGCTCACTCACTATTTCATTTAAAAATCTTGGAGACTGTTCACGTTCGGTTGAGAAGGCCTTCCCTTTGTAAGCAGGAGGAATGCCTCTCGGGTTTGAGCGTGATTAGTCTCTAGGATCTTCGAGTAATATAACGTTGCTGTATTTAAATCGCTTTCCCCAATTTTTTCCCCCATACACAACGTAACGCAACGTTATTTTTATCTGTACATAATTTCGTTTCCAATTCGTGTTTTTTTTTTTTTTTTTTTTTTTTTTTTTTTGCTTTTTTTCTCTCTCAAATCTCTCGATACAGCTTTGATAAAGCGAGAGCGAAACCGGTCAGCTGACTCCCCATTTTTTTCCCTCCTTTTATTCTCTTCACTCCATTAACTTTATTTTAAACGTTGACTTTATTTTAACGTTTAATCATAAATTTTCGTCTTTTCATGATTGCATTATATATATATATGTGTGTGTATGTATGTATATTTGGGCAGCATTTTTTCTCTTATGCATGTTTCTTTAAAAACAGCAGGGATAATTACTATTTGTTTCTCTTGTGATCCATTTTTTCCATTTGGCAGGTCAATGTTTGAACGTTCTGTTCAAGTATGAAAAGAAATTTGTCATAGTTGCGGATATTTTCGACATATATATATATATATATATATATATATATATATATATATATATATATATATAATCATTAGCCCCTTTCAATTAGAATTGAGGCTCTTTAAGAGTTATAATAAGCTGCCAACCATTAGCACAGTGCAACATCTACTGTATTTGATTTTCTATATTTGTCTATTTGCCCCGACATTATATATTGAACTTAATTCTCTTCCTACAAACAAAAGGATTTATCATTTTAAATGTAAGTATATCTTTACAGAGACGGGGGGGGGGGGGTCTAAAAATGATTTGAGACGAAAATCCTTTTCATCGCTGCAATGTTGCATCCCTGTGCATGTTTTTCAAATACTTTTTACAATTTTACTTCTTGAATGTAAATTTATCCAACCAACCCAACTAGCAGCAAAATCTTACCTCTTCACTAAAGGCTTTCTATTCTAATAGCTTCTATTTGTCAAACTATTTGCCTTTTGAATTCTCTCCCTGCTCCTTGTTTCCCCAGACTGTATAAAAATATAGAAATTTAAATGTAATGTGAACAAGCATCTCTCTACACAATTACTCATTACACAGTTTCTTAGGATGTCCTTATAAATCTGATCCCTTAATTCATGGTAGCCGTTATGTCTCGATGGCAATGTGAATTGTTTAGAGTGAATATAAAAAAAAAAAAAAAAAAACTATACATAACATCAATGCACCAAACACAGACCATCGCTCAGGCGAATTGATTTCCTCTTTATTTTAATTTTTTAGCGGTCTTATTTAAAACTAGTCTGGGTACCCAGTGATGCCCGGGTGTTTGGAAGTGTGTGTTTAGCAAAAAAAAAAAAAAAAAAATTGGTAGTAGGTGGACAGGCTCGAACCCATACTACGAAAGAAGAAAAGAACGTGCAAAAAAAAGTGACGTCTTTGCCGTTGCGTCCATCGCAAAACCGGAAGTGGCAAAGGTTTAAATTAAGGCTAGTCTATCGAAAAGAGAGGATGACTTTCGAAAATATCGACGAAAAAAGCGACCCCTCCTTGTAGAAAAGTGCCCAGTTGAGGGTGAAGAAATTAATGTTTTGGGCCAATTTTTCGATATTTGTTGTCCGAAGAGTCGTGCTTTAAAATGATATCAATCTCGTGAAAATTCGTCGCCTCTGTCAAAAGTTTTAGGCAGACATACAAACGTACAAACATGCGTGCATGCATACATACATACATTTAAACAGACAGGTGAGATTTATATTATAGATATTTTTGTGTAAAAATTATAGAAATGTTAATATTTACATGAATAATGCAAATGAAAAAAACTTTTGTGTTGCATTCATAAACTTCTGAAATGTTGAATAATTAATATTTTGGTTTGAAGTAGCAAAGCAATGTAAAGGGGTTAGAATCTTAGAAGTAGTTAAGAGAAAAGTCCATGTTCAAAATCTCTACATTCAATTGAAATAACATGGATTGCCAAGGTAAACAATGTCTAGAGAATGCATGGGCAGTATAAAAGTGAATGTATCTTTGTATTATCTGGGAGCTGTTCTGATTAGATATTTTTGTGACTAATAGAAAGATTGTTAAAGTTTTATCTAACCAAACCATGAAAGATAGTTGTGATCTATGTCTGATGGTAAACATACCAGTTGTGAAAATCAAATCAAATTTGGAGCTAAGTCGGACACGTCCAGCCAGTATCAAGCCCAACACCACAAAGAGAGAAGTTGTTTCCAATCGAACATGCATAGTGTGCATCTTTTTATTTTATTTTCAAATTTGAAGAGTTTAATCTCTTGTTGCCAGTATAATTCAAGGAAAATAAATCTGAATATATTGCACTGACGTTAATATTTAAGGTATCCATTCAGTTTGTGCTTAGCAATTAAACATTGTAATTGTGACAGATCACAGAAAATACCATTCTAAACTGCAGATTAAAAGCTGACCCACTGACAAAGTGAAAAATAAGCCAACAAAGAACATGATACAAAGTAATCAGGGGAGATCATTGTGAAACTATAACGGCGTCATCGCTAAAGCTTAAACGAATATAGATTAATAAAATAGAATTGAGAGCTGCCATCGAAAATGTGATCATATTAATTATTCCCCATGTCCAAGTCTTTCCAAAAAAGTAGAGATTCTTGGATCATCATATGTACATCCAATTTGCAATAAAAAAAAAGCGCTTTTACACTATCAGAACAAAATTTCAGAAATCGTAACACTAAATTTCACATGAAAACAATGGTATATAGATATTCCTCTATTTTTAAGATGATTATATCCAAAAATTACGAAAATCGGTAATATAGAAAATAACTTATTAAAGAAAACAGAATTTGAAGAAAATGGTCGTATTTGCTTATGTAAGACACAGGAGAGTTTAAAAAGGAGGTAATTTCCTCCCAATAATTCTTGGAAAACTTAGGAAAAGTTTTTTTTTAACTTGTATACATGTTATTTTTACGTTATTTAATTTTTAGGCGAACATTTTTTTTTTATATTAAACAATTATGAAATAATCTTAAATTAAAAACAGACTCACAAACAATGCATATATGTTATGGTTATTTTGTTACTCGTTTTGAGTTAGTCACATTAAACATTTAGAGTTACTTCCCTTGTTTATGTTTTCATTTCGATTTATTTATAAAAACAAGATGGCCGCAATTGTTCACCTGCTAGCACTATTACAGTTCTTTCTTTTAATAATTCAGTAATATTCAGATAATTTCGACTGCATAATTTGGAAGCTAACATTGTAATTTATTAGAATTTGACAAAAAAAATCAGTAGAAACCATTGTTTTTTTTTTATCTGAAAACTCCATTTATCGACTCCAAATTTCGTTGTGATAGTGTAGAAGCGCCAAAAAAATATTTTTCTCAGAAAAATCTTATTAAAAAGACGCAACCTTGACTTTCATGAAAAGATAGTTTTAAAATTTAAATAGTTCAGTTAACCATTTACGTAAGCAGATCGAACCAAATGAAATCCTATTGCAGTTCTTATCGAGGGACACCTTACACAGTATGATTATTACCACATTTAACAAATCATTATTAGCTAGTTTCGATGCTGCCTGAATGCTATGTAAATCTGCATCTAGATAAAGATGGAGAAATAGAAGAGAAGAAAAGAAATCCTATTCTAACGTTTAAAAACAACTTTATTGGTCATCTTCGTTACTAAAAATAAACTGGTTAGTCGTAGAAAGTGTTCCTGTGTAGAGACGTAAATTAAAGATTAGACAGACTTGTTGAAAGAGATAAAGTTTATATATGTTTGTTTTAAGTAGTAGTGGAAACATCCATCCTGAATGATTAGAGACAATACGAAGAGAGATTTTGTGTGTGTACTGCATTAAAGTCTGTATGCGAGGATAGCCGTGCTGGCTTGTTTGTATTTAGTCAAACCCCTAAGCCCGAAGGTCAGGTGAGTTCTGTTGAGTCCTAAGAGAGAAGTTAGGGAGAACAGATTCCTTCCATGTGAAGTTGTCAGTCCACAATCTGGGAAGAAAGAGGGAGTATGTTGCCGGTTTAACCTTACATAAACTCGGTCACGTGATTGAGAGCTGGCTTCTGATTGGACAAGCCAGAGGGAAGTGTATTCAAAATCTCCAGCTGTGAGAATTCGCTCCTGATTGTGTTCCTTGCAATTTCGTCTGCTACAAATGGTTTTGGATTGTGTGCTCAATAATGTGCTGTCTTCATCACTTGTTTGGTGTATTGCAACATCATCAAATGGACGTAAAACTTCCTTTAAAAAATAGCAAGGCTGATAGCCATTAGTCGCGTGCTCTCGTGTAATGAATGAATGCGTGAATGTAGGATTGACATGAAATTCTTAAAGATAAACTAAAATGATCGAAAAATGGGCTGAAATGACTTAAATAAATAAAAAGTAAATGACTTAGAATGACTTTAATGAACTTAAGGATGAATTGAATGACGTTAAGAATGACTTGAATGCGTAAAAAATGACTGGAATCGTTCAAAAACAACTTGAATGATCTGGAGAATGACTTGAATGGCTTTGAGACGTACTGGTTATAAAGTGGGTGATCATTTTACATTAAATTAATACAAAAAAGTGATCCCCCACTTTATATCACAAAGTTACAAACATAAGTACAGCATGTAGTAAGAACAGATACTACACTTTGATCTTCATATTTAATTTATTTCGTTTAAAGAAAAAATTCCAATTAAAAAATTCCAATATAAAATTAAAAAATTTAAAAAAGTAAAATCTCCAAAAGACAACAAATTTAGGCACAAGGCCCTATAAGATCTGGGGAGGGGAGTGTTGCAGGGTCTTTGTAACTAAAGTAAACATTGGAGTCTTTGGTGACTTTACTCTTGACTGGCAACATTTACACTATGATCTTGGCCAAAAGGCCAAGAAAAGCTAAGAACAGCATCTATTAACAACAGACCTTTGATCTTAACCAAAAAGGCCAAGCACAAAAGTGTTACGGACCGACTGAGTGACTTATAGAGACGCTTGTACGCAACTAAAAGACAAAGATCAATATAATTTGCATTCAACAATATGTATACTCAAGAGGTTAATCCTATCAAATTTTTTTTCTTTTTACAATAGTCAATGCTTATCAAGGCCTAAAGGCCACTCAAGGATAAGGATGATCAGTGGTGGTGGAAATTGGATAGGAGTTAATTTATTTTACACAGCTCATCAAGAACTTGTTTATATTGGACTTTAAAACGACCATGTTATAATCAGCTGGGTAGCAGTTCCACTATATTGTGTTCTACAGACGAACAGTTCTGGGAAAAAAGCTCTGCTCATGGAATTTTAGATCCTATGTGATATTACAGTTAGCATATCAGCTGTAGATCTAGCATGACAGAAGCCATATTGCATGTCACTGAGGAGGTTGTTGGCTATATCTCTATTTATCACAGATTCAAGTAAATTACTCATGACACACAGAAGACTGAATTGTCTGTACTGCTCATGGAATTTTAGATCCTATGTGATATTACAGTTAGCATATCAGCTGTAGATCTAGCATGACAGAAGCCATATTGCATGTCACCGAGGAGGTTGTTGGCTATATCTCTATTTATCACAGATTCAAGTAAATTACTCATGACACACAGAAGACTGAATTGTCTGTACTGCTCATGGAATTTTAGATCCTATGTGATATTACAGTTAGCATATCAGCTGTAGATCTAGCATGACAGAAGCCATATTGCATGTCACCGAGGAGGTTGTTGGCTATATCTCTATTTATCACAGATTCAAGTAAATTACTCATGACACACAGAAGACTGAATTGTCTGTACTGCTCATGGAATTTTAGATCCTATGTGATATTACAGTTAGCATATCAGCTGTAGATCTAGCATGACAGAAGCCATATTGCATGTCACCGAGGAGGTTGTTGGCTATATCTCTATTTATCACAGATTCAAGTAAATTACTCATGACACACAGAAGACTGAATTGTCTGTACTGCTCATGGAATTTTAGATCCTATGTGATATTACAGTTAGCATATCAGCTGTAGATCTAGCATGACAGAAGCCATATTGCATGTCACCGAGGAGGTTGTTGGCTATATCTCTATTTATCACAGATTCAAGTAAATTACTCATGACACACAGAAGACTGAATTGTCTGTACTGCTCATGGAATTTTAGATCCTATGTGATATTACAGTTAGCATATCAGCTGTAGATCTAGCATGACAGAAGCCATATTGCATGTCACCGAGGAGGTTGTTGGCTATATCTCTATTTATCACAGATTCAAGTAAATTACTCATGACACACAGAAGACTGAATTGTCTGTACTGCTCATGGAATTTTAGATCCTATGTGATATTACAGTTAGCATATCAGCTGTAGATCTAGCATGACAGAAGCCATATTGCATGTCACCGAGGAGGTTGTTGGCTATATCTCTATTTATCACAGATTCAAGTAAATTACTCATGACACACGGAAAACTGATTGGTCTGTACTGGGAGGTAAATGACTGATCTCCAGAATTTTTCAATACAGGGCGGATTGACAAAGTTTTTTAAAGTGTTGGTAAGCATTTCTCTTTAAGGCAACGTTTAAACAGCTTTGCAAGAATAGGAGCTAGTTCCAGTTGAAGCTTTTTGAGCACTATAATTGGAATTGTGTCAGGATCAGTTACTTCATTGTAATCAAGCTCCTTGATAATTTTGGCCACATCACGGACAGATATATGGATATTGCTTAGTGTATTTTCAGCCATGGAAAGAAATTTGGGAGGTAGGCGGCGCTGATCACAAAGAGTAGAGTTTGCTGCAAAGTTCTTAGCAAAGAGTTTGGCTTTGCTAGATGCTGACGAAATTATCTCAGTTTTATTGATGATGGTTTGGATAAAGTTCATGTCTTATAGTTTAAAAATAGTAGATCCAAACAGGTGTCCTACACAAATGCATAAACACCAAAATCAAAATTCAAGTTGATTCTAAAATTATCTATTTTAAAAAGGTAGGTACTCGACTGAGCTTCACTCTATGATCCCTCCTTTAAATAATTTGTGACAAATACAATCACTATCTACAATTTTCCTTACTCTCTATTTTTGCCTAAAACTAAATGTAAAGTTGATGGACAAAGCTTTTTTCCAAGAACTGATAGTCTGTGGAACGCAATACCACAGATCTGCTTCCCAGCTGATGATAACATTGTTGTTTTCAAGTTTGTAAGTAAATTGTTATTGAGCTGTCCTTTTAAATAATTTCTACCTAATTTCTACCACCATCGATTATTAGTGTTGCCTCACCTAATACTCATTAAAACTTATCCTTGAGTGATCTCTAGGCCTTGATAATCAATGACTCTATGATAAAAGAGAAAGATCTAATACAATAAGAATGTAAAAAAATATATAATTAAATTCCAAAATAACAATTTCATTTTCAATTCTCATACATGACTGTTATGCTCGGTGCATAAGTACTTAACCTCCTCACATCTGTGAGTAGGTCAAGCTGACCTTTTGCTTCTATGAAGGAAGTTCTTATTTGGTGGCTGTCAGACACAGTTTTCTGCTATCATCAGCAAAGAATTAGTGGCCTATGAAAAGATGGACTATTAATTCTGGCACCAACGACACTATAATCGCATTCCTCTTCCAAACACCTTTTTGTTTTCATCCTAACAAGGAATATTGCCACTTAGAATGTAAGGCACTATTTTGGATTGTAACGGGGCATTGTGGGGAGTTGAGTAGCGAGATGTCTGTTCATAGTATATTTAGTATATTTAAACTTCTGCGGGTTAAAACAATCAGGAGGAAATTCTAAAACCTATCAGTTCAAGAGAAGAAACTATTAGAGTAGAGGGTTTTCTGGCATCTAAGGACCTCAATAGTGAAGGGATGGGATTTTGTGCTTGGCTGGGTTAGTCAGGAGTGTGCATTTCAAGGAGGCACAAGTATGAGTTCAACAGAGCACATACCATAAAATTACCAGTAAAATATGCACAGTGATGTAACATTATGGCGATGGAACAGATTGGAATTTGACCGCCCGTGTAGGAACTATTAAATTTGACTTCTTTTTTTTTTAAGAGCGAGATTAGTGATAGACGCACCAGCCCAGATGTTGCAACAATGCTCCATGCATATGCGAATTGTGTCTTTGTAAACATATAGGCTACTCTTTGGCTAGAGTAATTTTCTAGCATGGTAAAGGGAGTTCACTTTGTTAAATACCAGTGATAAGTAGATTCAGGACAAATGGAAACAATGCCGAGATAAACTGAGAGCATATCTGGTATTGACAAGGTTCAGCGTTGCTTAATTTCGGTGATCTGCCGAGAACCGGTGTGTGAACGTGATTATGTTATACATATATTTACATGCATAAAGTAGTTGGCTGTTGACGCCAGAAAAGTTAATTTGCCCTTTAAGGGTTTTAATGTTTTGGGTGACTCGCATTGGACAAGCTCGATGTAGCACGTATTACGAGGTTACATAGTACCAATAGCATAATATGACTTGGCACAAATCAATACATATAAATTCTGATATATAAGTATGTATAAAAGAAATCTGATATGTTATCTATATTTCTATGAATTTGATGTTTTTGTGTACTGATATTCATATTAAAAAAACTTTTATTTTTCTATTTATTTAAATAGAAAATACAACCTTGTTATATAGCAGTCGTGGAATTGCATTTATCTGCAAAAGATCTAGCTAATGTGCATATTCTTTTAAACATTTGAATTGATTCCCTATTAGTTTTTTCCGTTTTCTTATGGGGTGATCATCTATAATTAACTATTATGTGTAATTATATTCATGCAGATATTCTACATGATTTATACTTGCATAATATTTGCGTAAAAAGGTTATAGTAAACATAAACCTCTTTTTGTATGTATATATATATATATATATATATATTCATGTATGCGTATATATATTTGTTTAAAAAATTTTGCCTACCAAACTCCTGTCAGTTTTTTGTCTACAGACATGAAACTTAAAAAATAGGATATTCAAACCTATGTGAAACTATATTTGGATTTTAGCCTGGGGAAATCGGGGCAAAAGTGAAAATTAAAAAAAACAAAAAAAACAATGGAATTTGCCATGTGAAGGTTGAACAACAGCATTATGAATATGCATGCATAACGTAATAGCTATTAGTTTGTCTTAATTTTTAGCCTTGCAGCAAACATGTATTCATAGCTCAGGCATTAACATCAAAGGAAAAAGTAAATTGTAAGCTAAACGTTTCGGTTTCGATTCTCGGTGGTGTACGAGTCAATTTTTTTTTTTTTTAACTTTTTAAATCATTACTATATATTGGGTCCAATATAATAATAAATACGAAATCTGCATTAATCAAATATCATATTTAAGCGAATATTACGACCAGGCAATGCCAGGCGGCCTGCTAGTGTGTGTGTATGTATATATATATATATATATATATATATATATATATATATATATATATATAAAGATGAAAAATAAAAGAACGACGATATAAAAATATATACTACTGCATATAGACTTAATTGCTTATTCAGTATGAATGTTGAATCAATTAGAGGTATAGGCTAAGTAAATTTTTTACCTGGGCATTTGGATGCCTAATGTTTCTTATCAGAAGAGTAGATAAAATGCTATGTAACATATAAGAGATGTGATAAATACATTAGGAATGAAATAAAGGGCGTGAGAGGAAGAGGGTAATACATTGAAACTGTGGAAGAAGGGAGATAGAACAGCAGTGATTAATGTGAAGATAATTACTGATATTAAAAAGTTGAGATACGATTAAATCCAAATGCATTAGTATACATTTGTATATTGTCGTTCTTTTATTCTCCATCTTCTATATAAACTCCAAAACAATTTGTTGAGCTTTGCATTATCCAGATAAGTCTCCTCTTAAAAAAATCTGTTAAACTTTTAACTTCCCCGTGTATGCATATATATATATATATATATATATATATATATATATATATATATATATATATATATACACACACATATTTCAAAGGCGTACCAGTGGTTTCATTATGTTGAATCAACCATAATAGGCTAAATGGAATCAACGCAAATTCATTCAGCCTCTTATGATTGATTCAATGCAATGAAACCACTGATACGCCTTTGAAATATGCATATATAGTTTTGTAATAAATATTTGTATCTTCAGCTCTCACATTTACGATCGAGCACTTTATTTGATTTTTTCATCGCCTCCTAACACGCTATATATATAAATATATAACTTCTCGCTCTTGTAGTGACTTTAAAACACAGATTTCAATAGAACAACTATGAACTATGATCATCTGATCGAAGTCATAAGATTAGTTAATCTACATATTTCTTTGCAAAAGGACGTTTCATTAATTAATTTTTACTGTTTTCATTGTTTTTTCATTTTATTCCTATACAAAGGATAGAAAATGGACTAAGTTGACTTTCAATTGCCTCGTAACTTTTGCTTCCCTTATTTTGTCCATGTCATCATATTCTATGAGCGATTAGCTGACAAAGGGGGAAGAATTGCTGCTCATCTAAGATTTACTGTTGGCTAGTTTTTGATTTTTATAAGAGTATTTTTTAGCTCCTTATATCAAATGATTTCATTCCTTATCTCAAGCGATTTCCACGAGGAAAAAAAAAATTCAATTTATGCATACTTTTTTTACCGTGATAAAAGGTCGAGCAACCTTGATGAAAACACACTTTCTGGTTCTTTATGATCAATTTACTTCTGCGTGGGTTTTCTTGCTTTTCAACAGTTTGCAATCCATTTCTAAATTGTCAATTAAAAACAAAATTTTCCTTTCACCCTTCATGTGCATAGTATCAAGCGAAATTTCTATGGACAGACCTTATTTGCAAGGACTTCCCAATCTGTGGTTACTTCACTGCAGGTTACAATATGGTCGTTCTCAAATCCATTTCTGAAATTTTGTAGATGAGGATTGATCAATTAGATTCGGGCTACTGTTCTCATCTTGACTGTTATACTCACAACTTTTAGGTTGATGTAACCTTTGACCCTTAAGTATATCCTGTTGAACTTGAAATCTGTATAAAATTTTGAACAGAACTCATTAGTTAATCCATGGCAGCATGGTTTTGTTCTATCAGTCATGGTCGGGTAGAAGTCTTAACTTCTCTTGACAGTTTTACTCGAAATGTTTTGGTTGATCTAACCTCCGACCTTCAAGTGTTTCTTGAACTCAAGGGAATCGTTTCATTGAACTCGGGGGGGGGGGTCGTTCGGTTGAACTTGGGGAATCTGTATGGAATTTGAAACATTACACTTTATTTAATCTATGGCAGCAGTTGAACTCGAAATCTGTATAAAATTTTGAACAGAATTCATTAGTTAATCTATGGCAGCAGCTTGGTTTTCTTCCATCAGTCATGGCTGGATGGAAGTCTTAATTAATTCATGATTTATAGTATCATCTGCACTAACGCTTGAACCTTTAACCGCCAGAAGACTGTCATTTAGTGCTGAATTTTTATGTAGCATTTTATCTATTACTAGCCTGAGTGCCCGGCGTTGCCCGGGTGTTTGGAGATGTGTATTGAGTAAAAAGAAAGTGGTAGTAGGCAGGCAGGCTTGAACCGTGAAGGAAGAAAAGAATGTAAAAAAAAAAAAACAAATATGACGTCTTTGCTGTTGCAAAAGTGGCGAAGGTATAAATTAAGTCTAGTCAATCGAAAAAAGGGGATCACTTTCGAAAATATCGGCGAAAAAACGACCCCTCCTTATAGAAAAGTGCCCAGTTGAGGGTAAATGAATTAATGTTTTTAGACAATTTTTCGATATTTGTCGTCAGAAGGATCAAGCTTCAAAACGATACCGATCTTGTGAAAATCCGTCGCTCCTCTCGAAAGTTTTAGGCATACATACATTTAAACAGATAGGTAAAATTTATATTATAGATGCTACGGCTGCTTGCAGACAAATAATACAGTGCGTATGTACTTATGTTACCGTGCTATTTTTTAAAATTAGTATTTTAAAGTTAAATTCAAGTTTTATAATATTTGTTTTTTTATTCAATTATTAACATTAACTTAACTGAAACTATCTTCAATGAGTGAAATTTAGGAGTTGGCTTGTGGATTTGCCAGGTTGTAATATAATCTGTTGGGGATGATGGCTGGTTCATCAATTGAGATGAACTTGTCGAAGATCAGGCATTCAAACATTTTAAACGGGTTTCATAGCAAGGAGATTCAGTGGAAACTCTTTGCATGTGTTGGGGTTTTGCCAAATTTGAGACGAACGATGACTTTGGTTTTTCTCTAGATCTTTGGGATGTTTCTTGCCAATAAGTAGTTGTTTATCAGCTCAAAGATCAATTTTTGTGTCAGAGGCTCAAAGTGTTTGATCTCTGAACATATCTATGCTGATAGCTTTACCAGCTTTAAGGACACTGATGCCGATATTGAGGTCAAATAAAAATGGCTCAGTCAGTCAGTATTTTGGGGGTAGTGAAGTAAGTCTGATCTTTGCTGTTTGGTGCTGGACTTCTCATCGGGCAGCAATTGATGTACAACTTGGTTAGCAGTGACGGTGTTGGGGTTGATGAATTGTTGTTGATTCTTGGGATTAGACTCCATGTTTTTTTTTTGTTGTTTTTTTTTGTTGTTTTTTTTTTGTCATATCGGTTTTCTCCAACAGATTTTGCCATTTTCTAATGGTTATGAATCTTTCATTTACTTCAATGGTACTTTTAGCAAAGGGTGGGGGGGGCAGATTCACAGAGCTGTTAATATTGCGCATATAATTTGCTGCTTTGTGCATAGTTCATTAGGTGTGCCAGCCTCTTAGAATATTCTTCCAATGCATAAATCTGAAGATGTCATAGTTTTTAGGGTTTGCTTTCAAGATCTGTTTGGAAGCCAGACCAATTTGCTTTTTAAAATTTGAATCAACTTTGGAATGAAACAGTGATTGGAGTGATTGCGGCATTGATTGTGATGCCAATGAAGTAGTAATTTTGATTTTCCAGATGGTGGTGGCATTTATTGCATCATAGATGTGCAGCATTTTTGCAAACAGTTAAACAAATAAGCACATGAGAAGCACGTGCGTTTTACAACAAACGTGCATTTGTGCACCCATGACTTATCGCTAGTGAGCAATCAAGAACCGATTCAATTAAATAAGTCTTTATTCTGTTTAGCATTGCTTCTCATATGTAGGTTGCCGTTGATCTGTTAACTCAAGACAAATGAAATTCGAGCATGAAGCCACAAGGAAACTTGTTGGTGGTTTTAAAGCCTTTATTGGGAAGAGTACAGCATAATCACGATGACACACCGGTTCCCATTAGGTCACCGAAGTTAAGCAATGTTGGACCTGGTCAGTACTAAATGGATGACCATTTGGGATTTCCAGGTGCTGTATGTGCTCTCCGCTTATCTCGGCATTGTTTCCAGTCATCCTGGACTTCTCTTTGCCACTAGACCCAAACAATGCTAATTCAGGAGAGGTGTAGATGGTGATTGCACAACTCTTGCCTCACAATTACATGCGCGGCTGCCCCTATAGAGGGTATCTTTTGTCTTTTGAAACTGAACGGGGGCATCGATTGGGAAGAAAGATTTCTTTTGAATGAACATTTTAGATCCCTACATTATGTGAACACATCTTGTCTCTCAACTTCTTCGAAAAGTTGGGTCGAACATTTGAGGCAATTTCCATCTAAAATTCATACTAGTTGACATAATCGCTACCTACCAGTATAGGGTCCTAAAATATAACAAATAATGTGAAACGTAGTTTGTAAGCTGGTGATTATGATTCCGCTTAGCTCCGTTGTTAAGCGTTTGATGATATTTGCATCAATCTTTGTTGATTCAATAATTGTTCTAATTTTTGCTTGCATGATGCTTCCCGTTTCTCATGTGGTCTTTCTATGATATTGGTCATTCCAGCCACAAGAGGATAACATGTTTAGGTCACGGTGGTTTTTATGCAGGCTGAGAATATAAGCTGATGCTCTTTGCAGAATTTTGCAACAAATTTTTTGGTTGTGGTTAGTTTTTCACTATGATGATCAGTACTGGTTTTGGAGGTGGTTGTTGACCTCTTTTCATACTTTGGCCTGGTCGCTTACATTTGTTGAGCTGATGGACATTGTTAGTTTTTTTTTTTGTTCTTTTTTTCTTACTTTAAAATGCCCGATAAAATTTTCAAGCAAGTATTACTTGATAGGGATTATGACATGAACGATTTTACCTTGATCCCCATGTAACTTTGTCTCTTTACCAAGAAGGCAGACTCATCATTTCATCATTTCACTTGTTAAGTAGGCCAAACCCGATTCCCTGGATGTATAGTTGAAATCATCAATTACCACTTTTGGAACTGCTACACTTTGGAATTCCGTCCTGGGCCCCTGCTTCCCTGACTGTACTGGCATGCAGAAATTCAAGTGTAAACAGACATCTCGCTGTCCAACTCCCTAAATAACATCCCTGCAAATCTGGTCCCAAATAGTAGCCCCTCACGACTAAGTAGCTCTGTGCTTTGAGGTGAATTAACAAAAAAAAAAAAAAAAAAAGACTAAACAGGGTTGAATAAATAAATTTTAAAAAACTTACTACTATGTTCCTTTTTCTCTTTTTTTTTTTTTTTTTTTTTTTTTTACTGCCCATCTCCCCTATCATTTCGCCCCCTAATATAGCTGGAAGGAATTTAAATTTTGGAAAACTCTAAATTAGTGTCTTCTACACATAGTTTCCATTTTATTAAAATTTGAGTTGAGGTTTTAAGACTTTTCTGCCCCCCATAAATCTAGATAAGCACTGAGAGATCGGGGAATACTTTCATTGTCTTCCTAAGAATTTTCTACATATGATTTAAATTTAATTAAAATAGGACATATTTGAATTTTTCAAGGGGTTCAGGTCGCCATATCCTTTTTAGGAGTGTAGTTAGATTTGGGTCTGCTCCCATTGTCATCAAAACTTTTTACATACGAATGCACTTAGTTTTTATGTGAATTCTTTGTGTCTTTCTATAGGAAACACAGGTATTGATGTACAATAGCTGTTTCAACAGTAAGGCCTCTTATTTGTTTTTACTCCGAAACTAAAACGTTTAAGAACTACAAAGACGGGAGTGGTACCATTAAAAGGAGCGACCTCTTATGCTCTTGAATTTATTTTTCTACACAATCATCACCATTCGCAATGCAAGTTGGCCTGCCTCTTTTAATGCTTCAGTCGTAAAAGTGACAGTGCATTGCCACTTGCATCTCCGTTGTTACTCTGAATTTGTTGAACCCATCTTTTAACTGTACCAACATCAACTGCATCGGTATCGTAAATACTCAACAGGAGTCGGTGAATATTGATCAGTTCAATTTTTTTTTTTTTTTTTTGCATGGACTGATCTAATGACTCATCTGTTTCTGATTCATGTCCATGACAGGGCTTGCTTTATTAGTTTTACACCATCAATATCTGCCATAGAGGCATGAAACTTTCAGGTTATGAATGCATGTTAAAGCATCATAAAACTGCGATTTGCAATCCCTTCTGATCCATTTGGGTGGAATAAAAATAGGTGGTATTACTTTTGGGATGGTACTCGTAAATTTGATTTATAAAAGACACTGTCTGTCTGTCTCCAATTTTCAAACTCTATCTCTTCCGAAACTGAAAGTCACAGAGCGGCGCATGGGGCCTCAAATGATTGGCTGTTTTTATGGACCATTCTTTTATAGGTCTTTAGCTGGTTAACAGTTTCAGGGTCAAAAAGGGGTCAAAATTGAAAAGATCGTTGGACATTTTGTACATTCATTTTTAATTAGTTCATATGCGTTTCACGTTGGTAAAGTGGTAACGTCACCAGCTTTGAATGTTACAGTTTGGGGGAAGGAAAGGGGAACAGTGAGAGAAGAGTACAAAATCTTAACACTTCTTCTGAAGCCAACCTACTGCCACACCCAGGGTATGCCAGCGGCCACCTGATTGCACCAGGGGGTTACCACTGTTCAGCACATTCAGGCACACTTTGGTGTTGACTTTTAAGCCAACTTCGAAGATGTAAGGTTGCATGATGTGGCTCTCACTTGAAACCACACCAAAGACCATAAGCGTGGCCAGAAACTTTGTTTTAAACACCCTGGGGACGTGTCTATTATCCATGGCAATTCAGTGATTCATTTTGAGGATGCTGGCAATGGTTCTGCCTATCATAATTTGAATCCGTAGAGAGCATGAGTTATACAGCGGCACATCTCCGATCTTGTTGAACATTGTGTCACTTTCAGACATGATAGAAGGCTTCTATCGGGATTTGTACACAACTGGCCAACTAGTAGATGTTCTGCAACAAAAACGCAAATCAGTTTTCATCAAACGGAAATGGAATCATGTCGTCTTTTCTAGGGCGACAATTTTATCATTCCACCCTGTAATAAAAATAAAGACGATCATACGAGGAAAATGTTTATTCACATGAATAAAACATATCCAGTATTCAGTACCTGGTATAGAATAATAATGGTGAATGTCAGTGGGACATTCATGCCTGGTGCTTCTTCATTATTGCTACCATATGTCGGCGAATGATAATGGCTTATCAATGTTTATTATTATTGAAAAATTCCAAATACCCAACAATTTAAACAAACAATTTGATGCACATTTTTTTTATGCTTTGATATTTTAGCGTTAACATCATGTAAGTAAGGTATAATGCAGGAGTTAGCATTTATTAATACAACTCTGGTTATAATGATATGAAAACTTTTCTGCCTAAAATAACTTGTAATTTCTACCTTTAATCTCTCCACAGCACACCAGTAATTATTCTGCAGCACACTAATGCGCCGCGGCTCAGTGGTTGGGAACCACTGCACTAACCCTCAGTTTGTTATTTTCCTGTTACATCAGATTGCACCCTGACATGGACGTCCTTATGACAGTTTTTTGAGCCTTACTACATCCATGCTGGCTCACACAAATCAGAAACAGGTGTTTTTGTTTGTGACACCATTACTAGAAAGACTGACACCCAGAGCCAATATACTCCCTCTGTCCAGTTTATCAACAGAGACACTCTTTTCTTAGATGTATTGCCTTTATCATGGCTGTATATTAACCATCCAGTATATCAAAGAGAGTAGCAGGTGTTATACCTTGCCCAAGAGTTACTTGGAGCTGTGTAAGGCAGAGGTATTCATTTCCCTAAGGTATTATATTAATATATACCCTCTTACTTGAATACATACAGCACCTAATATGTTCAAATGGTCACTCATCTGGTACTGACCAGGCTCAACATTGCTTAACTTCAGTGATCTATTTATGCTGGAAAATTTAATTCCATTATAATTTTTACAATGAACAGTGTTAAACAGCATTAGTATCGTTTGAATAATTAGCCAATAATGTTGGACTTATTAGATTTAACTTTTCTTTTTTTTTTTTTTTTGACCCTGTCTAAGAGTGAGACTAGCTGCAGATACATCAGCTCAGATGTGATAATAATACTCCATGTCTGGGCGAATTGGAGTTTTGTAAAGATATAGGGTGTGTGTGTGTGTGTGTTTGTGTGTGGAAATGATTTTTTCTTCAATTATATTTCAACTTATTTTATAACAAGCCTTTAATTTATGAAGCTCAATGTAATTACAGAGCATATTACAAATAAATGACAAAAGTCTATATAAACTTGGCATAATAAAATAAAAAGTAATTGCAACTTTTCTCTCAATTTTCGGATTTTGTAATCATGCCCGTATGCATTTATTTTCTTTTAATGAATTGATAGGTGCTATTTCTTCTGAGGAGTTAAGGGCAGAATAAATTCATTGATTGATATAATAGTTAAATGAATAATTTGGCGCTACGAAACAGGTGCTGCCAAAAATTGTGCATGTCAACGTACTTAAAAGAATAAATTGTAAGATGGTCAGCATCTTTAAATTTGGAATATAGCCTTTCATCATTTATTTGTTATATATATGAAAAAGAGAGAGAGTAAGTTTTTAACACTGTAGAGGGAGCTCAACTTCTTTGCAGCAGCCTTGGTATTGTCCTCAATGTATTTGTTCCAATTCATGTTGGTTGCGAATATTAAGCTAATGAATTTATTGCACTGATGGTTATATTAAAACTTTGAAATCATAAAATTACAAGTGTTCATATATCTGTATGTACATGTTGCACGCATCCAAACTTCTTTGCAGCAGCCTTGGTATTGTCCTCTTCACACAAAAAAAAGGTGTAAATTAATTCTATGAACAGGATTTACTACTAAACAAAACACAGCTTATGAGCATAAGGAGTTCATATGTGTACTATATTTAGTTTAATTTAATCTTATGCAAAGGGAGTGTTATGCCAAGTACGGCCAAGGATGGAATACTGTTGCCATATCTGACAATTAACAAACGACCCAAAACACAAAAAATTGCACTATCTCGTTTCCTAGCAATTATCGATTTAACCGATAATAAATTTTCTTTCTTCTTCTACACACACACACACACACACACACACACACACACACATATATTAACCAATGGAATACTGTTGCCATATCTGGGCAGGAGCTGCCAAAAACAGCCTATCATGCCTTGACAGAGTACAAAATAGACTTCGTGGTTTAGTGGGGGATGCCCTTTTCTCTACCCTGCAACCCCTCTCCCACAGAAGAGACGTTGCGAGCCTGTCCTTGTTTTATCGTTATTTTCATGGCAGGTGCTCGTCTGAGCTCCAATCCCTGGTCCCCCCTCGCCAAACTTTCACGAGAAACACCCGTCTAGCTGAATCCACTGTGAAAAATTTCCCCCACTCTATATCTGTGCCTAAATCAAAACGCGGATTTCATGAGCAAAGCTTCTTTCTTAGAACTGCACGCCTGTGGAACTCTGTTCCGTCTGCCTGCTTCCCTCCGGACTACAACTTGGATGTCTTCAAGTCTAATGTTAACAAATTCCTAATGAACCGCCCCCCTAATTAAACACTTCATAAAATCTCCTCACTAACGTGATGTACTTGCAATAACCCTTATCCCTGAGTGGCTTCCGGGCCTTGATAAGTGGTAAAAAAAAAAAATGATATGGCTCTAACACGTGACTATGACTCGTGTATATTAAGGAGAGCAAATTTGGTTGAAATCAGTGGAAGCTGTTGTATTTCTATGCCTGTCTTAAAAATATTTTAATGGAATGTACTCTGAATTTGTTGCACTTGTGTCCTCTTGACAGACACATCCCAACAAACCTGCTTAGCAGCAAAATCACACCCCTTCACTGTTGAGATCCCCAAATGGCAGAAGGTTTTCTACTCTAATAGTTTCTTCCCTTGAACAGCTAGACTTTGGAATTCCCTTCCGGCTACCTGCTTCTCTGACAGTACTGATATGCAGAAGTTTAAATGTAACATAAACCAACATCTTGTTAATCTTTCCTAGACATGGTCCCAAATAGTAGCCCTTATGCCTAAGTAGCGATGTGCCTTGTTAGAGGTGAATGTGAGCAAAAAAAAAATTTTTTTTAAATACTAAAACTACTCTCAAAGACTGAATGAGCTCGATGGAATTAACAGCCATTCATGCTAATCAGGAATAAAAAAAAAAAACTGACCTTGGGTTTACTTTAACTTTTTCCCTCCTCCCTACTAATTTTGTCCTTTAGTTCTTATATTCCATGAGCAATATTTCTGATAAAAGAGGGAAAACTGCTGCTTTGAGTTTGCGGTTTATGGGTAAAAAAACTTTACCTAAGCCAAGGTTGGACTCCGTTACAACAATCTACTAGCACGAAATAAATACACCTCCCCTTAACCAAGCTTCTAATGACAACCGCTAAGTACTTTACTCTTAATATCCAATACCCCCACACACACACACAAAAAAAATGTAAGACATATTCTTACATTGCATGTTATTACATGAAAGCATGAGTTTTTGGTTCCCCGACAAAGGAGGGATTTGACCTCGTAATTCACTTCCGTTCGTTTGTTTTTACTTTTCTCAATGACCACGCCTTGGACTTTTAAAAAAATTTTGCACAAACATTAGTCAGGGTGAAAGTAAACTTTTCCCTCATGGAAGGGGACCCCTGCATGCTCGGTTTGTTTTATCTAAATGTATTTTTTAATATCTTTACAACATCACAGTCGAGGGAAAATAATTTGTACCAATTTTCCTGCAATTTACATCTGCTTGCTCCTTCCATAGTTTGTATGTTATACTTTGGAAAAGGCCAAATACAGTTTTTGAAGGCCAAACTGCTTCAAAAAAAGACCAAATTCACAAAATTTTGCTTTAAAAAGACTAATCTGACAACTCTGAATAAGAATGAGTGACCTCCCTTTGATGTAGCCTCGTTTTTGAATAGCTGGTCACAGATTGTTCAGATAAAGCATGAAATATCTCTTCCTTTTGGCTTTTCTCTCTGATTTGACATCATCGTCTGTGCACGGATATTCCCACCTGCTTTAATGAGTGACAGGAAATAATGACGTCATCCATTGTGCACAGGAACAAGCAAAATAATGAGGAAGATCCAGAGTTTAAGTGGTATATCGATAGCTTTTTGACTTTTGTTTGCTCCAAACAACTGATATTGCCACTGAATCATAAGGGGCTACTGTAATAGGGGCCAGATTTATAAAGGAACAATCTAGATGGGGAATTGGACAGCAAGATTTTTGTTCATGTTTGCAGTGAAGGGGTGAGATTTTGCTGTTAGTGGATCAAAGGTATTTTCGGTGAGGGTGTTAAAAGTGCAGCAAGTTAACCGGAGCACATTTTAAAGTTGTACTCGTAAAACAAACAGTGATGCAACATGCATGTAAAGCGTTAGTTTTTGCTCATTACGTCATAATATTGAAGGACCGTATTTTCTTACAGTCGAAAACTAAAGAATTATAAACCTTGAAATAAAAACTGATAGATACGCCTATGATAACGCCTATGATAACGCCTATGACTAGCATTCAAATCAGTTTCACAACTATGGCGACGTTCTGGCGAATCTTCAACGGATAGGTTGAAAATTTCTGAAATAATTTCAGAATTTTTTTTTTATTATTAAATTTGCCATGTACAGAATTTTTTATAAAATTGGATAGGTTTTTTTAAGTTTTTTTTTTCCTTTTTATATACAACAAAAACTTATGCCCTCCTAATCAAACACCCCTCCCTAACACTTAAAACAAAACTTATTTTAAAATCTAACCTCCAGCTACTGTTGTGTTGTCCTCACTAAATCGTTTTTATGTATCCTTCATTAACAGGCCGTATACATGTATCTATGTACATTGTTCTTAGTATAACAGATTGTTGTCCTCGTGTTATAAATGTCTATCTTAACGACCCGTGACTCATCTAGTCTTTGTGTGTGCATGTCAGAACATATACACGTAACATAACGACATACCTGTTTCTGCTGCTGATCGCTTCTGGGGGGTTTGCCAACGATCCTTTAGGGAGCTGGAACCTGTTTAAAGGAAACGCTTAAAGACGGGGACCCAAGACGATGTGTTTATATATATATATATATATATATATATATATATATATATATATATATATAATTTGTTCACTCCCAGGCATCCTATCAGCAGAAATGGAGTGACCAAGGATCTTTGGCTTGGGGATGTTCTATGTCTCCATTCTGAGACCACCTCCTTCCTCATGGGGAGACCTCTTTTAGCCTATCTGTCTTTCTCAGTGTCTCAGATTCAACTCACAAAACTTAACACAGTTTACTCAAACCAGGGCACCTGACATGTCACATCTCATCCCCATTAGGATATTTCCGGTACAATTAACTGATCACAAAGTTTGATACATGTCAAAACATGTCACGATTATAATTCTGTTGTTCACTCATCGATAGATAAGCAGATAAATAGATAGATACACGGATAATTAACTGCTTGTACACAGCTATTATCTCACACTACGTTGTCATATACACCTGTGAGACTTGGACTTTATATGCCAGACAAGCAAAGAAACTGAACCATTTCCACATGGCCTGCCTGTGTAGATTGATAATAATGAAGTGTCAAGTCAAAGTACAAGACACAGGTTTTAGTTTGGTCAAACCTCCCGTCAGCATATGCCATGTTGTAGCAGTGTCAGGCTCGTTGGGCGGGTCATATATCCAGCTCGCTAGATTCAAGACCCAAAATGCCTTCTTTACGGTGAGCTAGCCAAAGGCAAAAAAAAAAGTAGGCAGACAGCAGAAACTGTTCAAGGACAGCTCAAAGAGTCGGAAAAACTTAATCCCAAATAGATGTTCTTTGGCATATTCCATGAAATTGCTATAAGAAAACAAAATATCGACATGCATTGTTTTCCAATTTTTTGGTCCCCTCCCCCCATTTTTCTGGCTGCACTTTTCTCAATAACGACGCCTTGAAATTTTTTGAAATTTTGCACAAACATTAAACATAATGAGTAAAAAAAGTAACAGAACGAATTTTCCAGGAAAATTCTGGTTGCCCCTCTAGGGGTGCCTTTCTGAAAAGTTGTAACTCACTGATTTCTATATAATTTTGTTTGTCTATACGTCACAATAACTCTTGGGTGTGCCCCAGGGGCTCTTTTAGGACTAGCAAAAACACTCCATTTTTGGAACTATTTTACTGTATTTGTCTAAAATTTTCTGTTGATATCTATTTAGCAGTTTTGCATGGTGCTGAACTCTAGTTTAAATGTGTTAAGGCCTTAGGGACTTTTGGGGCTAAATGGGGAGGGGGAGCAAATGATGGACTTATTTCTTCTTTTGCATGGTGCAGAACTCAAATTTATATACGTTAAGGCCTAAAACTGCACCGTTTGTTCATTTTCACCAGCATTTGACGCCCCTGGAGACTTTTTGGACTAAATAGGGAGGGGGGATGCTGAACTTAGTCGTTCTTTTATGCCTCGTTCACTGTGCACTCACGGGGGACCATGCATGCTTCACTTGTTATAATTTTAGACTTTCCTCGCATTCAATATGGCAACGACAGTGATGGATGAATATATCCATGTGCATTACTGTAAGAAAATTTATAAAATGGCTTCATAATATTGTCTATTTTTGTAATTCACCCATGTATGGAGTATTGTTGTCATATTTGGATTGGTGCATCTGCTATTTGTCTCTCACTCCTGGATAGGGTACAAAAGAGTCTCCAACCTATTGGGTCCTGAACTGTCATCTAAGCTTCAGCCTCTGTCCCATCGACGAAATGTTGCATCCCTCTGCCTGTTCTACAAGTACTTTAATGGTGAATGCTCTGACGAACTACAAGCACTTGCACCCCCTCGACGTAAATACCCCTGACAAACAGCTAAATCCCACCCCTTCACAGTAGAGATCCCTAGGTGTAAGAAGGCCTTTTACTCCAATAGTTTCTTCCCCAGAACTTCTAGACTTTGGAACTCCCTTCTGGGATTCTGCTTTCCCAACTGTACTGACATGCAGAAGTTCAAGTGTAATGTGAATAGACATCTTGCTACTCATCCCCCTTCATAATGTGCCTGCAACTTATGTCTCCGATAGTAGCTCCCTACTTCAAAGTGGCACTGTGCCTTGTTTGGGGTGAAAGTTGAATAATAAAAAAAAATAATAAAATTGTATATCTGCCTTCTAAGTTATTCAACTAAAAGCTGATTCGGTAATGGGGCAGTAGTTGATAGTGCAAAACCTATAAGGTTGAAGACTTTGATCTAGTCAAAGAAGAAGAGACTGCTTGTAGATGTACCAGCCCAGATGTTGCAACAATACTCCATCCATCAACAAATGAGGGCTTTGTAGAGATACAGGATACTGCCATGTGTCAGCATTTTTTTTCTTTTTAACACCTTCTTTGCAGCAACCTTGGCAATGTCTTCAATGTATTTTTTCCAATTCATATTGTATGTAGGTTTTTCAATGAGAAAACAAGTGTCTACATAAGTAAATAGTCTCTTCTGCATCATTGCTGATTGTTTGTCATTGTTTTGTTTTGATTTTATTTTCCATTTATTTTTGATCTTCGTGTGAACCCAAGAAATCCCATATTCAATAAGGCAGCATCGATGATGTAGAAATGTCCACCACATGTTACTGTAGAAATTTATGAAATGGACTTATAATGTTGTTGCAGTGGGCCAAGAGGTGTAGAGGTGTCAATCAACAGTACAACTAACAAGGTGAACACAAAAAAATAACGGCAATGGCAAAGACGATGGATCTCGTGTTTTTATTTACTGAGAATCGAAATGGTAAATTTGTAGGTAATGGAAGTTGTATATTCAGGATCAGTCGCTGGAAACTGATAACTAGACATCTGTGGGCTCTGGGACAGGTAACCGGACGCTGGAGGGCTCTGGGACAGGTAACCGGACGCTGGAGGGCTCTGGGAAAGGTAGCCGGACGCTGGAGAGCTCTGGGACAGGTAGCCAGACGCCGGAGAGCTCTAAGACATGATAGCTGCTGGTTGTGTGTGTTTTTGTTTTGTTTTAAGTGGAAGCGGTGATCTTGACTAGCTAATCTGCCTCTTAAACTTAGTCGTTCAACTAAAATTTTTTTTTTCTTTTTAGGTCACAACGGCAAATACTGGCAAATCGGAGATGACGGATCTTTATTTGCTGACGGTACTGGCCCAACCCCATTTATTGTTGAGTTCCGTGGACAGGCCATGTTCACAGTAAAAGCCCCGAATGGCTGTTTCCTGAAAGGGGAACAAAATGGAATCTTCAAAGCCACCGGTAAAGAAGTGAACGCAGCTACTTTGTGGGAATTTTAAATCCCCTATTTTTCTTTTTCAATTTTTTTTTAATAGGAAAAACTACAAATCTGTTATCCTCAAGTTTCGCATGTCTTTGTTTACTTTAATTTTCTTTTGACTGCTCTGCTTCACGTTGAATGCCTCGAAAATTCTTTCTGATTAAAGTTTACCAGTTTTAAAGTAAGCAAATAAACTTGCCTGTTTTTCATAAGAGAATATTTAAAAACTGGTAAACATTAATCAGAAGCGACTTTTCCAGGGTATTCATCATAGAGCGGAACAGTCAACAGAAAACAAAAGTAAACAGACACACAGAACTTTGGGGATAACTGAAATCTCAATCGACAAAGCTGCAAAATTTCTCACTGCTTCAAAACAAAGAAAACAAAATGAACAAGATCTGACGGGACCATCGTCTTTTTTTATATATAAATACCAACACACATTTAACACCAAATCTTTTTTTAATCTTAATTTTTGCTGAAAAAAAAAAAAGCAAAATTCACTGCAAGGAAAATTTGAAAGTTGTGAACAAAAAACAAAAACAAATGGAGAAAAAATTCCCCCCAAAAAGTGGAAAAAAATGTTTAAAAAGAAGAAACAAAAAATGAAACTTTGTAAACGTTTTTTTTTTTTTTTTTTTTTTTTTTTTTTGTCCACTCATTTCAAAATTTCTGAAATAATTTCAGAAGTTTTTTTTTTATTAAATTTGCCATGTACAGAATTTCTTATAAAATTGGATAGGTTTTTCTTTTAAGTTTTTTTTTTTCCTTTTTATATACAACAAAAACTTATGCCCTCCTAATCAAACGCCCTTCCCTGACATTTAAAAAAAAAACTTATTTTAAAATCTAACTACAGATATTTTTCTGTCCATATGTTAAAAACATCTTCCCAACTCCTTTCTCTCCTTTACCGTTTTTTTTTTTTTTGTCTGTTAAAAAAAATGAATTTGATTTCCACTGGAGCACTTTTTTAATTTAAAAAAAATGTATTTTTGACTCCTCATAATCACAATTCATATGAAAAAAAGACAAAACTGAATCCCAGCCATTCCCCTCTTTTTCTAACCCTTCCCTGTCCCCTCCCATTCAAATTTGGGGTTAAAGTCACAAAAACGTTTGCTTATAAAACCAGTGATAATTAGGAAACTTAAAATATCCCAATCATCCTCCTAACTTTAATTACCTAACTAATTAGTCCTTTATTCTTGATGCCCTATCATGAGTATCGGCTAATAAACACGGGCTACAATCTAACCTCCTCCATTCAGTCCATTATATTTTTTTTTTTTTTTTTTTGTCTGGTCAAATCCTGTTTTTGGGGATTTAAAAAAAAAAAAAAGAAACTATTTGTAAAATTTCACCAAAATTTCTTTATTTTATTTTTTTCGAAATAAAGATAAAATGTCAATTAATGTAAGAAAAATGAACTTTTTATTATTTTTTAACAAAATATTTTTCGGATTTTTTTTTTTTTTTTTCACAAAGGGGTCACTACTTATCAAGGCACGGAGGCCACTTGAGGATAAGGGTTAATGAGTGTGTACGGTAGTCAATGAGACAATATCGTAGTAATCGTTAGTAGTGGTAAATTGGTAAATTGGATTACTTAAGGGGACGACTCATCAAGAACTTGTTCACGATATTGTTGTAGTCAGCTGGACAGCAGGAAAACGGAAGAGAGTTCCATAGGCGTGCAGTTCCAACAAAGAAGCCTTGTTAATGGAATCTACATATAGGTTTAGGAACAGATAAAGAGTGAGGAAATTGATAGTGGTTTAAGAAAAACGGGTGATTTTTGTGAAAGTTTGGAAGGGGGGGGGGCATAGTTTGGAGCTCAGACGAGCACTTGCCATGAAAATAACAATAAAGCGGAGACGGGCTTTCTACAGGCGGCCAGTTTGAGGAAAGAAACTTTATGGAATTTTCGTTTAGATTAGGAGAAATGGCTGAAAGTGTTGAACAAAAAATTCCAATGCCGAATTTTTTCTAATAGTGTAAACTAATTCTCCGACCTATAGAATTTCATTTGAGAACTTTATTTAGATGTATCCGGCGTTGCTCGGTATTAAACGTAACATTAAATTCCTTAAAAAAAAAAAAAAATGGAAAGAAACTGAGACGTGTGTATGCGAGTATTATATATTTTTTCTAAACAATTCACTTTTTGTAAAAAAAAAAAAAAAAAAAAAATCCAGGAGCTGAGATCGAAACCAAAACATAAATATAGTGAATAAGTACGATAACCATTAGGCCAGCTTAACAGGATCTTCAAAAAAAAGTATTTTCAAACCTATTTACTCTTAACATAAGGAATCTGTCATGTGAACGATTTGCGCATTCATGAAATAGTTGAAAACGGATCAAAATCTGATGTCCCCTCCCTCACATGTACTAATTTTTCAATTTTGACTCCTTAGTAGCCTTTTTTTCTGGGTGAAAACGAATCAAAGTTTTCCACATGCGTGAATAACCTATATACCAAATTTCAAGTCTATAGATAAATTTGTTGAGTATATAGGTTGAGAATTGTCCTCTCTCTCTCACACACACACATTCTCACATATAAAAAAAATCAAAATGGAAAAAAGGTGGAAATCTATTTGAAATAGTATAGTCGGCCATAAACTTTATATTTTATTGCCATTTCTTGGGTTTGTATCTGCAAAGATCTTTGGCTTTTTTGATCTTCTATATAAAAATGTCAATGTTTTTTTTTTTTCTCTGTAAATTCTGGTTCAATAAGAAAATAACTGAGTACTTCATATGATAAACTTTTCCATTAAAGAATTAACTTATTTCCTTGTGGGTGTTTCTAGAAATTATTTCAGTTTACATCTTTTCATTCTTTGTTACATTTAATCTGTGGAAATTTGATTCCTGTAAACACGTCTCTCATAAAGAAGGTAGCAAGCTTTGTTACTCGCTTATATTTATCTACTCCCTTGTAACTCGAACACCGCCACATTTTATACATATACAACATACTATTCAGCCACCGTTATTTTTCTATTAAAATTTAAAACCTGGTCACAAGTAAATATTTTATTTAGTTTTTTTTTTTTTATTTATTTACGGTTTTCGTACATTTTTGTTTATTCAAGGATCAAGGCAGAAATAAACAAACGTTGATCTATTACTTCACCGACATATTCCTAGATTTTGATTATCCCCACCCACAATTGAATATCTCTTCCTGAAGTTAAATAGAAACAAGCAGAGCATGTGGAGTCCCTCTGCACGAGTAAAAAACTTTAACCAAAATTTCAAAAAATCTAAAGCGTGGTTATTGAGAAAATAAAGAACAGATTAACGGGAGTGAACTACAAGGTCCAATCCCTTTGTCGGAGGACCAATAAAACAGTGAAAAGATTGAGCATCTCTTCCTGAAGTTAAAATATAACCAAGAATCGGTCAATTAAGATGCATCCATTCAGTTGAATGCTATTTAAAACTGAAGTGTAATACACCAATTGATGAGCAGAGATTGTTGTTTGTAGTCTCCAAAATCAAACTGTTGAAAATTCATTTGAAATAGTATGGTAGGTCATAAGCGTCATAATTTTTGGTTATTTCTAAGGTTTGTATTAGCCAAGATTTTGTTCAATGTTACAAAAAAAAAAAGTAAAAAATTATTTTTTCAAAATATTTCAAATGAAGATTGATAATTTGTATTTGAACTATTGTTCTCATTTGATGTTATTATCACAATGTTTCAGCCGATGTGACTTCTGTCCTTCAAGTGCATTTTATCAACAAAATACGGAATTTTGAACCAAACCTTTTGTCTAAACCACAGGTATAAAATGCTCTCATTCAATTAGTCATGACCAGGTAGAAGTTTAACTAATTTTTAATTACATTCTATCGCCTGTACAGAAGATTAACTTGAACCTTCCAGCCCAAGAAATGTTAACTAATAAGGTTGGAGATTACATTGACAAAAACTTTGAGATGAGCATAGTAATCCAAATAATATAATTTTTTTTTATTATTATTAAAACTCAAACAGGAAGTATTATAATTTTCATTGAAACTAAAACATTTTTTTTCTTTTTAATTTTTTGGAAGGGACTTCTCTTTCCACCAAATTCAAGTTCTTTCAACGTTCAAATTACTTGACATTTAGTCATTTGGTCATAAAATCCTTTTTTAATGATTGCTTGACCATCCATTTTTGAGCTGATCTTTAACCTCATTTCATTTTCCTTTATTTGTATAATAATGATACGAATGAGATTTTACGATGTATCAAGTGTGTCGTGGTGTTTTTCAAATTTGATGACTGACCATCAGAACTGTTATTTCACACTGACGCGCGACTGATAAATGGATTACTAAAATCTGCTAGCAAAGGATATTTTTGTTTCTGAATTTTTGAGATGGCGATTTATAATTCGTGCTATTTTGGATTATTCAGACTATTGTTCTCATCTTTACACTCAAGATGAGAACAGTAGTCCGAAATAATACCAACCATATTTGTGACAAAAAAATTTCTGTCTGTCTGACATCCATCGCCAAATTTCAATCCTGAACGTTCAATAGTCTTTTTTTAGTACCATACAATAATAAACTAGCATGGATATGACGTGCAAATTTTACAATAACACTGTTCTGCTGGCCTGCTTCCCAGTTGAATCCAACATGGTAGCCTTCAAATCCAATATAAACAAATTCTTGTTGAGCCTTCCTCGTAAATAATTAACTTCTACCCAATTTACACCATTTGCGATTACTACACTACAATCTTATATTCATTAACCCTTATCCTCGAGCGACCTTCGGACCTTGATAAGTGGTGACTACCAAATAAATTAAACAAATACTCTGATACGCTCTTTTGGCACTGTCCTGATTTTGATAATTCATTTCAGGAACAGTCTGCGGATTTTTTTAATAGACACTTATCTTTGCGGTAACCGCACACAGATAAATATCTAAGTTGTTAAGGTCCAGTAAGTGAAGCCTATTCAGAATATTGCTTAGTACTGATGAAACGATTACCAAATTGTCCCTCGTATATCATTGAACAATGATAAAACAGACTATCAAGCATTCCTTAATGAAACTTTGTAACCAGGTCGTTATAGATTGAAGCTAATTTGTATCAAATATGGTTGGTTTGCAGAAAGAGTTGTGATTTTTATTTACGATATCAGCCTGTACGATTTCAAACTTAATAAATTAACAGACCAGATTGACACAAAGCCTCTATAAGATATATTTGGTTAATTAATTCCTATTTCAGTCACGTGAATTTATTTAGAGTCAAATACACAAAATACCAGTTCTCAGTATATTCGCCTTTTTCTGATGCTGGATTATTTTTGTTTTATCAACAAAATATAAGACGATCAATCTTAGTAGAAGCAGCAGTACTTACCCCCAATTCAACTACATGGAATCCCAGAGCAAAATAATATTGTCAACGACATATGCAGTCACTGTTTCCTTGTAATAGTGCTCATGCAGCGTCCCCACACTCTAGTATTTCAATGAATCAAAGCTGTCATTTTGAATATATCCATGATAGACCGATGGACGGACATAGGTTTCTCTGGTTTAACACAGTGGAAATTTTTTTTTGATACTTTTCCTCTTGCTATGACCCCTCCCTCTTCTGATCACCTCTCTCCATTGCTTTAATATATATAGTACGTCTTGCACATGTTTTGTTGAATAGCAGAAAACTACTAAACAATCCATCAGAGACATTTATGTTCAAGAAACTTGTAAAGATTTTTTCCATATGAAAAGGGATTTGGAGATGAAAAATGGAGACATTTAAAGCTTACAAAAAGACAAAAAAAAAAAAAAATGACACTTACCTCCCCACCTCAAATAATTCAGAAGACATGTGGGAAATCGTCACCATATTGAATTTTAGAAAAGCTTTGACACATATTTCTAAGCGATTTCATATTAATAAAAAGCTAAATGAAACCCCCAGAAGATACGCATATACATATGTCATTTGGGTGATCGGGTTTCAACCCTGGCTTGATGTAGTTGCTTGTCTAGCCACACTGATGAGCTGTACTGTATGTGGATGACTAATATATATATATATATATATATATATATATATATTAGTTTTATTACATAATAGAAAAAAATCTCACAAGATCCGTCGATTTGATATTTGCTTAGGAACACCGATGTTGGATTAGCCAATTGTAAACATAAAAAAAAAAAAAAACACTTATGTTTATAGCCCCCATCCCCACCATCTTGGGTATGAAAAAGATTGGAGACTTATTTCCAAGAGGTTTCGCATTTAGGTTTTAGATTAAAAATAAAAAGCCAAGTGAAACCCAAGAATATATATATTAGTTTTACTACATCAGAGAAAGTCTCCCAAAATCCGTCGAATTGAAATTTGCATAGGAACACCGATGTTTGGATGTTAGCCAATTGTAATCGATATATGCTCAAGGCCACGTATAGAAAAGACGTCAGTGTGAATAGGTTTATTTTAGCTTTGCACAATAACAGTTTCAAACATTGTCTGACAGTGTGGGTGACCTTAATTCTGTCAGGTTGAGGTTATGTTTCTGTGCTCCAACTCCCAAGCTTTACTAAAAGGTTAGTCTATTGCTAATTGTGAGGTACCCCCTACGCTAACATTTTCTGTAAGTATACCTACATATGCTTTCTTTTCAGTCCTCGTATTTCGATTTTATGTTACATTTTTCCTGCTTATGTAACTATCAGTTTTTCAGCTCTTTACTTTCACGTTGGTCTATGATCAGAGTGTAGAATCTGTTTCTGTGTGGGATTCGCCTTGACATTATTCCTGGCATTTAAAGATCTGGCTTGCATGAAATCTGTATCTCTTTTCTCATCAGAATGAGATTTTTCAGCTTGATCCTAGGATGTGCATCATTCCAAACATTACCTCCTTCTATATAGAGACTGGTTATTTGCCAGTAATCGGAGTCGCCACTACAAGGGAATTCAGTATTTTTTTAAAATGAGGTTTCATAATTTGGGCATTTATTCTTTTTTGCGGACTGTTATCCTCATCTTCCTAGTTGTTTTTGTTTCACTACATTTCGACCAACTCATCCTCTGGCCTTCTTCATATGATTAACCGTGACGGGATAGGAATGCTAAGTCTTGTAAGTTATCCCCGGTAATTACTGCCTTCCATAGTTGTTTTCTCACCACGTTTTGGCGAACTAATCCTCTGGCCTTCTTGGATAGGATTGAAATCACTATCTTTAGACAATACTTACCTGGAACCGTAGAAATTCAATGCCTCTATCCACTGCACCATGGGCCCCCGAAATGTGGTTAAACAACAATGAAGATAAGGATAACCGTCCACAAAAAGAATGAAGGCACAAGGTAATTCGGATCGCTTCTTCTCGGCTATTTTTGCATCCAGCCAGAGTGCTCTCTCAGAGAATCTGGCTTTAGCCTCGTAAAAAGATTGTCACACTGCAGATGAGATAATTATAAACCCTGTTCCTGTTTTGCAGGTTCCAAATAGTAGGTAGTTGTAGAAATGGCTTATTTAAAGATTATCTACCTGAGATTGTGAAGCACAGGTGATTTCAATTTATTTTGTGTATGTGAGGGGGGGGGGGACTTGCTTCAATTGCCATGTAGGTGGGAAAAATTTACATAAGATAATGACTGTCAAAATTCACCTGGAATTGTTTTCTTATCGGCCCATTCATTACCTCTTGAAAGTCGATTCCAACATCCAGGAATCCTGATTAAGAAAATGGCATTTCTCTGGTTTAATTAAAATTGTTGCTGACATAGGTTCTCGTGTATGTGTAGACCTATTTCTGTTACAGAAGTGAATAAGTTCCGAGACCCATCACAATGATTGAGAAGATTTTAGATGAAAATGAGATCACTACAAAATCGTTGGCACTTGAGATAGAAAAGGTTCAGTTTTTCAAGTCGGTTGTAAGACCAGAACTTTTCCGTACTGATCGTAAGTTTATAAATCGATACCCTCCCACCCTTCGTTCTAAAGATCATATCAGTGGTGTACAGAAACTCCTTAATCGTATGTTACAAAGCCTCTAGTATAAGTCCTAGTAGTGAGAAAGATTACGAGAAAAGGAGATAGTTTGAATATGATTGAGTGCTAGGGCTCATCACCTCGTAACTCCCCTCCCCTTTGCATGTCATTTATAATTAATAGCATCTTATTTTAATAGCTTTGCAAACATTTCAGAATGTTTTTAATTTTTAACCAATGGAAACAAGGATAAAATAAATAAGATAATACAAATTAACCAATGGGAAAAGAGAACAGGGGGGGGGAAAAACGTATGTAAATTATTCAAAACTAGTAAGATTAATTTATCCCTGACGATGAATCTTGAAGGATTGGAAAGTACTCAGACTTATGATAAATATGGTGATTACATCAGCCAGTTCCTGCCAGAAGTGAAGACTGTTATCCAAAAGTTGAAAAGGATTGAAGATAGAATTAATAGACAAAAAAAAAAAAAAACGTTTATTTTATTTAATGAAAAATATATATATGTTGTGACGATTAATCGGGAATCAGAAAAATCAGAACTTTCGCAGATATCGGTATTGGAATAAAAAAAATTGTGCCTATTTTCCAATACCAAAATCGATTCCTTTGTTTTTTAATTTGATTTTGTTTAAAACAAATCTTTGACTTTTGGTAGTAATAATAAAATAGTAAATATTTATTGGGTTTAAACTACCAGTAAAATTAAAATCTATAGATCAAGCCCCCCCCCCCCTGCAAGTGTGATTTATGTTTGAGAAAATATGTGCATATTTAACATGTGTTTTTATGGCAATCAAGAAAAAAAAAATAACTAATAGTTAAATATTTAGAGATTTATAAAGAATCGGAAATTTAGTACGGAATCAGTAATTGTATCGAAATCGGGAAAAATATTGGAACAGTCGCATTACTAATGTGTATATGTATGTGTAATATATACAAATATAATTCAGGCAATAGGAATGACAAGTTTACACGATAAAAGTGAGTGTAAACTTAAAACTAAAATATTCATATAGTAATCCCAACCAAATAAAAAAAATTCAATACAAACACAATAGGAAGTAAAGTTAATGAAAAGAAATCAAGACTGTAAATTAAAATTTACAAGGAAATTTATTGTTCGATAGAATACTACCAAAAAAAAAAAAAAAGAAAGAATTCCTTACTCCGCAGAGTTTACAAAAAATGCTATTCTTCTCCCATTTCCACATGTTTTAACCGATATGAACATATTTCATAAAGTGCTGTTTCATTTAATGCCATAATCAGCAAATTCTTAGCTTGGCTAAGTAATAGCAATTTGCTAATATATTTCTTTCCTCTGAAGAGAAGAATAGCATTCTTTGAAACTCTGCGGATTAAGGATGTCTTAATCGTCGTTTGTTAATTTTCAATTTTAAAACCGAAGATGCCCTCAAGTAGATTTTTACAATTTAGCCGAAATTGCTATCACTCATGCCTGGTGAGGACAAGGCATGTGTGTGCTATCACAGGTATATATATATATATATGTGTATATATATATATATATATATGTATATACTAGAATTCAAAATTGAATCGAACTTGATTCTATCATCAGATTGATAAGGAAAAAGATCCTTTTAGGCCATGGTATTTCATAGTCAAATGCTTCTCATCATAAGAGGAGAAAGTCAAATTCACATATCTACACTAAATTAGCTTAAAAATGAAATAGAAAAATGATATGCATACAGTAGCAGGAAAGTATGTAGGCAGAAAGAAGATAGGAGATATGGGAACATATATAAGAGAGTATGGAAATACAGAGGAAGAAGGTAGTAGAGAAATATAAAAATATATATATAGAATAATTAGTTGAAAAAAATATATATAAAAATAGGAAAAATAGTCCGAACTTTAGCGGATTCAACAAATGAAGTCTGTAAGGAGAATCTGGCGAGCTGAAAACAAACAATCGAAAGGATATCGAGCTGATGGTAAAGAATCTATGCGGAAAATCCAGAACTAAAGTATCCTTTTGAATCGTCATCTTTTATTTCTTATATTAATTGCTCCACTTAACTGTGTAGAGCTTTTACTATCTTGATAAGTTTGCTAAAAGATTATTTGTATATTTATCAATTTTGTTTATTTCTCTCTATCTATCTATCTATCTATCTATCTATCTATCTATCTATATATATATATATATATATATATATATATATATGATTAGTTTTTTTTGGAAAAAGAATTCCAGCAGAGTGCTCAATTAAAAGGAAAATCCAAATTTCAAGAGCGTATTTATATTTTGTGTACAGAAAGTTGTTAGTTGAGACAGATCATTGGTACCGTCGGTTTCAAGCCCGATAATAAGGCCTGTTTAAGGTATCCTTATCAAGCTCTCTTCGAGACGAATATTGGCTGAAGAGAGCTTGATAAGGATACCTTAAACGGGCCTTATTATCGGGCTTGAAACCGACGGTACCAATGATCTGTCTCAACTAACAACTTTCTGTACACAAAATATATATATATATATATATATATATATATATACACACTTGTGCCCGATATTATTCATACCCCTCGGATCTTTGAGATTTCTATAAGAATATTGCTCAAACCAGAAGGTAGACAATATTAAAGGGATTTCAAACAATAAATCAAGCATAAGCATGTAATTTAAACTCAACAAATAAATAAATTATGCAAGTTTGAAACATTATACAAAGAAAAACAATAATGGCACTAGTTCAAAATTATTCATACCTCTCTTACTAATAGTCAATAGCATGCCGTTTATTCTTAATAACTGCCTGTAACCGTTTTGGGTATTTATCAACAAGGTTTTTACAAGCATCAACACTGATTTTTGACCATTCTTCAATGCAGTAGTTCTCCAAATCCCTCAAATTTCTAGGTTTCCGCTTTTTAACCTCAGTTTTCAATATGTGCCAGAGGTTTTTTGATAGGGTTCAGGTCGGGACTCTGGCTAGGCCATTCCAAAACATTAATTTGATTTCTTGACTATTTTGGCAGTATGTTTTGGATCATTATCCTGTTGAAGGAACCAGTTTGGTCCTAAATGGAGCTTCTCCGCATCCTGTCTAATGTTTTTCTGGAGTATCTCCAAATATTGCTCCTTCTTCATGGTTCCATCTATCTTGACCAAACTACCTGGACCACTAGCCGAAAAGGAGCCCCAAAACATTAGGCTACCACCATCATGTTTCACCGTGGGTATGGTGTTCTTTGGGTTGTAAGCTTCTCCTTTCTTCCTCGAAACGTAAGAAGAATCCATATGGCCAAACAATTCAATTTTTGTTTCGTCAGTCCACAAAATACTTGAGAAAACGGACTCTGGAGAATTCACATGGGTCCTAGCAAACTTTAGACGTGCTGCAAGGTCTTTTCCGGTGTGCAATGGAGTCCTTCTTGGTCTTCTTCCTTTCAGACCATTTTCATGCAGAGTCCTTTGCAATGTTTGCCTTGATATTTTTATGCCGGAAGACTCCAGATTTTCTAAAATGTCCTTAGTAGTGGTGGTTGGATTTGCATTAACACTTCTTACAATATTCCTGGTGGCTCTAGCAGACAGTTTCCTTTTCCTTCCTCTACCAATCAAGTGTTTTGTTGTGTGGTGGTTCTGGAATTTTTGGATGATGCTCTGTACTGTTGCTGTAGGGACCTCAAATTTCTTGGAAATTGACTTGTAGCCTAAACCATCCTTATGTGAATTCACAATTTTAGTCCTAAGATCAATACTAAGCTCTTTTTTCTTCCCCATTCTAATAATTTTTCTTCTTTTATTGGTTTTCAGTTGATATCATTTTAATTTCTGAAAAATGCAAAGAACGAAATGAAATTAATCAAAGGTTGTATAAAAGCATTCAAAATAAGAATCAAACAGGAAACAAACAGTCAGAAACTCGATTAATACTGAAAAAATAAGGGGGTATGATTATTTTTGAACATTGCAGATTTTATAAATAGCTGTATATTTCTTTTATTACAAGTATCCCGAGATTTTAAAATGACGAAAATGATCAGAAGAGGTTTATTAAGAATATGTATCAATATGGACGTAAACAATAAATTCTTACAAAGTTACACCTAATAAACTCAATTTTCAAGGAGGGGTATGAATAATATCGGGCACAAGTGTATATATATATATATCTTGCTTGTACAGTAGCAAAGCCTTCATCAGACGATGACTAGGTTCAAGCATGGTTTCGGAGCCGAAGCATCATAACCACTAGCACAGAACGCCCAGCTGTATCTCACGATATCACCAAACTTTGTCAGATTGTCATCATTCTGTGGGATTGCCATATCCACGCTGATGCAAATAGAGCCTTGTCTTGTATTTTCTTTATTGATTTTTTTTCTTGTCTGACGGAGAAAGGCCAAGATTATACAAGAACGTGGAGGTTGAGCTTACAATAAAACCTTTGCATCCAACTGCGATAGGAAATACAATGGTTTTTCAGCCATGTCAAAATTTTCCTTAAATGGAACCCGTTATATATATATATAAATAATAGTCTGAAACCATAATGTGAGAACAATAGATAATCTTGTAAAGTAAAGCGTACAAATTAAAACCATAAAATACTGTAGATATATAATCAGCTCAATAGGAAGGAGTTAGATCCTCTAGAGCAGAATTTCCTAACTTACTTCGTACCGCTCACCGAGCTGGGGGGGGGGCGAAATGGCTAAATTTTTCGTATAGGAGCTCTGAGATTCATTAGGGGATGGTGAAAACTGAGAGCTTTTAGTAACATTACCAGGCGTTTCTCAACCCATTTTCTTTGGGATTCACAATTCATGTGAAAATTGATTGCATCACATTTGTTTTTAATTGGAAAAATTAATTCAAGAATTATCATATCCTGTAATGTTGAGAAGGCTTAAGTGTTTCCCAAATCTGATTGATTTCTGCTTCATGTTTTCAACAAGTATTTCTCGTCTGTTGATAAGTCCTAGGAATCGAATGAACGTAGTGAAACGTGGTGATCGAAAACCTTTTCCATCAAATGTGGAACCAAATATTCCAAAACTTATTGCTGATAACCAACAACAATCTGCACATTGATTGGTGATTCCTGCGATTATTATTCAGATTTTCTTGATTATTACATTAGCAATTCTTATTGATTATTGTATTAGCAATGGTTTGATTTATAGTTGTTACTGTTCTCATTCGATCGACAGTGTAGAATTTTGTTGAATAAACTTTATGATTAGTCAATTATTTATTTTCAATTTAATTGTGGACTACCACTAATACTAAGATAATTATGTAAGAATGCATGTAGGGAGGTGGGTAGTAGGTATCCGAGTGTTCTAGGGGAGGCGTTTGCTGAACAAGGTTTGGAAACCCTGCTCTAGAGCTAAAGTAGATTGGATGGTAGGTAAATGAAATTAATATTAGTATAAGCTCATTTACGTGTTCAAAGAAATCACGACAAAAACAACCGATATCTCTGAAATGATTGTACAATAACCTGCTTGATTTTGTCTTGATTTTTTTTAACGTGTTAATGAACATTCACTAATTTCATTTACCTCACATTTAATATATATATAATAAGCTATAAAAAATATATGGCAATTAAGCTACTTACTATGTATTGAGCACTCTTGAAGTAAATATTTAAAGTTTATACATAAAATAATACTTTTGTATATTCATTTATGTAATTAAACGAAGTCGTCGTATATATATATATATATATATATATATATATATATATAAACTTTTTTTCACAACAAAAAGGCAAGTTGCCACTTGGAACGTAAAGGGTCACTATTTGGGATCGTGTCTAACAGGGGACTGGGGGAGGTGAGTAGCGAGCTGTTTGTTCACACTACATTTAAATTTCTACAGGTTAGTATAGTCAGGGAAGCAGGAAACAGGGAGAGAATTCCAAAGTCTACAGTATTAGGGGGAAAGAAACTCTTAGAATAGAAAGCTTTCTGGCATCTAAGAACCTCAACAGTAAAGGAGTGGAACTTTGCTGCTTGTTAGATTAGTTGGAAGTATGTACGTCGAGGGGACACGAGTACTATGAGTTCATCAGATCACATTCTATTAAGGTATTTGTAAAACAGACATAGGAATCCAACATTTTGACGATGAGACAGAGGTTGGAGTTTGGCCGATAGTGTGGCACCTGTTAGATTTGAAACTATTTTGGATCCTATCTGAGAGTGAGAGACTAGTGGTAGATGCACCAACCCAGACGTGTGTGCATGTGAGATGTTTTAAGCTGACAATAAAACTAGCTGCAGAATGAGGTACGAAAGATTAGCACTGATGTTGGCATCATTTCAAGTTTTTTGGATGTGAGGAGTACTTTTTTTTTAAAACAATACTGGATCAATTCAATCTGCGAGTTTAACGATAAAAATGTTATTTTGAACATAAACGTGTCGGACGGAACACTACAGAAATGCATGGATGCACCTGGAAATGCTATTTCAAAACGAAAACATGATAACATGATAAATCAAAGAAAATCGGGTGCTTCTATATTTAAATAACGAAAAAAATATTGAGTTTCAAGTAAAACAGATGGTACCTACGTAATTAAAATGTGGCAAATAGTAACATATCCAAAAATTACAGATAACGAGGTAATCGTGAAGAAAGAGAGAGCCTGTTTCCTCCGTTCGACTATAGGTGGCGTTACTGTCTGTCCACTCAGTTACGGAAGCACAAAATCTATATAATGGCACCCTTGAAATAAAAATAAATGTTTTTGTTATATTTTAATTTTAAACATTTTTTTTTGTTTTGTTTTTTTTGCAAACATATTTAAGTTTTATTTTTGTTCCAAACATATTTACGTTTTTTGTTTGTTTGTTTTTGCAAACATATTTACGGGGTTTTTTTTTTTGGGGGGGGGGTTGCAAGCATATTTAAGTTTTATTTTTCCAAACATTTACGTGTTGTTGTTTGTTTATTTTCAAACATTTACGTGTTGTTTTTTTTTTTTGTTTTTGTTTTTGCGTTTTTGTTTGTACCGTGCTATTTTTTAATAGTAGTTTCAAATAAGATTCGGGTTTTACAATATCCTTTTTCAAATATATATATATATATACTGGCGGAAAAGGTAAAATAAGTGTAGAAAAATTAAGAGAAAGGGGGGGGGGTCCATAAAAAAACATAAAAGAAAAAACGTTGATTTTTTTTTTATTGTAAGAGCGTAAAAAAATAGTCGCGGAAAAACGGTTGTACCCATAAATATGTTTAGAAGAAAAATATAGCAAAAACATTTAGTTTATGTTTGCAAAAAAAAAAAAAAAAAAAAAAAAAAAAAAAAAAACCGTAAATGTTTGAAATAAATAAGCAACAACACGTAAATGTTTGGAAAAATAAAACTTAAATATGTTTGCAAAAACAAAATAAAAAAACGTAAATATGGTTGGAAAAAAAACAAAAAAACATGTTTAAAATTAAAATATAACAAAAACATTTTTATTTCAAGGGTGCCATTATATAGATTTTGTGCTTCCGTAACTGAGTGGACAGACAGTAACGCCACCTATAGTCGAACGGAGGAAACAGGCTCTCTCTTTCTTCACGATTACCGATAACGATAGGGTAGAAATTAATTATTCTTGAAAAACAGTTCTGATAAGGTGAAAATATTTCGATAGGTTATACGCTGAAGTGAACATATTGAGTCACGTGACATAAGAAAAGGGGAAGTAACTCAGTTGAAACACCATGTATAGCAGACAGTTTATTCAGAAAATAAACGTAATACATAATTTGTGAATTTAAAAAAAAAATAATGTTTTTAACTGTTTGAATTTTTAATTTTTCTTTTTATAAAAAATAACTGATTGAATTTTCGACGTTAGATTTCCTAGAAATTGAAAATTTAATTACCTCCTATGTTAACTCCAATGCGAATCGAAAGATTTGAAACCAAATCGGTAAAATCCATTGAGTGCATACGGTGGTTATATGAGAAAATAAAGCTGTGTACGCGTTATAAATGTTTCTTTTCTGTGTCTCATGATATACATTAGTACATTAGGGGTCATTTCGAATTAAAAGTTTATTTACTGCACTCATCTAAACTAGAGAAAATCATGATTTAAATGTGTATGTCTCGTCTAAATAACTAACGATGAATATCTAATATGGCCGACCAGACGGGTGATCAAAAAGTCAGAACGAGCGTACCGGAAAACAAAATCAGACCTAATTGGCAACTGGCCTTTTTTTTTTTTTTTTCTTGAACTTTGCTTTTCGAAATTATTTTGTTTTATTTTCTTGGTGGATATTTTTTTGGCGTTTTTTTTTTTTGGGGGGGGGGAGCTTTTTTGCCAGAGATTATAATTATAGCTAAAAACATTAGAAACACTTCAAACATTTGAGAAGGCACTTAAACCATAAAAAATAACGGTAACATAAGTGCATAAGCACCAAAATTGTTTTTGTTTTGTTTTGTTTGTTAGTTAAATCCGGCTAAAAAAAACAATAATAAAAATAAAAAATAATCCGAAAAGTGCAAAGTTCAAGCCAAATTGAAATTTTTATTTGTTACGTTTGAATAAAAAATTAAAGCAAAAACAGTCGTGTTCTCGTCGAGTAAGTTTTTTTTATTCAAGAAAAAAGGTACTTATTTTTATTTAGAAGTTGTCAATTTCATTTCGTTTTCCGGTACGCTCGTTCTGACTTTTTGATCACCCATCTGGTCGGCCATATTAGGTATTCATCATTAGTTATTTAGACGAGACATACACATTTAAATCATGATTTTCTCTAGTCCAGATGAGTGCAGTAAATAAACTTTTAACTCGAAATGACCCCTAACGTACTAATGTATAACATAAGACACAGAAAAGAAACATTTATAATGCATACACAGCTTTATTTTCTCATATAACCACCGTACGCACTCAATGGATTTTACCACTAAATCACTAGATTTGACAAATGCCTTTTTTCACGATTAATTCATTTTCCACCTAATCGTTTTTCGTAATTTTTGGATATGTTACTATTTGCGACATGCCGATTATGTAGGCACCATTTGTTTTACTTGAAATTCAATATTTTTTTCGTTATTTAAATACAGAAATACCGAAAATCGCATTTATTAAATAACTTGAAACACCCGAGACAATTCAACCATTATTTTAAGGACATGTTCATGCATGACTATTTTCACAATTGGTATACCAAATTTTATAAAAATTTGTATAATTTTTTTTTTAATATTAACATTTATAATAAAACTTAATTCGGTAATCTAAAAAAAAAAAAAAAGAAAAGGACTCCATTTTTTTGTGACGCCCTTATTATTTTTTCTTGGTCATTATTCTCTTATTTTTATTAATTGAACTGAAAAGTGATACACACTGAAGATTTTTTACTCTTCTTTATTAACAATGTTTTTTTTTTCTTTCTTTTATCCTGGTTGTGATTCAATTCAATTTATATCAAATTAAGATTCTTTTTTTTTTTCTTCATTGACATAAGGGGCCCCATTAATCATTAACATAAGAGGCTCCCAATTCCTTGCATCTCTCATTTTTTTTTTTTTTTTTTTTTTTTTAACTTAAAAAAAATATTAATAAAATTTTTCTCCTTCTTCCCATCCGGATTTTATTATCTGTAAATATTTGTGATTTTTTAGGGAGACTATAACCACGTAAAAGAAAAATCCCCGAAATTGAAAAAGTATACGGTTTTTTTTTTGTTTTTTTTTTACTTGTTAGAAATAAGCAAATATTGTAATTTAGTGTATTGTCAACCTTTCTATCGCCCCCTCTCTCTCTCTCTTTCTCTCTCTCTAACAATGCTTCATAATCGGCTTTAAGTTGCATATATGCTCTCCCTTCCTTCCCATATATTGTCACTTTCCCAAGCCACTTCAGCTTATCTTAATAGATTCTTTCAAAAGAAAACTGTTTTCAACATGGCAGTTTTTCCCACAAGATATGTTCGAATTCATGTTCTTTTTATTAAAGCCAAATTGCATATATGAGCATCGGCTTCGCCCACCTTTTCTCCCTCTCATTCTCTCTCTCTCCCTCTTTCCTCCCTCACTGTTACTCCTTCTCTCACCCTACTTCTTTCTACCTTTCTCTCTTTTCTATTCTTTCGCTTTTTTATCTTATTAAACCTTCTATTTCTGCTTTATCTTTTCTACATCCTCTCTATCTCTAACTCCTTCTGTCTCTTTCCTCTCTCTCTTTTCTCTTCCCCCTCGCTCTCTCTCTCTCTTCTATTATTTTCATTTTCTCTCTTTCCTTTTACACATTCTCTAATTTTGTTCATATGATTTTCCAGTAAATAAAACTTTCTCTCTCTCTCTCTCTCTCTCTCTCTCTCTCTCCTATTAATTTATCTCTCTTTCTTTCTATCTCTTCTTCTCTCGGTCTTTTCCTTTCTCTTGGTTTACTTTTTCCCTTTCTAGTTTTATTCCTTTTCTTTTCTCCTTCTTTCTCCCCCTCTCTCTAACTACTTCTTTCTTCATTTTTCTTTCTCTTTTACTCTCTCTAACTTCTCCTGACTTTTTATCTCTCTTCCCCCTCTTTCCTTTTCTTTTTTCTTTTCCTCTGTCTACTCTTTCTTCTTTTACCCGTTCTCTAATATTTCATAATATTATCCGTTAAATAAAACTAAACACTTTTCAAATTCATACCTCACCCCCCCCCTCATCAACTACATTGCATCATATTTGAAATATAAAGATGAGGAGGTCACTTTAATTTTCTTGTTAATTTCTCAACAGTGCTTTCAGCTTTTGTAAAAACTTTTTTATTGCATGGAAAAAATGATTTTTATGGTCGGAATAGTTCGAAATGAAAACGAAACGTTTGAAAGGTGCTATGAATTGAAATGACGAGAAAATAAAAATCAAACCAATTTGAGATTTTTAGGCAGATTTTTGTAACCATTTACCAAATAAATATCTCCCCCCCCCCACTTTCCTTTTTTTTCACGTTTGGCCTAAGTCAGTTCAGATTTTAAAATGAATTTCAATTTTCTATCAGGTTGATAAGAAAGTTCTTGCGGTTTTTAGCTTTTAAGTTTAGATAAACGTATCTCGGCTCAAACAAAAATTTATTGATCGAAATAAGCACCATCAGAATTAACACGCAAAACAAATGTATTTATGCCAATAACGTAAAAATCTGGCGTTCTAATGGCAATGAAGTCGCTGAATGGGTATTTGATATCGCGTAGGATTTTAAAGCATTTCTCATGCAGAAAGTTGTCGATATGCTTGAAAAAGTGGTAGTCGGTAGGTGAGAGGTCTGCTGAGTATGACGGATGAGGCAGAGTTTCGTAGCCCAATTCGTTCAACTTTTGCAGGGTCGGTTTAGCAATGTACGATCACGCATTGCCGTGGAGAAGAATTGGGTCTTTTTTGTTGACTAATGCTGGGTGTTGTTGTCGAAGTTTCTGATGCATTTCATCCATTTCTTGACAGTATCTCTCTGCCGTATGGTTTCGCCTGCATAAAAAAAATCTGTAATTATTGAGACCGGTCACAGATAACCAAACAGTCTTCTTTTGATGAAGCTTTGGCTTCAGGAAGTGTCATGGAGCTGTGTCAGCATCTAACCACTGAGCTGAGTGTCACCGGTTGTCGTAAAGAACTCACTTTTCATTGTAAATCAGAACCGCCCGAGAAACGGGTCGTTCTTGTTGCATAAAAGAAGGGAAGATGATACTTCATAACGGCGTTTCTTTCGGTTGTCGTTCAGTTCGTGAGGCACTCATTTATCAAGTTTTTCGTCTTTTGTTTTTCTGCCTAGCTATAAGTGAAATAAGAAAAGTGTGCGAATTTGCTTTTTTTTTTCCATTTTGTATTCAATATTCTGAAAAGAAAATATTTTTTTTTAAACGATTGTAATTTACACGATCAGATAGAACGAAAAACGCTCTTTAAAATGATATATAAAGTAAAGGTATTATAACGAAAACTTATTTGAAATAAAAACGAAAATTCCGCAAGAACCTTCTTGTCAACCTAATAATAGTGGCACAGTCGATAAATTCTGGAATGAGAGACAAAAATAACCAGATTTTTTATTACTTTTCTTTAAACTTTAAACCATAAATTATTTGTATCATTTGGATTCATCGGACTACTGTTATTATCTTAAGTGTTATTTTCACAAAGTTTTCGGTAACCTCCGACCTTCTCTGGGTGTATCTTGTTGAACTCGGGAATGTTTCTGTCGAACTCGGGAATTTGCACAGAATTTCTGAATGAACAGAACCCTTTATTTACTTCACGTGGGTAACATGCTCTTGTTCCGCCAGCCATGGCTGGATGGAGGCCCTAAGTAATTTCCAATTGTATTTTTGATCATCTACATTGAGGATTGAACCTCCAGTTTTCAGGAGAATATAACTTTTACTATTGTTTCATAAATCAGTTCTCAGCAATGAATTCCATTCATAAAAATTCTGTTTGCTGTTAGGGTTTAAAAGCAAGAAATCAAGTATTATGCTTTTCTTCTTTTTTTTTTTTTTCTAAAGAAAAAGAAAGTTTTTGACTATGCCACTATTTTAAAATTGAAATATTTTATGTTACGTCAAAAATAGCAACCACAACAATCTAGATTTTCTGGAAGAAACAAGACATTTTTTCTATAGTTTGAAAGAACTTTTGCACCTTAATTCAGTGGTTATTTTGATTTTTAACCCATCAAAATGCTGGAATTTCTTTCATCTTCGATGAAAGAAAACCCGACACCCTGATTGGTTGAAAAATAGTTGATGCAAGTCCAGAACTCTATCTAATTTAAAAATAACAAAAATACAGGACAATGAATTTTTTAGATAAGGATTTTTTGTACTTATTTTTTGGATTCTTTGGATTACTGTTCTCATATTGAGTGCCATTTACACAACGTTTCAGTCGATGTAACCTTCGACTTTCTTCCGGTGTATCTTGTCGAACTCGAGAATCTGTATAGAATTCAGAACAGAACCCTTTATTTACTCCACGAGGGTAACATGCTCTTTTTCCGTCAGTTATGACTGGATACAGCTCCAAGTAATTCGCAATTGTATGTTTTGGTTCTCCCACTGAGAATCGAACCTTCAACCTTCAGGAGAATATCACGTGATAATTGATTTTTTTCCAAGTACATCACTATGCCACGGGTTCTTGCACAAGACTCGTGATGCAGTGGTTAGAGTATATCGTAGCCATTACAAGGCCGATTTTGATCTCTTATTTCTGAAGAAGTTTTTAAGGGGTGAAGTAAACACTTTATTTATTAAATATAGCGGATCAAAACACAATGTTTTCGCTTCCTCGTAAAATCTTATTTTC
>NC_136516.1:8090000-8117500 GCF_053919585.1 Euprymna scolopes
AAACTTTTATTTGTATATTGCCATATTTTAATTCAGTACAATCTTAGCCACATCTCTGAGTTTTCGTATTTATGTTTAAAAGATTGAAGGCAATAAATTATTCATCAAACATGGGATAAATTGTTCATAAAGTATTAATGATAATAAAACAATCTTAAATGAATTCGATTGAATTGAAGTTTTTTATATTATCATTAATATTTTATGAACAACTATATTTTAAGAATAATGTATTGTTTTCGATCTTATATAGTTTTCATTGCTTTACGAACTCAATATTTGAAAGTTAAATGGAAACTCGGATATCAATATATTTCATAAAAAAATCAAGTGTTAGACCCAGGAAGGGGGTTCTTGATTTTTCAGAACTTACTGAAGTAAAATGCAAATGAAAAAATAAATAATAGAACACAGATACTATGTTATGAATTTTTTTTTTAAATGAGGATTGATAATTTGGATTATTTGGTGATGGGGTGAATATGGGTGCATCCGGTTTCCTCTTTACAAGAATAGGATTGGCTTGTTAATCCATAAATACCAACGGCAAAGCAGAGAGACGCAGAAAGCCTCACGCTTAAGGATATACCAGCTCCAACTACAAGCACCCGTTTAGTAAGGCGACTTACTACTCGAATGCTATAGTGAAGTCACTCATCCACTTCAAACAAATAGATCCCTTTTGCGGAACATAATTTGAGCTAATGTTCTCATTTTGTTATTCTCGCAGCGTACCGATCGATGTAACCTTTGACCTTCTGCATCCTGTCTAACTCATGAATCTTTCTGTTGAATTCGGGAATCTGTACGAAAATTCGAACAGATTTCTTTATTTAACATACGGGTGTAGCTTGCTTTCATTATGACAGCGATGATCGGGTAGAAATCTTATGTAATCCGTAACTGTATTCTTAATATCACTCGTCCTAAGAATTGAACCTCTAATTTCCAGAAAATTTATTATTAGTTAGCACTTTAACCGTTGCGCCACGGGAACTTTGCAAAAAATTCATAAATGCATTCTTAATGTCGCCTACAACTGATGATTGAATCTTTAATTTTCAGAAGAATTATTGTTATTATCATTATTAAGCAATTTATCCGTTACGCCACGGTATTCGTGTGAAGGGAGAAAAACAGAACGATATGGTGTTTACCATTTATAGATAGACAGAGCAGATGATGTCATCGTGAAGATCGAATTTGAAATCGATAATTGATTCAGACAAAGAAAACTAAAAAAGAAAAAAAAAAGCAATGTACGTTGAATATTGTTGATTACAAATAAGATTTATTTTTAGTTTTATGTATTCCATGTTTTTTTTGTTTTTTTTGTTTTTTTTCTTCGCCGTCGGTTGGTTGATCTGTTACGATCAGCTTTGAAATGGCATCAGTAAACGCGCACATCGAATGGACGCAATTTAAGACTTATCGTCCTTGGTTCATCTTTGAACGTGGTTCCCGCGACATTCGATGCGTTCACGAATTTCAAACGTTGCGGATCCTTTCGATTCAGGTTTGATTCAAGTTTATTGATTGGCTGCTTTACGTTGTGACGTCACACGAAAGAAACTGGGCACGGCTCTGTATCAGATTAAAAAAAAACTGTCTGCTAAAATAAACTGATTTATTTATTTTTTATTTTTTTTAGTGAAAAGTCATGTCTGTGCAAGAATTAGGACTTCAGTTGGAATATACTTTGTTGGATTTATAAACAGTATAGTTTGGGTAACTGTAAACTTTGATACAACGTGCTTTCTGGCATTTAGGGACAGCAACAGTGAAGGTGCTGAGTTCAATCCTGAACAAAGGCAGTGAAAAAGCAACATTCAAAACAGAGAATCAGCAACTATGTCCCAAAGCCTAGCTGGAGTCCGAACACGGCACCCCCGTAATAATAATAAAGGGTTGGGTTCGAGACTCCTAACAAACGGTTCCCCAGTTCGATACAAAACACCTGACGAAGGCCGGAGGGCAAAACGGCCGAAACGTTGTGACAATAACAACGAAGATGAGGAAGTCAGTCCGACAATCTCAATCAATGAGGCTCCTATATGGTTGACTATTATAGACAACTGATCACATATAATGATAGAAGATGTATCGAGACACAGGAATGGGTATGTTTGATCTGGCATAATGATGATCCATTAAAATTGTGGGGTCTGCATACGCGCCTGATCCACAAAATATGGAAATAAAAAATAAAAAAATAAAAAAAAAACATTTACAAGTATTTTTGATATAGATGTACATAAGAATACTTTGATAAGTATGTTTTAACTTAAATAGGGATGGTATAATAAAATTGTAGAGTCTGCGTTCGCGCGTGGCCTCCATAGAATGGAAATAGGCACAGACTTTAATAAAGACTTTTCATATCTTTCTGCGTAAGTATACTTTGATAATTATGTTTCAGTTTGAAGAAATATGGTACAATAAAATTATGGGGTGTTCGTTCGCGCCTGACCTCCATAGAATGGAAATATGTCACAAAGTTTAACAAGGTTTTTTAATATAGATCCACAGAATATTGTGATAAGTGTTTCAGTGTGAACAGATATGGTATAATAAATTATGGGGTTTATCTATTTTATTTTTACTTTCATCATATTTTGCTTTGGTTTTGATACCCCCAAATTCGAAGCTATCTCTTTACAACCCTTCCTTTTCATAACCTATCATACATTCATGAATCAGAGTCCATTTTCTGTAGGCTGTTTTTTGAACTCAGTCAACGACGGGTACTTTTGCTAATATATACATATATATATATATATATATATATATATATATATATATATATATATATATATATATATATATATATATATTAATTTTATTTATACAAACATTAATGGCTACATATGTGCATACATGTTTCTGTAATCACCCACGTTGGGGGATTACGTCTTCAGGCCAAGAACCACCTTCAAAAGTGACATTTCCACCAAATACATTTTTCTATTTCGTTTATCAAGTTAAAAATACAACCTGGGTGGGAGTCAAAAAAAAAAAAAAAAAAAAAAAAAAAAAAACGGTAAAAGGATGAGTGAGGTCTTTGAAGATGATAAACATCTTTTTTCTTTTCCCCTTCCCCCATCTAACCTAACTTTTGGCTTTTTATGGCATAGGGTACTTGAGAGTTTAGTTTTCTTGTCTTAGAGTCTGTAAGTTAATAACCTTAGCTATGGTCAACCAAGTACTGACCGGTGCCTTTTTAATCTACCTCCACCCACACATACACGCAACACACACATAACACATCCATATTATTACTGTAATGCTAGTAAAACTAAGCTGCTCTCCTTTAACAATTACAAGACCCTTCTCCAACCGCCTATATCCATGACAAATAGCACGCTACCAGAGAATTGATGTGATTACAGAAACATGTATGCACATATGTAGCCATTAATGTTTGTATAAATAAAATTAATATACCTGCTCTGTTCACTCATTGAGCACTATTTTGGTAGACACATGTTGTTTCATTGGATGTACTTCTAGGAAACTAAACTCTACTGGCTATATATATATATATATATATATATATATATATATATATATATATATATATATATATATATATTAGTATATTTTGACAGCAAGTCATTATTCAAGCACGTATGATTGAACACGACAGAGTTATTATTTTTTTTTCCGATTTTTTTTTTTTTGATATCGTTTCCATTCGTTGAGAAGTCTTTTTTAATTCAACTGGCGTTTTTCTTTCTTTTTTTTCTTTTTTTACTTATGTTTACCTCTTACAAAGCACATCGCCACTTGGACATAAAGGGCTACTAACTGGGGCCATGTGTAGGAAAGATTACCAAGATATTTGTTTATGTTACATTTAAACTTCTGCATATCAGTACAACCAGGGAAGCAGGCATCAGGAAGGGAATTCCAAAGTCTAGCTGTTGGAGGGAAGGAACTATTAGAATAGAAAGCTTTCTGGCATTTAGGGACAGCAACATTGAAGGGGTGAGATTTTATTGCTAAGCGGGTTTGTCAGGGACATGTACGTCGAGAGGGTACAGGTGAAACAAGTTCATCAGAACACATTCCATTAAAATATTTGTAAAACAGGCACAGTGATGCGGCGATGAGACAGGGGCTGGAGCTTAGTTGATAAAGTGGGACCGATTAGATTGACAACTCCTTTTTTGGACTTTATCTAAGAGGGAGAGACTAGTGGTAGATGCACCAACCCAGATGTGGCAACAATACTCCATGCATGAGTGAATGGTAGCCTTGTAAATGTAAAGGATACTCTCAGGTGTGAGTAGTCTTCTAGCTTGATAGAGGGAACCCACCTTCTTTGCAGCAGCCTTTGCAATGTCCTCTATGTATCTGTTTCAATTCATATTGCCCGCACATGTTCGGCCAAGGAGTTTGAAGGTAGAATTCTCTGGTAGGGTGCAATTTGTCATGGATATAGGCGGTTGGAGAAGGGTCTTGTAATTGTTAAAGGAGAGCAGCTTAGTTTTACTAGCATTAAATGTTACCATCCATTTACGGCCCAATTCCACTATAGTCTGGAGGTCATTTTTTAACAATTCTGTCATTGTCTTAGATTTATGTACTTCTGTTCTTCTCTCATGCACATTATAGAGCATTGTACCATCAGCAAATATACCCATCTCGGACATAATATTATCAGGGAGGTGGTTTATGAATATCAGGAATAATAATGGTCCAAAGATCGACCCCTGACGCACTCCCACATTAATGTTATGCTGCTTGGATGTACGTCCGTCAATGACAACCTGTATGCTTCTTTTGCCGTCCAGTTATACCGTACGATTTAATGTTCATTAGAAGCCCTTTGTGCCAGACTTTGTCAAAGGCCTTGGATATATAAAGGGCTACAGTCCTGGCTTCACCCGCCTTATCCTGTAAATGGTAAATGTGTTCAGAGATGATTGTTAAAATATCTGCAGAATGAGTGAATATTTGTAAAGAATGGCTCCCAAAGTTGTTGTTCAGCCATGTTCTTCTCGAGTGCTTTCTATCAGTGCACCAGATTATCATCAGGAGCGATTGTTGCTGTTGTCGTTTTCTTTTTCTTTTCCTTTGAGGCTTAGTGTATTTATAATTATTTTTAATTGGTTATATAGATGGGCGCAGGAAGGTGAGGGGCGATTCATTTTATTTTTAATTTCGATTTTCTTATTTTATAGTTTACTAGCATTTCAGCCCGGCGTTGCCCGGGTGTTTGGAGGTGTATGCTGAGCAAAAAAAAAAAGAGTAAATTTTTTTTTAATTTGACCCCTATTATGACCCCTTAAAATTTATAGTTTCGGGCTCAAATCACTTTATTAAGTTATATCCAGGTTCAAGGAACCTATATCTAAAATTTCAAATGTCTAGACCCAAAATTGTCGGAGGAGTTTGGTAGAGTTCTTAAAGGTCAAATCGTTGAAATTTGACCCCTTAAAAGCCAAATTTCTGGCTGACACCCGTCACATCGATTTTCCCAAATCTCAGTACCCGGTATTTAAAATTTCGAGTCTATAGACTAAAAATTGACAGAGTTATTGCGTAGGGAAATGTACACAGACAGACAGACAGACAGACACGTTCACTTTTATAGATATTTAGATTTATTTAGTTCCTTGATAGTTATTAAATACTGTTAGTATATTTGTCGCGGTGTTAAATGAGATCCGCTTAAAAAGGGGCTGTAGTTTTTTTGATAAGTATGGCTTCTAGTAATTTTAGTCGTCGGGTGCAGTTGTTGATGAATCGAATTTTAGTATTGTTAAAAACGGACTTTGATACACTTTCATTTCAGCATGATTTCAATATATACTACTTATTCAAAAGACATTTACATTCAATGAGTAACCTCATTTAAGTATTAAATGTTAATAATTAGATCGATGTTAACAATTATTTTTTGTAATAGAATTGTTTTAATGTTTCGATTTAGAAATATTATTTAAAGTTGATTTATTTATTTTTGGTATGATTTATATTAAACTAGCGGGGGTACCCAGCGTTAACCGGGTATTTGTAGGTGTGTGTGTTTTTGTGTAAATGAAAAAAAAAAAAAAAACGGAGCCTTGACGCGCAGTTGGAAAATAATAAAGTGTGAAAAAAAGTGCGACTTTGCAGGTGCCCGTTTTTTGTCGAGTTAATGACGGAAACTTTGAGTGTGGGACAGTGTTTTATTTACCGCGAGTCTGTTCGCTTCTTTTTTTTTTTTTTTTTTTTTTTTTTATATACGGAAAAGCTTAATGCACATGCGGCGATCGAAAATTGTTGAATATTTATCTTTTCAAAGTCGGGCAAATTAAATAGACAGGCGACCCTGGTTGTTAACTCGCAGATATTATCATTTAGGCGCGATATAAAAAGTATTAAGAAGCCTTTCTTGGACACACACACACACACACACAAACATTTTAGCTTTTATATTTATAGACGACGTCGATTCAAAACGTTCTAAGGCAGATAAGTTATTTTGAAAACAGAATGGAATCGTAGCATTTTTGTTGTTATTGTTAAGAACATGTACTAACGCTCTACAAAAATGACGATTTTTATTTTGTAAGAAAGATCTATTAAGACAATAGATTTGACTTTTTTTGCTATAAGCAAAGAGTAATATTTGTTCTGATACTACACGCGATGTTTCATCTCCTACATCAGTGAAGGAGAAAGCCTTTCAGACTGATGCAAGTTTTATTTCTGTCCCAATCAAGAGTGCCTGCTTTGAGGAGCTGAATTTTTCCTATGTTAACAAATGATCTTTTTGTCTTAGATAAGTAGAAAGGGTATACTTTATATATTAGATCAATCAGGGACATGCAGAGAGGGGTACTAAGAGTGCCCAAGCACCTGTCCCGTTAACTCCTGTTTTAAAAGTGCGCTTTTCAGAAGGTATGTATTATAGGCCTGTTCTCCACTGAGACAGTGCTCATTGCTATATTTTTGCTATATTTTTGCCCTTTAATTTTCACTTGAGCACCTGCCCTGAAAAATTTCTCTGCATGCCACTGAGATCAATTATTGAATTAATGCTGAACGTGTGATTTAAAATTAGATGATTCTCGTGTTTTTAGTGATTAAACAAAATAACACATTCGTTTTATTGCTCCAGTGCCCCTCTTTTCCCCTCGTATCATGAATTGGTTATGGAGTGCGTACATGAAGCGTTGGCGCCGACATCAGGTAATTATGGGAATTTCTTGTGTGTTCAGCATGTCTACGAGGGTTGGTTTCAGATATTTGCAGATATTTAATGACCATGGAATAATTAAAACAACAAGCACAAAGAGGAGAAATGTATATTAATGACACAAACAACAATTTATCTTTTACTCTTTGATTTTAACTAACCCGTCTCTCTCTCTCTCTCTCTCTCTCTCTCTCTCTATATATATATATATATATATATATATATATATATATATATATATATATATATATACTTCATTTACTCACATAAAATTAATATACGAAAGTATAAATTTATGCGTAAAGTTTAAGTATTTACTTCAACACTGCTCAATACGTAGGTAGAGCTAGTTAGTAAGTTATAAAATATATATGGCGATTAAGCTACACTGAATATTTCGAGCTTAAAGAATCCTAGAGTGGATGAAACGCGGAATATTCAGTGTAGCTTAATCGCCATATATATTTTATAACTTTATATATATATATATATACATACACACACACACACACACACACACACACACACACACACACACACACACACATATACATATATATATATATATATATATATATATATATATATATATATATGTTATTGGTCTTTATTTTTGGTGTACGAATTACGGTCAAAGGTTTAGGAACGAGGCTGGAAAGTTGTGTTTTGTTTTCGATTTAAGCTGATGGCACCCAAGTGATTTTTTTTTTTTACTTTGATTTCATTTCTGTATATTAGGTACAATATTATAATCGATAGAGAATTAGCTCTATAATAATAAATACGTAATCTGCTCGAATTAAAATATCACATTTAAGCATAATTTACGATCGGGTAACGCTGGGCGACCTGCTAATATAACATATTATTTCCACACACACACACACACACACACACACACACACACACACACACACACACACACACACACACACACACACACACACACACATATATATATTGAGTAAAAAAATTAATAATTGTGAATTATCAATCAGTTTCAAAAGGATAAACGAACAAAATCAACTTGAGTGTACGATCGTATGGGAAACGATGTTAATTTTAATTTAAATTGACAATAATTATTGACAATAATTATTGACAATAATTATTGACAATAATGGACAAAGGTTTTTATCTTATATATCTACAGTACTATGGGCAATGTTCTTTTTAAAGTATTAATACGTTTATTAATACATTAAAATAGACTCTGCTCTTTAGACTCCAGGCCTAATTCCCTCTATAATATATATATATATATATATATATATATATATATATATATATATATATATATATATATATATATATATATATATATATATATATATATATATATATATAAATAATTCTCCAGCGCGATGAAAATAAAAAAAAAAGTTTGTCATGTTTTGGTTTAAATTAGCATTTTCATTAAAAAAAAAAAAAAAAAGCTTAATTCCGATTTTCTCCCAGTTTAAATGAAATGTTTACGTACGATTATGTATTTCGTTCCGTTTCCGAATCGACACATCCATACTCATATCACTTCTGAAATCTGATCCCTGTAACAGCCAAACTTGTCTTTCATACAAACTATCCAGAACTAGTAATATCCTGTCCTTGTTACAACACAACTTCTTCAAGATTATCTCTCTTGATCGGTTTGTGAATATGTAACCTTCTAGTTTAAACTAGCATTTTCAGCAATAAACGCGCAGATCAAATAGACGCATCTTAAAAATATCGGGTTTTGTCAGTTTTAGAAACTTTGTTTTTGGTTTTACAACGTTGTGTGTGTGTGTGTGTGTGTGTGTGTGTGTGTGTGTGTGTGTGTGTGTGTGTGTGTGTGGCTTTTATTTTCTGAACTCGTGATTCCGTTTGACTTAGCGTAAAATTAGGAAACACCTCTCGACATTTTTTCTAGCGAATTCTTGCACTCGTGAAAACGAGAGAGAGAGAGAGAGTGAGGGAAAACACGAAATGTGTCTACAATAATTATTATGTAATGAGTTAATCCGAAAAAGCCGTTACGCGCCGAAATCAAAACAGATCGTTTTTAAGTCGGTAATTAATCACATGATTCCTCAAATCCATTAATTACTCCCGTTGTGTATGGGTCTTTTATGTATATAAATATAATAGTAGATGCACGCACGTGCGCGTCTGTGTGAAAATATTTAAGCGATAAACTCTTAAACTAATGCTCACATAACACTGGAATTAACAAGAAATAGTTATCATACAACAAGGACTCTACTTGTAAAAGTAAAAGAGATTACGTTGTTATGAATATAGTGAAAAAGGGCATCGTGTTAATCATTAAATCCCGAGCAACGTCAGGTTATCTTGCTAGTTTTATATAGATTTAGATATTTTATCTTATGGCTTTTTGTTGTTGCTTTTGTTTTCTTGCTTCGACTATGTTTAATAGACTGGTGTTCTGTTCTCTTTGTGGGGGTTGATGTTAGATATTTGGCAGGTAACTCCAAAGAGAGGCATTCAATGGGTTTCACACACACACACACACACACACACACACACACACACACACACACACACACACACACACACACACACACACGCACACACACACACACACACACAAATTAATTCCATTTGAGGAATGCAAGGCTTTGCACCATTGTTTATTCGAATACATAATTTGACCAGAAATATGTGAGAGGATATCGGCCAAAATGTCGAGACAATAGACAATGGAGACTGTTTAAATAAATCGACACACAGAACAGTCGGACAAAACAGTCGGTCACAGAGCGATGACAAATAGACACATTTTCTTCATTGCCAAAACATCTGCACCACACCCCAGCCACGCGCCTTCATTAATGTAAACATCCGTCATAACTAAACCGAAAACATTTGTCAGTGTGGAATATATAAGATATTTTTATAAATCAGCTGTGTTGTGTTTTATTCACTAATAATGTGTATATACCATAGACCAGTGACAAAAGTCGATTTAGAAATTATATAGACTGAAAGCGAATTGAACAACTGTCTGCAGCGAATATATAAGATTAACAACCTAATCAGCTTGTCTTTCATTTTAATTCTGATTTTACTATTTATCTACTACAAATTAAGCCATGGCAAATGTCTCCTGGTGTTTGTTTTTGTTTTTGTTTTTGTCGCTTTGTAAAAAAATTTTTTTACAGATTTAAAGGTGGCGCGCTCTAGTGATAATATAGCGCATATAGGTGTGTGTGAAAAAATCAGCAGCAGGCTATGACAGCTGACTAGCGAAAATTTTAGCGGCAGCCGTCTTAGCACGTATGCAAATTAAGCAAGTGTGTATGCGCAGACATCACGGGAAGAAGGAGAGAACAAGGAAAATAAAAAAAATACACCACGTGGTTAAGAGGAGAAGCAAGTTGCGCGTCGGAAAAGATAGACGTGTGAAGTCGAAGACAAGAAAGCATTGGCCAGTGCCCGCGTAAAGTGGCAGGTAGACAGACATTTTTTAAGCACGTTATATGACGAGGTGCAGACGGAAAAGACTTTTGATATATAATGAAATGCGTTATTTTGAAAGAACCACGAATAAATACATTATATTTCAAGAGATTTGCATTAAAAAACAAATGCCTAGTCGGATTTTTATTTATTTCCTTTTTTAATTGTAAGTTTTTGTTGTTGTTCAAGTGGTTGAAATGTAAAGAAACACTTTCACTTAAGGATGTTAGCAATCTTCGCGTAGTCCTTCACGTAAATTCCCGATATCTTTCCAAACAGAATTTTTAATAGAAAGATATAAGGGAAATGAATGCCGACAAAACCATCATCATTAACATCATCATAATCAACATTAACCATCAGAAGGAGCAGTTGCTCTTGTACATTTGTCGTGCTTTAATTCGTCGTACATAATCGGTACAACTCGTTAAATTCCGTCGCAGACAAAATATTTGAAAATCGTGCCCGTCACTCCTCATTAATTCGAGTGAAATGTTAATGGAGTTAATTGCCTGCTTTTGATGGTTGCCCAATCGTTTGGTTAAGTAAACAATCACAGAATTTACCTGGGAATGTTTTTCTGTTTTAATGAAATCGTTTATTTACGTCAGTTCGTGGCAACCGTATTGGCGCACACCGTTAGAGTTTGCGGGTTCGAGTACTGACGTGACTAATTAGTTTGCCTGTTTTGTTTTACGGCATATCAACCCTTTTTGAGTTATTTAATGTAGAATCCGGTCCTTTTGGTAGAAGTTATTATGCTTCAAGTACTTTATATCTTTAAATATTTATTAATCGTGTTTGGTTTTATAGGTATTTTTTGGCATTTTGGGTTTTATTGTTTGTTTGTTTTTTACGGCATATCAACCCTTTTCGGGTTATTTAATGAAGAATCTAGTTATTTTAGTAAAAGTCGTTATGGTTCAAGTTATTTATCTCTTCAAATGTTTATTCATGATTTTTTTTTTTTTTTTTTTGTGTAGAGGAAATTATTGTTTTTGGTTTTGACTTTGCACGGGGAAAACAAAAAAAATAAACAAACAAACAAACAAACAATAACATCAATGTTTGATGCATTTTAGGTCAGGAATCCAATATTTTCAAAACGTCTGATATGGTAGAACCATCATGAAACTAATTGACCAGTGGGGGTGGTACCTATTAACTTATCCCCTCCTCCTCGGCTAATGGAGAAATAGTAGAGTAGACTGGCCTAGGAGAATTATATTAATCGAAAATACATATTTAGGCATAAGGCTAGTAAATTAGGAGACAATGATTGGTCCGTTGGTCTTTCACGTGACCATTTTTTGTTAACCAGCTCTACTAGTCTCACTTCTGAGGAGAAGAGTTAGTTTTTATTTATTTGCCTCCCAACAAGTTCAGAGATAAACACGTCGGATTCTAAAGTGGGGAAGCCTAGCTCACATAAAAGGACATTTCGGATGATGGCAAAAATTAAAATTGCCTCAGTTTAGAAAGATTCACTGACTAAGGAGAGAAAAGATGAAATGTAGTATCAGAACAGATACTACACTCGATATTTTTTTTTTGTCATAAAGAATTTCATTCCAATGCGTTTGATATAAATTATGTGTTGTTTGTTTTTCTTTTAGTTGACGTCATTTCGAATTTTGGTAAATTTTTACCTGGTTTACATCTTAATATTTTCCTTTAAAAGATGACTGTTATATGCTTTTCGGGTATGCTGAAAACGAATATCGTATTTAAATTTTTCGCCAATAAGTAGTTTTCCAGATATTAAGCAATGTCAATTTTTTTTTAAATTATTATTGGTGGCCATCGTGGTACGCGTGACTGCCCACTCTTGCGTGATAATGCAACCTCGAGAATCTACGAGCGCTCTCGCGTGTACCAAGATGGCCACCAGCAATAACATGAGAAATGACATTACTTAATATCCGGAAAACTATTTATTTGCGAAAATTTTTAATGCGATATTCGTTTCCAGAATACTCGAAAAGCATATAAAAGCCGTCTGTTTAAAGGAAAATGTTAAGGTGAAAACTAGGTAAAAATTTACCTTAATTTTTACCAGAAAGAGAGAGAGAGAGAGAGAGAGAGAGAGAGAGAGAGAGAGAGAGAGAGACAGACAGACAGACAGACAGACAGACAGACAGAAATAAAGAAAAAAAAAATGAACGATAAATATCGCGCACGCGTGCTTATCAAGTTCACTAAGGATCTTGAAAGATCCTTAGTGAATGGAAGAGTCGGCCAAACACGAAGAAATCTTGGAAAAATATTTCTTTGCTTCCATTTCTTGGAATATAGTTACACACCGCTAATCAGTTTCACATTTTTTTAAGGCACCCGAGTCCTTTATCAGCAGTTTGCTTAACCCTCCTTATCACTCCCACTAAAAACAACTCTCCTCTTTCTTCTTAACCTTCAAAAATATCTTTGTCTCTTAAAACAGCTGTCAAGCGTTGCTTTCTGAATAAAATACCATCTTCTTCCATCCGTCATTTTTATTTATGCCCCCCCCCCATCTTTCTTAGATTTTATTATTTTTTCATCTTTTTCAATCTTTAACCCTTTTTTTTAGATTATTCTAGTCTCTACCAAATTTACACCAAACTCTCTAGTTTTTTTTTATCAGGTAAAAGAGAATAAACGTGTTTGAAAAATGTCTTTTCTTCTTCTTCTTCTTCTTCTTCTTTTTCTTCTTCTTCTTCTTCTTCTTCTTCTTCTTCTTCTTCTTGGCCCTGTCGGTGGGGCATTAGAATACACCGACTGCCCCCCTGCAGAGGGTAAAAGTCCCTCAATGGGGGTCCTGGATATGACCTTAAACTATATCCAGTGGTGAGGCCCCAACTTGCGGACTTTGGGGAGTGTGGAGCCACTCTTTAATTACCATTGCTCCCAGGTCCACTCTGACCCGGAGTGGTAGTACCTGTTAGGATCCCAACTATGGGTTAAATATAGGCACCGCCAAAACTGGGGGGGCAGGTCAGTACTTTTTGACGGACCGTCTTTTTAAAAATCTACCAAAAATCAGGTAATTATCCGATCAATACGAAATTTTCAGCGATTATTAGGAGAAGAATGAACTTTATAACAGTGTACTTATTTTTCATAAACGATATTTATATATATATATTTTTTTGCTTACAAAACCCCCCCTTGTTTTGAAGTGGGAACAAATATGCTTAAAATAATCATCTGAAACTGAAATCAACATATTGTGTTGTTGTAAGGGACAGAATTATAGATTCAAAAAAAAAAAAAAAAAAAAATTGTTTGCATACCTTATTTTGACGTCTGAATATCAGAACTTCGATTGTGTTTAATTATCCCGCTTTTGAGTTTTGAAGTGTGAAATTCGGTGAATATGTTAAGTAAAATAATTAATTTAAGTTAAGCAAAACAAAAAAATTTTTTTTTTAATATTTATACGAAAAAAGCTATTTTAAAATTTTTGATAAATAAATTAACAATTTTTTTTTAGCGAGCCGAATAATGCATGACCATTATTAAACAGGGCATGCTTTGAATAATCGATACCAAAAAAAAAAAATTCGATAAATATTGTGCCCTTTGTGTTAAAAATAGCATCATTTTTTTCGATCCCGTTTGAAAACGTTTGCCGCCTTTCGACTACGGTGGACCAAACGCGCTGAAATAATTTTTTTTTATTCAGCTTTAAATTGCCCCCCCCCCATTTTGGGGAGCCTGCCCCCCACACACATACACATTAAAAACCAAACGCATACAAATGGTCACCCATCTGGTACTGGCCAGCCTCAGCTTAATAATACATTGAAATTTTCGTCACTGAAAAATAAGTTTTTTTTGGCCTGTTTGGTCTTCCATAGTTTTCTCATCATCAAAAGAAAACGTAAACAGAGTCGATCTGAACTCTACGTAAACGCGAAATATTTGGTTACCTATATGAATAAGTGGAATTATTTGAAATTCAGGTACTTATATTATAATATTTTTGCATATTCTCTTAGAAAATCATCCTAAATCTTAGTTAGACAATAAATAAATTAATTAATTATTTCAAAAACCCTTTTTTTTAAATATTTAAGTACGTTTTTTGTGCAAGACAAAAAATGTCAATTGTTAACTTTTTGGGAAAATTTAACATTTAAAATTGAATTAAAAATAGTAGAAAAAGTTTTACATTATTCTGTTTTCTATATGATAAAATTCAGGGTTTTATCTTTCTGGAAAAAAAAAGTTACTCAGAAATAATGGATTTTAATAAATGTAATTTCGTTTTAAAAAACAACAACAACTTGATTTTGCGGCCATTTTTGGCGGTGCCTAGTTAAATAGAAACCGACTTGAAAACAACAAATATATTCTACTAAAAAAATTTTCTTCAAAATCTTTGGATTCGGCATTAAATAACCCGAAAAGGGTTGATATGCCGTAAAACAAAAACAACCAACCAACCAATCTTCTTCTTCTTCACCAATGAAAACATATTTTTTTTTCCTTCTATCGCCTCCACTATCATTTAAAAAGCACGTTGTGTGTGTCTGCGTTGGTGTGTGTGTGTGTGTGTGTGTGTGTGCGTGTGTGTGTGTGTGTGTGAGAGAGAGAGAAAGAGAGAGAGAGAGAAGAAGAAGAAGAAGAAGAAGAAGAAGAAGAAGAAGAAGAAAAAGTAGAAGAGAGAAAGAGAGAGAGTCCACTATAGATTCCGAAAAGGCTAGGCTGATTTTTATAATATTTAACACAAATGTACTTTATGTATCTGACACTGTTTTTAGATAGGGTTTGTATCAAAATGTCTTCGTTAAGTATCAAAATTCGAAAAAAATCAGATGAAAGAAGGAACAGGCGATTTTGACCAAAGTTAACATCTTATACATCCTAACATCATAAGTGCATTTAAGATATTTTATTAACACACACAGAGAAAGGCCCAGCATATAAAACAATAATAGGTTCTTTGATATGACAGAGGCACGTTCGAGATAAATGTTTCTGTTTTTAAAAGACAATTGAACCATGATACTTGATTTTGCATTTTAAACTTTAATTTAAGCCGTTATACATAAATAATTTTATGAAATCAAGAGTAGGTTGTCTACAGTGCAATATATTGTGGACTAAGTTACTGCGAGGAGCATATGAAGCTTCTTCCCGGCGCAACGCGGAGGGTCTCCAACTAGAGCAGGCAATTTATTTGAAAAATGGCGGGTTTCACGGATTTCAATGACAATGGGAGTGTGGAATATTCGTTGAACATCATTCGGGTCGGGTTTCCCTGCTAGTTTCATTAAATGTGAATTTGGCTTCCATATATGACTTTTTCCCCAAACTAGTCGATTCTTGATTCACACCTAACAAACACCTCTTCTTCTTCTTCTTCTTCTTCTTCTTCTTCTTCTTCTTCTTCTTCTTCTTCTTCTTCTTTATGACTACTAATAAAAACCAATGACTTTTCTCTCTTTTTCATCGCCTTTTTAAGGGCGTCTGCCTTCCATGTAAACTCTGCCGCCAAACTAGTCGATCTCCGACTCACATTCAACAAATACCCTTCCTCATCCCTTTCCTTATAAATTAAAAAAAATTAATTAAAAATATATACACTTTCAAGTAGCGTTTAACGTCGGCACGAGCGACATTTGACTTCAAAACACATCTTGAATAGTTTTAATCTAATTTTATGTTGGTTTTATTTGCAAAATAATCGTCTGAAATGAGTCGTAACGTTTATTTATTTATTTATTTATTTATTTATTTTAAAATGTGATGTTCAAATCGAAATGAAGGCCGTCGTTTTTGGGACTAGAAAATGGTGAGCAGTACAAAAAAAATGGCGCTTCGGCATTTTTGGTTATTTAAGGCATTTTTGTTTTCGTTTTTGAAGAACGTCTTCAGAAGAGAGGGGGACAAATTGTCGAATAAAGGAATTTAGAGATCGCGCAAACACACAAATTCCAGGTTAGTAGAGAACAAAGAAAATACCAGGTCGGACTTTGTACACACATATTGACCTCTGATGGAACAAAGGAGGAAATTGTCAATAAAAGCAAGAGGTTTGAGGAGCACAGAGAGAGAGAGAGAGAGAGAGAGAGAGAGAGAGAGAGAGAGAGAGAGAGAGAGAGAGAGAGGGGGGGGGACAAAAGAGACGCAAGATCTTTACGTCGTTAGTTCGTCAACCCCAACCTCGACCTTTCACCACCCTTGTTCAATACGTCCGACGACCACTGACAGGCAAAATAATAATTAAATAAATACAGTTTTGTTATGAAACCATCTCCGTGTTTGATTGTCAAAATGGCTGGAACAAGCCAGAGTGTCTATATTTATTAGCAGCACGCATATTTGTAGAAGTGTAACAGGCATGATTCATATATACATGACAGTGATAATCAGATAAATCGTTACAGAGAGAACTGACTATACAACAAAATTAAGAAGATCCTATCCGAAAATACCAAAGTTTCGCGTAACTTTTAAGTAAAATTAAACAAACACAAAACTAGAACAACAACACAAAATAAAATACAACTTATCTGAACATTTTTTAATTATCTGAACATTTATTGAATAATTTTTTATTCTAAAAGTGACTTCATTTATTGCGAAAATATAAATTTTGTGAAAAAATATTCGTTTCCCCTCCCCTACGTACACTTTTTTTCGATAATGACTGTTCAAAACTATTTATAACATTTAAAAGTCGTTCATTTCGTTCATTTCAGAATTTTCAAAGTAAAGTTTCGCGTAACTTTCAAATATAAATAAAACAAATATACTAAATTAATACAATAAAATAAAATAAAACACTAATTATCTGAACATTTATTGAATTAAAATACAATTTTTAAAATTCTGAATGTGACTTTAATACGACCCAAATAAAACAAAAACAAGTCACAAACTTTCCAATAATGACTGTTCAAAACTATTTATAAATTTTAAAAACCATAGATTTTTATATAATGAGAAACTCTAATTTAATACAGTAAGACAAAATAAAAGGCAAATTTGTAGTTTAGCGGCGTAAATTATTTAATAGACAAAAACATTATAAAAACTTTTTATTTTATATAAAACACATTATTAGACCAGACGGCTGAAAGAAAACCCGAAAAAATTTCATTTTTATTATTTTTTTTCATCATTTTTTATTAGACTAAATGTACGGCAACCGAGACCGCCATATTGTTTTTAAAATTTGGCCTTTGTAAGGTTTGACAGATTGGCCTTTTTAAGGCCAAATTTGGTCTTTTTTACGCTCTTTCATGAACTGTTTTTGGTCGCTATTTTCTTTTTGTAATAAAAGAGCGTAAAAAAGGCCAATCTGTCAAACGTTAGAAAGGCCAAATTTTAAAAGCAATACTGCGATCTCAAATATCCTACATCTAAAAAAAAAATGACGAATAAATAATAAAAACGAATGTTTTTCTGGTTTTATTTCAGCCTTTGCGTCTAATAATATGTTTTATATAAAAATACATAGTTTTTAGAAATTTTTGTTTGTCAAATAATTTACGCCGCTAAACTATGAGGAGGAGCGTGCAATAAGTAATGCCCCTGACCTACTTCCCATGTTAGTAGAGCAATGAAACTTGGCACAGTTATTAGTCTTTCTCTACATAGGAACCACCCAGAGTTATGCATTTCTCCCATCGTTTGATGCAGCTCTGGAGACCGTTTTTGTAGAACACCCCAGGTTGGTCCTCCAACCACGACGTGACTTCAGAAATCAAGACTGCATCATCTGGGAAACGCTTTCCTTTCGAAAACAACTTCATAGCTGTGAAGAGGTGAAAGTCAGAGGGTGCAAGGTCAGGAGAGTAGGGAGGATGGGGAAGGATTTCATGACCACACGCCCGTGCTTTGGCGACTTGTGAGTTGTGGACCGGAGTGTTGTTCTGCAGGAGGACGGTACCTTTGCTGATTTAGCCCGGCCTCTTGATTTTGATAGCTCCCCTTAATTTCTCCTGTAATTGTGGTACCCTTTGACATCACTACTCCATCCTGGTCCCAGAAGACTGTGAGCATGACCTTGCCAGCGGAGGGATGCACCCTTGCCTTCTTTGGAGGTGGTGAGTCCAGGTGCTTCCACTGCATTGACTGGGCTTTGGTCTCTGGATCACAGTGATGGACCCAGGTTTCATCCTGTGTAATCAGTCTTTTGAAAAACTTTGACTCATCATCTTGGCACATCTCCAAATTCATCCTCGAACACTCGACGCGTTCTCGCTTCTGGAATGGTGTGAGCAACCTGGGAATCCATCCGGCAGACACCTTATGCATATGCAAATGGTCATGAATGATTGTTTCAACAGAGCCTGTACTAATCTTGACATCTTGGGCTATTTGACGAATAGTAATGCGCTGATCTTTCAAAATGGCAGCCTCAACTTGACGGACAGATGCCTCATCAATGGCAGAAGGGGGGGGGGGGCGACCAGGTCTGGGAGCTGTTTCCACAGACTTCCGGCCATGTTTGAATTCACGATGTCAGCGTTTTACAAGGTCATATGATGGGGTATTATCACCATAAGTTTCGTTCATTTCCTCCAAAGTTTCCTGTAGTATGCGTCCTTTCAAATACAAAAACCGGATCACTGCTCGACATTCAACAGGCTCCATTTCACACCTGACTCAGTTCAAACACCTGTAAAACAAAAATCACGATTAGTTCAGAGCTGTAATTTGCCACATAACCCGTAGAGATATAAATCATTGCACATGCAAAATTTCAGCTAGATCAGACAACTGGAAGTGGGTCAGGTGCATTACTTATTGCACAGCCCTCGTACACATTTACCAAATAAAACACGAATTATCTTACCATTTGTTGAATTAAAATAATTTTTTTTTAATTCTGAAAGTGACTTTATTTATTGCAAAAGTTTAAATTTTGTAAAAAAATTCGTTTTCCAAAAACAAATTTTAAAAAAAGTCTCACTTTTTCTAATAATGGTGTTCAAAACCATTTATAACTTTTAAAAGTCATACATTTTCATAAAATGGCAACTTTCCTTTATTTTAGAATTTTCTTAATTTTATTTTAATTCAATGAATGTTTAGATAATTAATGTTTTATTTTGTGTTGTTGTATTTCTTTAGTGTATCTGTTTTGTTTTTACCCAAAAGTTACGCAAATTTTTGACATTTTCGAATGGGGTCTTCTTGATTTATTTTCGCATTGTTCTGAAAGGAGTTCTTCACAAATGAAAAACAAATAGTTCAAAATAACCAAAATGCAAAAGAAAAAAAAAACTAATCATTGTCCAAAAAGTTTTTATGAAAAACTAAAAAATGAACGAAGCGTCGATTCAGATCAGTGCCGTTTCAGATTATGTAAATGATTGAATCGAATCCGGCGGCATTTTTCAGTAAGACTGTCCCAACAGATCGGCGATAAACCAAATCGCCACTTTATATGGGAGACGATGGGTAGTGATAAGGTGTAAAGACTACACATTTAAAATAAGAATAGTTTTAAGACTGGTAAAGTTCACACTAAAATTGTTCGTAATGACCTGTAACGTAACGGATATAAGTGTTGAGTATAATCGGTTTTAAGCAGTAGTCGTCTGGAGGTTGAAGGTTCAATCCTCATTGCGAGTGATATTAAGAATGCAGTTACGAATTATTTAAAACTTCTTCCGGCTGATGGCATTGAATGAAACAATAAATATTCGTCCACACTCCTTCTTGCCAACTCCCGACTTCAACTAAACAACCGCTCTCTCTCTCTCTCTCTCTTTCTCTCTCTCTCAACTGTCCCAAAAAAGAAGACTACCCTTATTCGAAATGTTTAAGATCACATACCCGCCCGCTCGACAACATCGCCGACCACAACGCTGTGTGCCGTGGTTTTCTTTTCATTCGTCTTCTCTTCTGACCGTGTCGTCGCCCCTCACATTGGGTGAGGCGCACGGATTCACAAGTATAAAAAATAAGAAAAAGCAAACCCCCAAAACATAAACTTCAACACATTTCGCAAATATCGGTTTCACTCTGAATGCGTGTGTGACACCATCGACTATCTACACGCTAAAGTCCACAGCTACATAGTCGTCTCCCGAGGCATTATTAATCTTAATACCGCCTCGCAACACGACTAATTTCTTGATGAGCCCCCCTTTAAGTAATTCAATTTACCAAATTTTCTAACATCAAAGTGCATTTTATTAACACACACAGAAAGGCCCAGTATATAAAATCAATAATAGGTTCTTTGATATGACAGAATTGCGTTCGAGATAAATGTTCCTGTTTAAAGCACAATTGAACCATGATACTTGATTTTTCATTTTAAACTTAAATTTAAGTTATTATAAGCACACAAGCAGATAGGACAGGCATATAAAATCAACAAGAGATTCTCTGATATGAGGTGCGCGTTCGAAATTAATACTTCTGTTTACAGTACAACTGAACCATGATACTTGACTTTTGCATTTTAAACTTTAATTCAAGCCGTTTTATATAAATAATTTTATTAAATCAAAAGTAGGTTCACTATAGTGCAAATAAGACTACAATGCATTGTGGGGTAAGTCACTGTGAGGGGCATATGAAGCTTCTTCGTGGTGCAACGCGGTGAATCTCCAACTAGAGCAGGCAATTTATTTGAAAAAAATGGAAGGTTTCACGGATTACTAACGATTACTACTGTCCCATTAACTAGTGTACACTCATTAAACCTTTTCCTCGATTGACCTCTGGGCCTTAATAAGTGGTGACTTCTTTGTAAAAAAAAAAAAAAATCAGTTGCCGTCAGATCTGCATTTGCTTCGAGCCACACAGTGCGATGTGCTTCGAGCGAATTTAGGAAAACTCGGCCTGGGAAAACTCGTCTCGGGAAAACTCGTCTCCGGAAAACTCGTCTCCGGAAAACTCGTCTCGGGAAAACTCGTCCCCTTTCGCTAGGTAGGAAAACTGGTCCCTTATTGAATAAATATCGATTGAAAACACATTTTATGATCGTTCTTGAAGGAGATATTGTTTTTTAAAATAAACTATAGCCCCCCCCATAATATTTTTTTTTAAAATATTTTTACTTGTTGAATGTTTGTTTTTTGTTTTTTTTAAATAAAATCGATTTTCTAAGTGTCCGTTTTCTACCTAACTGGCTAAGTTCTTAGTGATTTAACTTATTTTAAAGCGTTTATTATGTTCATACAAAGTTAATTACAATTTTTTTTTGTTCTTATTTTAACGATGTTTTTTGGAGTCATAAAAACAATAAAAAAAACAAAACCCAAAAATTAAAAAACAGGGAGCGATTCGATTCTTCGGTACGCTTTTGGTTTTGTTTTTTAATTATGATAGTTTTTTGTTGTTATGTTTTTGTTTTCTGTCATACCAAATGCACTCATGCGTTATTTAAAATTATGATTTTATCAATTATCAACAGTTATTGTCGTCCTGTCAAATTTTGCAAAAATTAACTAATAAATTAAAAGCGAAATATTTTTTTGGCGCGAGAGATGCCATGTGCTAACAATCTCTCGTTAACTCATTTTTAATTTTTTTAATTTTTACTTCAAAATTCTAAAATCAATCATTAAGAGAGAAAGTAATCACTAAATAAATTTATTAATCAATTTTATTGAAAACTCCGCTATCGTTTATCAAGAATCTTTTTAATTTCATTTTTTGTTGGTTGCTTTTCGAAGGGAGATATAGGTTTTATCCCCCCCCTCTCTCTCTAAATTATATTTTAAAAAATATTAAAATTTATTATTTTCTTTTTAAAACCAAATCTCCCTCAGTAATTTCTTTAATTTTCTATTTTTTAACGATTATCAAGACCCCCTAAGATACCGGGCATTATTTCTCGTTCTCCCGTAACACTCGACCGACATGTTTTTTGTTTGTTTTCTGTTTTTTTTTTCTTTACCAAATAAACGATTCCAAATGAATTAAATAAACAACATAGTCGGCGAGGTAGAAAAATCGATTTTACCCTTTTATAAACAACAGTATATAAGTAAATTCTTTTTATATTAATATAAAAAAAATATGCGGTCTCGTTTATGAACATAATAAACGCTTTTATTAAAAACACAAAAAAAACATTAAACAAGTAAAAATATTTTTTTTTAAATATTAGGGGGGGGGCTATAGTTTATTTTAAAAAACAATATCTCCTCCAAGAACGATCATAAAATGTGTTTTCAATCGATATTTATTCAATAAGGGACCAGTTTTCCTACCTAGCGAAAGGGGACGAGTTTTCCCGAGACGAGTTTTCCGGAGACGAGTTTTCCCGAGACGAGTTTTCCCGAGACGAGTTTTCCCGGGACGAGTTTTCCCGGCACCGCTTCGAATCACAACCTGCCTTCCACTGTATCAACTGAAAAGTGTCTTCAACTGCTGCAAACACAAGACTGTCCGTAAATTGTATTTCACTGTCGTAAACTATACCAAAACTTTTTGTCATTTCTAAAAATGCTCGTAAAATAATTTTAAACATATTGACATCCATTGTTCGGTCCTTTGTTTCGGTTCTTCACTACTACACCTTGATTAATAATCCTACTTTAGTTTCCTTCGTGTGCATTGTTGAACAACTTCCTATATATTTGTTCTGTCGATAAACTTATTTCCTCGGAGGAGAAATCCTTCACGACTGAGACAATTTTTATTTTTGTTCCTTTCTCCACGTCAAAAAACAACCCTGGTGTCTAACTCTGTCTCGTGAGGAGGCGAAGTAAATAGGAACATAAGTGTTTATCTCATATAGGTGGAAGGTTCAATACTTACTAGAGGCGATATAAACTAAGATTACAAACACCCACAGATTTACAAAGGAAGCGACAAAAGTGGCTGTGAGGAAGGCGTTGAAACAATATCTCGAAATATTTTATTTTATTCAAAATCGAAAAACGGCGTGAAATATTTCCCTGTTGATGGGAGGATGAAAATTGCGGAATGGGAGGAGAGGCAACAATGTAACCTGATCTAACACTGGGAGGGGGGAATGTCGAATGATATCTGTGTTACTGTGGGACTGTGCGCAATCACGCGCGTGTCTCGTCGCCGTCCCAGGCCGCCTGGTAAAACCATAACGGCCTGATTTACCGCAAAAGTTGGATACGGGGATGGAGAGAAAAATATGAGGCGAAGGACTTCGGTACTGGTTGCGTCGATAAAACATTTTTAAGAGAATAAAAAGCAAAAAGGTAAAAAAATATGATTATAACTGAACATTGAGGTCTACTTTTATCACACACACACACACAAACATACGCACATACACACACGCACGCACGCACACATATACACGCATGCACACACACGCACGCACGCGCACACACGCGCGCACACACACACACACACACATAACAAATTAATAACAAAAATCTATATTCCAAATTTTAAGATATTGACCATCTTACCGTTTATTCCTTTAAGTAAGTTGACATGCACAATTCTTGACAGCAACTGTCACGTAGCGCAAAATCATTCATTTAATTATTTTATCAATCAATGAATTTATTTCGCCCTTAACTCATCAGAAGTAAAAGCACTTACAATTTTAAAAGAAAATGAAAGCATATGGGTATGAAAACAAAATCTGGAAATTGCAAGAGAAGTTGCAATTACCTTTTCCTTTTTAAATTTTATCACGCAATCTTTTTATTTTTATTTTTCTTGGTCAACATCTTGAAATTTGGAATATAGGCTTTTGTTATGTATTTGTTATATGCTCTCTAATTACATTGAGCTTAATGAATTAAAGGATTGGTATAAATAAAAGGTGAAATTTAATTGAAGGTACATATTTCCACATACACACACGCACACACACACACACACACACATATATATATATATATATATATATATATATATATATATATATATATATATATATAGGAAAACTCGTCCGCGGAAAACTCGTAACCGGAAAACCCGTATCCGGAAAACTCGTACCCGGAAAACTCGCCCCTTTTTGCTAGGTAGGAAAATTGGTACCTTATTTAATAAATATCGATTGAAAACACATTTTATGACCATCCTTGAAGAAGATATTGTCTGTAAAAGAGAATAGAACTATTTATATTATTATTTATTTATACAGACATATAACAGGCTTTGCTACACTGACATGACAATGTTTCCATCTATAGTTGTTAATAATTAAAATCTCACCGGGATTTTTCTATAGGTGTTCATATTGATAAGTAATTTTTCTATATGGATTATTTATAACTACGGATCGAAACATTGTCACGCTATGTCTGTATAAATAAATATTAATATACAAAGAGTTCCAAAAGTCTTGGGCACATTTTGACATTGTATATCTCGAGAACTATAAAGGGTAAGGATCTGAAAAGAAATGAAAAGATCATATTTTTTTTTTTTAAAATCTTAATGCATTTGGCTTTAAAAGGGCACGACTTTCATCTTAATATCATTCATAGTTAAGCAGGTATAAGTACTTGAAATGGGTCCAAGACTTTTGGAACACTCTGTATATTACCACACACACACACACACACACACACACACACACACACACACACACACACACACACACACACACACACACACACACATCTTCTTACATGTTTTATCATAGTTAAAAACACAGATGACGAATAATACATTTATTAAAATACTAGCGGGGTTGCCCAGCGTTGCCCAGGGTGTTTAGGTGGTAAGGAGTCAAAGAAAGTTGTCTGGGTGTATGTAGGTGGTGTAGTTAGGAACCCCGAAAAAATATGATAGTTGGGGTGGAATCAAAACAACAGTAGGCAGAGGTGTTTAAAAAAAGCGGTAGTAGGCAAGTAGGCAAGTAGGCTCGAACCCGTTACGCGAAGGCAAAAAAAAACCATGACGTCTTTGCAGATGTCTTCATCACGCGACCGAAAGTCAGGTGAAATTTAATGACGTCAATCCAACGGTGACGATGACTTGCTAAGCTGTCGGCCAAAAAAGTATCCCTTCCTTGTACAAAACTGCCCAGATTAGGGTGAAGGAATGTTTTGGGCCAATTTTTCAAAATTTGCCGTCTGAAAGGTGGAGCTTCAAAATGATACCGATCTGGTGAGGATCTGCTGCCTTTGTCGAAAGTTTTTGCGACACACACACACACACACACACACACACACACACACACACACACACACACACACACACACATTTTGCCCTTTATCTATATAGATTAAGAAGCTAGTTTTATGCCCAGTTTTATAAATGCTGTCCAACAAGCATTAACAATTATGTGAAAAGCGCACTAATTAAGGATGTCAGGTGACTCACTGGATTCAGATAACTTGTGCACTCGAAAGTTGTACCATCGAAACGTAACGTTATGGGTACGAGTTAATATTATTCTGTGCCTTTCAGGTTCAACAGCTTTGTTTTCTGGATACCTAGCTGCACAGAGTTGAATAGTCACAGTGGGTAATGTATGACTTACATACTTCCAACAGTTCTTTCTGATATATATTTCCAGGGCGTATGTGTGCATTTGTACCCCTTTGTGTAAATAAAGAAAGCGCGCGTTTGTGTCCTCGAAATTAGAATGTTCTAAAGTCTCAAGTTACCGTTAACGGACGATAAGAACGAATTAATAAAGATTGCATTCCATTTTTTTTCTTCTTTATTTTTTTAATCTTTTCAACTTTTCATCTTTCTGCCAGATAAGTATTCCAATCGTAAAAAAAAGAGTGAAAAAAAAAGGAAAAACAGAAACGAATCCACATAATGATATGTTCCAGGAAGAGATATATTTGTTTGAAGTAGCCGAACAGTCTTGACTGCAATAATTGAATAATATAATCTAGAAAGTCGCCTTAATAATTGTTCGTAGTCGTAGCTGGTCATATGCCGAAAGCTTAAAGCTTAAGCAATAAGCTATTGGCGCATCTTTCGACGAATCTCCTAAACTGCTATCCCGTCCATATTTATGGTTTACACTAGCTAATCATAATCTTGCGTGGAGGAACCCGGATGTATTCATATTTAGTTCATCATATGAGATGCGTTTATTCAATATGCGTGTTTAGCCATGAAAACAGTATTTTCAAATGAAGTGTGTCCGATGATGCAAAGAGACACTTATAAGGATGTGTGGACGAACGAATCTAAAATTGCTCTTTAAAACCCAAGCGTGACAGACTGACTGACGGTGAGATATTCTTATAAAGTTAATGCGACCTAATTGAAACGCATGAGAGACCGATCGGTAAAACATATTACAAAGATAGGTAAACAGATCCAAAAATGTTTTTAGCAGGACAGAGCGATAACTAACACAGCCTATTATATAACACTTAAGTTAGATCACAAAAATAAAGAGGTTATATATATATATATATATATATATATATATATATATATATATATATATATATATATATATATATATAAGATACATAGTTATCCGTGTGTTCAGTTAAAGTTTTTAGCTTTCAAGCGTTGAGTTAAAGAACGTTAATTTTTAATCTTCCCAATTAACTACTTAAGTATGTTATAGTATATTTTTCTTGTGGTCTCTTGATCTCATCGGATTCCAGAACAAGGGTTAATTAACTTTGGTGTATTAGATATTAACATTGTTAAAAGTTAATTAGTTATTATCGATCTATCGATCTATCTGTCTATCTATTTATTTATCTATCTATCTAGTGATATTGTAAAGATAATTTGTATTGGGAGTTATTTATTGTTTATAGAATAAAGTGTTGCAATGGTTTTTAGTTGAGGATGTTTACATAAATTAGCTTAGTTAAATATAAACAAAATAATCTTGAGCAGACGTGCGTGACAGAGGAGGTCACTTTAAGGAGACGTGTCTTTTAATCGGTTACCTCACTGGAACTGAGGTCAGGAGGTCAGGAAGTTTAGTCAGTCGGAGAGTTGGAGTTTGATCAGCGACGTG
>NC_136516.1:8122500-8155000 GCF_053919585.1 Euprymna scolopes
GTGTATGCACGTTTATGTATATACGTGTCATTCTGTGTATGTGTGTTTATCTATGTGTGTATGCCTATATGTGTATATGTGTTTCTATGTATCTGTGTGTGCATGTGTATATACGGCATAATCACATTGACACACCGGTTCTCGTCAGATCACCAAAATTAAGCAACGTTGAGACTGGATAGTACCAGATGGCTGACCATTTGGGAATTCAAGGCACTGAATGTGTTCTCCGCTTATCTCGGCATTGTTTCCAGTCGTTTTGAACCTCCATTTGCCACTGGTATTTAACAACGCCGACTTAGGAGAGATGTGGTTGGAGATTGCGCTACTCTTGCTACAAAAATTCCACGCACAAGCACCCTTAATGTGGGTGTCCATAGTCTGTCAAGACTGAAGGAAGCTACCATGTGCTTCTGTGTGTATGTGAGTGTGCATATGTATATGTGTATGTGTGTTTAGGTATGTATGTATAAGCGTGCATGTATATGTATGTTTATGTATATGCGTATCATTGCGTGAATGTACGTTTATGTATGTGTGTATGCCTATGTGTATATACGCGTTTCTATGTGTATGTGTGTGCATGTGTATATGCGTGTTTCAAGAATATGTGTATCTGTGCATGTGTGTGCATGACTATGTGTGTATATGTGTTTATGTGTGTGTATGCGTGTTTTAATGGTGTGTGAATGTATTATGTGTGCATGCCTATATGTGTATGTGTTTATGTGTGTGTATGTGTGTATGCGTATTTTAATGGTGTGTGCATGTATGTATGTCGATGTGTGTGTGTGTGTGTGTGTGTGTGTGTGTGTGTGTGTGTGTGTGTGATCATGTGAGCACGTAATTTTATTCGTATAAGCTTGATAATATCAAGTTCAAGACACGTTTAATTAGTGAGATTTTACTCGTTCAAATATGGGAATAAATTTCAAGTTTGCTGTAATAGGAAACAAGATGTCATATAGCTTAAAAAGAGATGAGAAGAAGAAGAAGAAGAAGAAGAAGAAGAAGAAGAAGAAGAAGAAGAAGAAGAAAAAGACGTCCATACTCCCATTGAGGACCTTAGATGCAAGAAAGCCTACTACTCTAATAGTTTCTTTTGCAATGCTCGACTTTGGAATTTCTTTTCAATTTCCTGCTTCTCTGATTGTACTAACCTGCTGAAGTTTAAATGTAATGTGAACAGACATTTGGCTGCTGAACTCTCCACAACTCCCTGTTAGACACGATCTTAAATACTAGTCCCTTGCGTTCCAAGTGGCAATATGCCCTGTTTGGGTTGAAAAAAGTAAGAAGAAGAAGAAGAAGAAGAAGAAGAAGAAGAAGAAGAAGAAGGAGGAGGAGGAGGAAGAGGAGGAAAGGCGAAGAAAGTTCGTTGCAAAAAAGGTGGCATTTTGCGGACTTAGTTTTTAAGATTCGTCTTAGTTGTTATAATTCCATGTGGTTTTGATGAGCGTCCCGTATGGGTTCGAAAGGCTTCGAAAAGAAGAATTCTAGGTTGGTCATGTGTACCAGCGATACACAATAAGATATGCCGAAAAAGCTGACTCAACAGGGCTTGCAGTTTGTGTGATTCTTCCTATCAAGCATGGAGAGGAAACAGGGGCTGAAAGTGTGAAAAAACGTGCCCACATTTTATTTTTTTATATATTTTTTGACAAATGAAGCATCACCTATCAAGGCCCGAAGTCTAATCGAGTATAAAGTTCAACAGGTTGTCGAGAGGACAACATCGTGATGATTGGTGACAATGGTTCAAACGAGACGAAATTTGATGATTAAAAAGAGCGACCAACAATACATTGTTTACATTGAACTCGAAACGACCATGTTGTAGTACTCAACTAAAGTTTATTCCTAGAACTGTCTGTCTGTGGAGCACAATATCGCAGGTCTGCTCCCCAGCTACCTATAGCATGGTCGTTTGGAAATCTAATGTAAACGAGTTCTTGTTGAACCGTCCACTTAAATAATTAAACGCTAATCAAGTTTCACCATTGCTGATCATCACGGCGTTATTCCAAAATCTATCCGATACTCATTAACCCTTATCAGTGAATAACCCTTGGGTCTTGATAGGGGGGTGACACCTAGTAAAAAAGAAAAAAAAAAGGTTAGCTAGTGCGGCAAAAGTGTTAAATAGTGGCATGTGGTTGTTTTTTTTTTTTATCCAATTACAGAGAACGTAAAATTGACTTCACTGTTTCTAATATAATTAAACAAATAAAGAAGTGTTTGCAACAAATCCGTGAGAATACTTTCTCTTTTGTTTTACATTCCGTAAGAACAAGTGCACGTAGGAACATCTTTGTGATTGTCAGTCGGTTCGTTCATGGGAGTGCATGCTGTTTCGTCCGCTCTCGACTCTCGGCCGATTAGCTGATCGATGTTGCATACAAATCGAAGTGATTTACCAATAAACGCACGCGGTTTTATCTTCAATCAGAACATCTCCAGATTTTAAATTTAGACCAGGGAACATGACTGGCTTATTACATTGCAAATCTGTTTTCAACAGACGTGCACGAGATGACTTCGCAAAACCACACCTAATCTCTCCTGGAAAGCAAGTACACACACACACACACACACACACACACACACACACACACACACACATGCATATATATGCATATATATATATATATATATATATATATATATATATATATATATATATATGCATATTTCATTAAACAACAGTGACAATTCCAGTTTGTTTCGTTTCCAATCTCTGATTTCGAGTTGGCGAGACATAAATCTAAAGTTCTGCCCGAATATGACCAGGAACTTGTCATATCTGCAAACGTTTTCGACTCTCAACAGTCTTCATCAGGCACATAATAAGTTATATATATATATATATATATATATATATATATATATATATATATATATATATATGATTTTTTTTCATATTGTTTCGATCTGCGTATACCTCTATGTTGTAGAGGATTTTATGATTTTCACTTTTCAGTACTGTTCTGGTGTATAATGTTTGTCATGTTCAAAGTAAAACGTTTTCATAGTTTACAGGGGACTGTATTTATCATACAGTCGTGCCTGTTTTCATATTATTTGGAGGTTTGTTTGCTGCATTCACTTATTATGTGATTCACTGGTTCTTCTCTTTGTACACAGAGTCTACAATTATTTTTTTCTGAGTTTCATCTGCTGTAACTTTGATTTAGTTTGTTCTGATCGCATTGTTCTGTGTGACTGTCGCTAATGATTCCGTTTCTATTTTCTTTACTACAACGGGTAATCGCGTTTGATGTTGCGAGCCTGTTTCTGCTCTATCGGTATTTTCTTGGCAAGTGCTCGTCTGAGCTCCAATCTATAGTCCCACTTGCTAAACTTTCACGAAAACACTCGTCTATCTGAAACCACTATCAGTAACTTCGCCTACTCTTTATCTGTGCCTAAACTTAAACGTAAATTCCATGAACAAAGCTTCTTTCTTAGAACTGCATGCCTATGAAACGCTCTTCCTTTTTCCTGGTTTTCAGCCGACTACAATCTAGTAGTCTTTAAGTCCAACGTAAACAAATTATTGATGAACCGTCCCCCTTAAGTAATCCAATTTACCAAGTTTCCACTACTAACGATTACTACGGTATTGTCCCATTGACTGCCGTGCGCTCATTAACTCTTATCCTCGAGTGGCCTCCAGGCCTTGATCTGGTGACTCCTACGTAAAAAAAATGTGGGATGAAATTGCGGATTAATACTTTTTTCAAATGTATCATTGTGCAACATAATAGGTTTGAACTTCTCTTCTTATCTAATCGGTCTCGCACTATCTACAAAGCTCCAACTCTTATCCGATCGTCTTTCTACCTGGGGATGTAATTAAAAATAAAGCTCTATGCTAAGACAAAACAACTTTACTCAGATAAATGTCAGGAATAGTCTAATAGTAATATTTATCAGAGCTTTTACGTTCACAGCGACATCAGTAAATATCCAAGACGACGTTTTTCTTTTCTTTTATTTATAATTTGAAAATTGAAAATTGTAGAAACTTTAAAAAAATATATAGAGAAATATTAATGAGGTTCAGGGCTGGGAACAGGAATAGACAAGAATTTTTATCTTCCTTCCGGTGGGAGACAACGCTAGGATATCTTTCTAGCATATAACAATCAAAACAGAAAAAATATATAATTTTTTAGGGATTTTATATAGATTAATAATCATTTCGGATGGGAGTGATATTTGTTGCAGCTCTGCGCTTATTTTACAAGTATTTCAATAGATTGTGCTCTGGCCAACTTGCCGCAATTGTGACACTCTAATGTAAGTAGTTCTCACCAATCTGACAAACAGCAAAATCACACCACTTCACTGTTTTCCTCAAATTACTTGGCTTTGCAATTCCGTTTCTGCTACATGTTTTACTGTAGTCTGATATGCATTGATTTGCACATCAATGAGGTTTCGCCCCTAAAAAGACTAAAGTCAAACGGGCAGGGAAGTCGAGTTCTTGGAACCGAATTGAACAGGTCGGAGTGTGAAATGTCGTAAGAACGCTAACAAGATTTTTTTTTATATATTTATTTATTTTTTTTAATTACAAGCTATTCCGACATGAAATATAAAGTTAAGGCGACCGAGACGAAAGTGAGAACTTTGAAAATTGAAAGTGTCAAGAAATAAAAAAGATTAAAAGGATTCACGTCGAACTTTGAACATTGAAAGCGTCGAGAAATGGAAGATTGAAATGTGATCAGAGTTGGACTTTTTTCTAATCATCGTCGTATAATAGAGAATTACGAGGCGACTGATTTTATGTGTGTGTGTGTGTGTGTGTGTGTGTGTGTGTGTGTGTGTGTCCGCGCACGCGCGTGTGAGGAGCTAGTAAAGTCTAGCAGTGTTTGAGGAGTTAATAGTGACTAGCGGTTTTTGAAGTTGATGTGATTGCTGATCTGAACACGGGTTTATGTGAGATGGTCTTTAAGGATCACGAGGGGGATGTAATTTGATATACATTGATTTGCATATCAACTAGGCTTCGCCCTCAAAAAGATTAAAGTCAAGAGAGCAGGAAAGTCGAGTTCTTAGAACTGAATTGAACAGGTCGAAATATAAAGCGTCGAGAATTTAAATATTAAACGGTTCGCGTCGAAAGTTAGACAATTGAAAGCGTCGAGAAATGGAAGATTGAAATGATGAATAACATGAGTAGTTTTTTTTTTTTCTAATTGTAGTTGTATAATGGAGATTTTCTTTTGTGTGTTTGAGTAACTAGTAAAGTCTAGTAGTGTTTGAGGACTTATTAAAGTCTAGTAGTGTTTGAGGAGCTAGTAAAGTCTAGTATTGCTTGAGTAGCTAATAATGTCTAGTAGTGTTTGGGTGGCTGGTAAAATCTAGTAGTGTTTGAGGACCTAGTAGTGCCTAGCGTATTTGCATTTGATGTGATTGCCGATCTGTGTACGGGGTTATGTGAGATGATCGTTAAGGATCATGGGGGATGTAGTTTGATATGCATTAATTTGCATATCAATGAAGCTTCGCCCCCAAAAGACAGTATAAAAAGACTAAATCAAGAGGGCAGGGAAGTCGGACTCTAGGAATCAAATTGAACAGGTCGGAGAATGGAATTTCGTATGAACATTGACAGAAATACCCTTTTTCAATTACATTACGAACTGTACTAGCATAAAGAAATTTCAATGTAATGTGAACAAGCGTCTCTCTGCACAACTCCTAACTTATGTGCCTCTACGAATCTAGTCCCTAATTCGCTATTGCCTTTTAGCGATGTACTGTGCGTGAAATATAAGTATTAAAAATGTCCCTCTTAAGTTATCTTTGATAACCATTCTTTGTAAGAAGTAAATGTATGTAACGATATGTAAATGAAACTGTCTCATTTTATTAGTGTGTTTTACTCTAATAAAATCGATTCCTAGATATATATTTTTTGCTTCTTCGTTTTTTTTTTTTAATTATATATATATATATTTTTATACTCGTTTGGATTCATTCTCTTACGAGTCGAGTCTCAAAATAATCCTTAAAAGTCTGCGTGTCTAAGTGTCGGCCATTTTGACTCTTTCAATAAAGACACGCGTTAAAACGGTTTTTAGATTAAATAAATACGAACAAGTATTTCTTTTGATGCGTCCATTCAAGCTAGGTGCTTGACGATGAAAATGCTCGTTTTAATTTAAGTGTGACAGACCGACGAATATGAAATTTGACATATAAGCGTGACAGACAAACAAAACAAATATTTGAAACTTAAGCTTGACAGATTGACTAAATGACTAGAATGGCATTTCAATCTTACGTGTAACAGACCAAGCATATGTGTGACAGACCAATGAAAATCATATTTCATAATTAATCGTAACACACCGAAGAAAGTCGCATTTGTTCAGTAACTAAAAAGTCTTGAGTCAATTCAAGCCAAAGTTTAAGCACATACTCAAAGCAATTGAAACACCAATTCTAATAGTCTTCTTATATATATATATATATATATATATATATATATATATATATATATATATATATATATATCGGAAGAAATAAATATCAAAAGTCTATTCATATATTTGATTATTTCTTATTTTTCAATGGTTCTTTTTTTTCTGAAACGCTTTTATTTTTATTAATTTTCCGTCAGAACTTTTCAACTATAAGTTCATAAGATTATTAAAAATAAAATTAAATGGCAGATTTGATTCGTTGTTTGAAATGCAAAATGACTTTCCAAGAATCGATTTCGTTGATAAGAATAAATCATGATTTAAGTGTGACAGACGTACGAAAATTCCATTTAAAAATAAATCATAACAAAAAACGCATTTTAAAAATAACTATACAAACCTTGAATCAATCCAACATAAGGTTAAAGCGCATATTTAAAGCAACTAATGGTTGAATAATTCTACCGCTCCAGTACATTTCTCACTGGCGATGAAATTTTCTACTTGTATAAGAGCCAAGTACGTCCTAGGAGGGAGTACCGTTGCTACATCTGGGCAGGAGTTGCAAGAAGATTGTATCCTGCTGGACAGAGTTCAAAACCGACCTCGTAATCTAGTAAGCGATCCCCTTTTCTCTTCTCTGCAGTCTCTTTCCCACAGAAGAGACGTTGCGAGCCTTTCTCTATCATTACTTTCACGGTAAGTGCTTGTTTGAGCTCCAATCTATGCCCCCCCTTGCGAATCATTAAAAAAAAAAAGAACACTCGTCTAGCCAAAATCACTATCAATAAATTCCCTCACTCTCTATCAGTACCTAAATCTAAACGTGGATTCCATCAACAAAGATTCTTTCCGACAATTGCCCGTTTGTGGAATTCTTTTCTCGTGGTCTGCTTTCTAGCTGACTCCAATATTGTCTTCAAGTCCAACGTAAACAAGTTTTTCTTGAACCGTCCTCGTAAATAATCTGATTACACCAAATTTTCAGCACAAATGATTATTACGCTACTATGTATCGTTGCCCTTACATACAAACAAAGGAAAGAACGAAAGAAAAATCCGGTCTGCATTTTTTTTTTTTAACAAAAGCATTTACTATCGTCAATCTCCCGTTCTGACACCAATTAAAAGTCTCTCGCCACGTCCATATTGCCCGGTAAACACTTTTCTTCTCCAACCTCACGCCGGCCAAAGCTAGCCATTTCTCGCCTTCGACTTTACATGTATATTTTCTTCGACGTCTACTTTGTTTTCCTCGACCACGTGGTGCATTTTTCTTTTTTTTTTCTCGCGCACGCTTCCTGATTTGCATATGTGCTATTTTCGGCTACTATTACTAATCTCTTTGCAAGCCAACCATCCTTCGTTGATGATAATATTTTCCCACGCGCTCATATACATTATGTTACAACTGTCCCAATGACTACTGTATCCTTATCCTCGAGTGGCCTCCGGGCCTTGATATGTGGTAACCCCTTTGTAAAAAAAAAACCCCAAAAAAAACATACCAATTCTCATAAAGTAGATTTAAAATATAAACATGTATTTTTATACTGTAGAGCCACCGTATATCAAGGCCTGAAAGTCACTCAAGGATAAGGATGAATGAATATGAGGTGAGATAACACCGTGATGATCGGTGATGGTGAGAATTAGCTAAAACTGATTTAATTGAATAGACGGCTCCAAAAGAACTTGTTTACATTCGACTTGCTGAAAAAATAACTTTGACCTGACAATCCAGTATTAAAAGCTCTTTCATGATTTTTATTATATTTTATGGAAGTTGACGATGGATCAGTGGTACACGACACGGACTAACGACCTGGGTTGTCCAAGTTTGAATCCAGTTGGTTCCACAAAATCATTTTCGTTTATGAAGTTGGCAAACTTCACGTGGTCCCTCCCGTAAGTAGCTGAAGTCTATTGAAAAAAAGAATTCGGATTAAAAATTATCGGGGAAACCAATGCCAACAATAGAATCATCTGAGTGATACGATATTATGATGATTATTCCTTATTAGTAGGTCGCCCGGGGTTGCCCGATCGTAAAATACGCATAAATATCATATTTTAGTTAATACAGAAATAGAGACATGTGCACGCGAGCATTATTTTTTTTCTTCTAAATAGGTCACTTCTCATAATGAAAAGAAAAAAAAAATACTCAGGCTGGGATCGAAGTCCAAACCTAAAGACAGTGAAGCAAGTTCGATAACCACTAGCTCTTTACATAGATATTCAGCGTAAATGGAGACGCTCTGATATTATTGTAGCTCTTTTGTTAAAACTGCAAAAGTATTTACCCAAGTTAGCAGGGGCGCCCGGCGCAGCCAGGTCGTAATTTTTTTTTTTTTTTGTTATAACTGTGGTTATAAAAGCGATCGTCGAAATCATTGGTGTCATACCCCTATTATGGTCAAAAAGCATTTTAACAGTTTTCAAACCTACTTATTCTTGACATTTTTTTTTTACACAGTGATCACCACTTATCAAGGCCCGGAAGCCACTCAGGGATAAGGGTTATTGCAAGTACATTACGTTAGTGAGGAGATTTGCTGAAATGTTTACTTAAGGGGGCGGTTCATTAGGAATTTGTTAACATTGGACTTGAAGACATCCAAGTTGTAGTCCGGAGGGAAGCAGGTAGACGGAACAGAGTTCCACAGGCGTGCAGTTCTAAGAAAGGAGCTTTGTTCATGGAATCCGCGTTTTGATTTAGGCACAGATATAGAGTGGGGGAAAATTTTCACAGTGGATTCAGCTAGACGGGTGTTTTTCGTGAAAGATTGGCGAGGGGGGACCAGAGATTGGAGTTCAGACGAGCATCTGCCATGGAAATAACGATAAAACAAGGATAGGCTCGCAACATGAAGAATTTGTCATGTTTCACGGTTGCGCATGCGCATTCGTGAAACAGTTAGCAGACAAATAAAAATTCGATAACTCTCAAGTAACAATTTTTTTTATTTTTGATACTTTAGCAGCCATTTTTACTGGATGACACTGATTAAAAAATGTCCAAATGTCTGAATAAACCATACACAAAATTTCAAGTCTATGCGTCCAAAATTCTTTGAGTATATAGATGAAGAAGTGTCCTCACACACACATTCTCATTTTTACAAGTATATTAGAAGATGTATCCGGCGTTTCCTGCCATCAAATGTAATATTAAATTCCTTAAAAAAAATAAAGTAAAAAAAAAAAACGGAAAAAAACTGAAACATGTGCATGCGAGTATTATGTTTTTTTCTAAAAAGTTCATTTCTTGTAAGTAAAAAAAAAAAAATACTCGAGCTTAAATCAAATCAAAAAAAAAAAAAAAAGTCAAGTACGATAACCATTAGGCCAGCTTGACTTGATCTTTAAAAGGCGTTTTCAAACCTACTTATTCTTAACATAATGTTAACAATTTGCGCATGCGCAGTCATCAAACAGTTGACAAACAGATAAAAATCCGATGACTTCAAAGTATCAATTTTGAATTTTGACACCTTAGCAGTCCTTTTTCCGGGTGAAAACATATCGAAATGTTTTCCACATGTCTGATATCCTATATACCAAATTTCATGTCTATGCATCAAAAATTCTTTGAGTATATAGATTGAGAATTGTCTTCACACACACATTCCTCACTTATATATATATATATATATATATATATATATATATATATATATATATATATATATATATATATATATGGCGGAGAGCGCCCGGTCGTAAAATATACTTAAATATGATATTTTAATTTGTCGAAAAAAAAAAGTATTTGGGTTCTATCAGCTAGAATCGAACCTGAAAGCAAAACTGTAGACCTCCAAAGCTGGTGATGTTACCACTGTACCAACGTGAGACGCTATGAACTGATTAAAAATAAACTAAGATGAATGTACACAATGTCTAACGATTTTTTCAATTTTGACCCCTTTTTGACCCCTAAAAAACTATTTTAACCGGCTAAAGATCCATAAAAAAAGACATCCATAAAAAATACAATCATTTGAGGCTTTTAGCGCCGCTAGACGACTTTTAGTTTCGGTAGAGATCGAGTTTGAAAATATGTTGACAGACAGACAGACAAATAGCCTTTTATATATTAGATTTATAAAGTGTGTACCGCGTACCGGAAAACGAAATGAGACTAACGAAATGAGACTTCATTTGATCTCATTTCGTTTTCCGGTACGCTCGATCTGACTTTTTGATCACCCGTCTTGTCGGCCATATTAGATATTTATCGTTAGTTATTTAGACGAGACATTCATATTTAAATCAAGATTTTCTCTAGTTCAGATGAGTGCAGTAAATAAACTTTTAACTCGAAATGACCCCTAATGTACTAATGTATATCATGAGACACAGAAAAGAAACATTTATAATGCGTACACAGCTTCTCATAGAACCACCGACCGCTTTCAATGGATTTTACCAGAATTTCCCCTTTTTAAGAGTTTTTTTTTGGGGGGGGGGGGGTCGTTTTCTCGTCAGAACCTTGCCACTACAAGTGATTGATGAAAATAAAAGTAAAGAGCAAATTGGATTCGTTCAGTTAAAAATATAAACTAATTTTCCACGAGTCGATTTCGTTGAATACCGAATAAATATGAATCATAAAATTATCAGTCTTATAAGTTGGAGGAGAAGGATGCGACTGAAAACGTGATTTGAGTATCTTCATTAAAAAAGAAAAACTATATTTACCCGAATTTCAACCTACTAAACCGAAAGGCATCAATTGAATTGGTTGAGAGTTTCAACTGTGGATTTTCAAAAAAATTTAAAAAAATAGAAAACCGCTAGAGGTTTAAAGAAAACCATGGAGTAAAAACAATACGTTGATGAATATATAAATAATTTTTGGGTTTCCATTTTTATTTTCGATCATTTTGGTCGATTAATTCTATAACAAGCATGTGTGTGTGTGTGTGTGTGTGTGTGTGTGTGTGTGTGTGTGTGTGTGTGTGTGTGTGTGTGTGTGCGCGTGCGCGCGCTAGGATTATATTTTAATTAATGCAGAATTCTTATTTATTATTTATTATAAACAGAAATACCATAGGCATTAAACGTGAAATATATATACGCATACATCTATATATATAAATCTCAAACGTCTGTGTGTATGTATGTTTGTTTATAACGCTAAAACTTTTGACAGACACAACCAAAGTTGACAAATTTGGTATCAGATTGGACGTTGATCACCCGGATGACAAATATCGAAATTTCACGTCAAACGGACAACTAGAAGGGGGTGAACTGATCATTTTTCTCCCAGGGGGGGGCCCCAAAAAACCTGTCATTTTAACGTTATTCATTACGTGTCACGTGACGTGACGTCAGCTCAGTAAAATGTCGGCTGCGCTGAGATACATTAAAGCTGCCTTCGAGGAGTAATTGATACTATAACACAGTTAAATATTAGTTTTCGACTCGAACCGTTATTACCAACGGAATTATCGCACTCCAAAAAGCAGAATCCCAAAATTACACGAAAATTGAAGTAGGGAAAATGTTTTTATTTTTGCTTGAAATTTTTTCCGGCAAAGATGAGTTTGCTCTTTTCAATGTAAACAATGCTTTAGCCATTTTGTTTTTACCTCCTACCTATGTTAAAATGAAAGAAGGAGGGGTGGGTATCAGTATAAGGCCGCTTAAATACACGAAAATTAGGTCGCGTGCACAGTTTTCCAAAGAATTACCTACTATAAAAAAAAGATGCACATTTACCCTCTTCTTTCACTCTCTCTCTCTCTCTCTCCCTCTTTCTCTCTCTCTCTCTCTCTTGCCGTCTTTCTCTTCTCTCTCTCTCTCCCTTTCTCTTCTCTCTCTCACCCTCTTCTCTCCCTCTCTACCTCTTTCCTAACTCTCTCTCTATCACCATATTTCTCTCTCTCTCTCTCTCTCTCTCTCTCTCTCTCTCACTCTCTTCTCTCTCTCTCTCTCTCTAGACCTCTTTCTCTTTTCTCTCTCTCTAGACCTCTTTCTCTTCTCTCTCTCTCACCCTCTTTATCTACTCTCTCTCTCACCCTCTTTCCCTTCTATCTATATTAGTACTTATCAAGGCCAATAGGCAACTCGAGGATGAGATTTCAAACGCGCACAGTACTCAAATTTGGGAAAGAGGATGGAACAACTTTCTCTTCTGCCTCTCTCTCACACTCTTTATCTTCTCTCTCTCTCTCTCTCTCTCCCTGTTTCTCTTCTCTCTATATTAGCACTTATCAAGGCCAATAGGCAACTCGAGGATCAACTCGACGATGAGAGTTCAAACGTGCACAGTAGTCAAATTTGGGAAAGAGGATGGAACAACTTTCTCTTCTGCCTCTCTCTCACACTCTTTATCTTCTCTCTCTCTCTCACCATTTTTCTCTTCTCTCTATATTAGCACTTATCAAGGCCAATAGGCAACTCGAGGATCAACTCGACGATGAGAGTTCAAACGTGCACAGTAGTCAAATTTGGGAAAGAGGATGGAACAACTTTCTCTCCTGCCTCTCTCTCACACTCTTTATCTTCTCTCTCTCTCACCCTGTTTCTCTTCTCTCTATATTAGCACTTACCAAGGCCAATAGGCAACTCGAGGATCAACTCGACGATGAGAGTTCAAACGTGCACAGTAGTCAAATTTGGGAAAGAGGATGGAACAACTTTCTCTTCTGCCTCTCTCTCACACTCTTTATCTTCTCTCTCTCTCTCACCCTGTTTCTCTTCTCTCTCTATTAGCACTTATCAAGGCCAATAGGCAACTCGAGGATCAACTCGACGATGAGAGTTCAAATGTGCACAGTAGTCAAATTTGGGAAAGAGGATGGAACACCTTTCTCTCCTGCCTCTCTCTCACACGCTTTATCTTCTCTCTCTCTCTCTCACCCGGTTTCTCTTCTCTCTATATTAGCACTTATCAAGGCCAATAGGCAACTTGAGGATCAACTCGACGATGAGAGTTCAAACGTGCACAGTAGTCAAATTTGGGAAAGAGGATGGAACAACTTTCTCTTCTGCCTCTCTCTCACACTCTTTATCTTCTCTCTCTCACCCTGTTTCTCTTCTCTCTATATTAGCACTTATCAAGGCCAATAGGCAACTCGAGGATCAACTCGACGATAAGAGTTCAAACGTGCACAGTAGTCAAATCTGGGAAAGAGGATGGAACAACTTTCTCTTCTGCCTCTCTCTCACACTCTTTATCTTCTCTCTCTCTCTCACCCTGTTTCTCTTCTCTCTATATTAGCACTTATCAAGGCCAATAGGCAACTCGAGGATGACAGTTCAAAAGGGCACAGTTGTCAAATTTGGGAAAGAGGATGGAACAACTTTAACGGGAGGATGAGTTATTCAACGACACCAACCTATTTTGTTATATATATATATACATTTTGTAGAAGCTATATATATTACCACTTATCAAGGCCCATAGGCCACTCGAGGATGAGAGTTTAAACGTGCACAGTAGTCAAATTCGGGAAGGAGGATGAAACCGCTATAACAGGAGATTGAGTTATTCAGCAACTCCAACCTATTTTGTTATATATATATATATATTCTATCTATATTAGCACTTATCAAGGCCAATAGGCAACTCGAGGATGAGAGTTCAAACGTGCACAGTAGTCAAATTTGGAAAAGAGGATGGAACAACTTTCTCTTCTGCCTCTCTCTCACCCTCTTTATCCTCTCTCTCTCTCACCCTGTTTCTCTTCTCTCTATATTAGCACTTATCAAGGCGAGGATGACAGTTCAAAAGTGCACAGTAGTCAAATTTGGGAAAGAGGATGGAACAACTTTAACGGGAGGATGAGTTATTCAACGACACCAACCTATATAGGGGAATTCAGACTTATGGAAATATATCTAGCATAATCTATCTATTATATCTATAAACGTGAAAATGTGTGTGTGAGAGAGAGAGAACAATTCTCAACCTATATACTAAACAAATTTTTTATCTACAGATTAGAAAATTTGTATATAGGGTATTCAGACATATGGAAATATATTTAGCATAATCTATCTCTTATATCTATAATAAAAGTGAGAATGTTTGCGTGTGTGTGTGTGAGGTAGCAAGAGAGAGAGGGAGAGACAGAGCGAGAGAACAATTCTCAACCTATATATTCAACAAATTTTTCATCTACAGATTTTAAAATTTGTATATAGGGTATTCAGACATATGGAAATATATCTAGCATAATCTGTCTATTATGTCTATAAAAGTGAGAATGTGTCTGTGTGTGAGAGAGAGAGAGAGTAAGAACAATTCTCAACCTTTATATTCAACAAATTTTTTATCTACAGATTAGAAAATTTTTATATAGTGTATTCAGACATATGGAAATATATCTAGCATAATCTATCTATTATATCTATAAAAGTGAGAATGTGTGAGAGGAGAGAGAGAGAGAACAATTCTCAACCTATATACTCAACAAATTTTATATCTACAGATTTGAAAATTTGTATGTAGCGTACTCAGACATATAGAAATATATCTAGCATAATCTATCTATTATATCTATAAAAGTGAAAATGTGCGTGTGTGTATGAGAGAGAGAGAACAATTCTCAACCTATATACTCAACAAATTTTTTATCTACAGATTTGAAAATTTGTATATAGATTATTCAGACATATGGAAATATATCTAGCATAATTTATCTATTATATCTATAAAAGTGAGAATGTGTGTGTGAGAGAGAGAATGAGAGAGAACAATTCTCAACGTATATATGCAACAAATTTTTTATCCACATATCTGAAATATCACATTTGTATAGAAGTAGAATTTTGGATACCTATTTTGATACCTAATAAAAGAAAGGACGCTCTTTGGGGCGGATTTTGATGATAACAAGTCACTAATAAGAAATTATAATAAACATTGAAATAATTTAAGAATTTTACCAAAATAAAATTGCATGGTAATCACCCAATTTCTGCCACAAAATTTTGATTGGCAAAACTCATAAACAGAAAATATATATTTTCTAATTTCATCTTTTTTTTTACATAATCTGATTTGATGTTTTCCTTAATATTCAAATCACTATATTTTGCTGCTTAATATCAAATACAGCAAATGAGTTATTTTTTATGCATCAAACAATTACATTTTCTCATTCATCCAAACTAATCACTAAACATCAATTTCATATTTTCTTCACTAAAATATTACTGTGCTTGATGTCATCAAGTGGAGCGGATCATTTTTTTTCATTTGTTCACACATTTTTCCAATTTATATATATTTTGTCTAAGATTCTTAGCCTATGTCATTGCACACCAAGCTGTTTATTAAAAGTTAAGGTTCACTGTAAACACATACGTTACACCAAAATAAAAACGCTTCGGATAATGTCTTGATATTCAATTCAGTTTCTCACATGACATCTTATGAAGTTAGTAGAAATGTTACAGACTTTTGAATCTCAAACACTTTCAATACTGTGCACTGATATTTTCTTTTTTGGAATATAAGCACATTCATTGATTGAGATTGTCGGACTGACTTCCTCATCTTGGTTGTTATTGTCACAACGTTTCGGCCGTTTTTGCCCTCCGGCCTTCGTCAGGTGAACGGTACAGACAATTACTAAGCACATTCATGATTTTTTTTTTTTACAAACGCCAACAAATGTCACATTGTGTAGCAATGTACTGAAACAATTATAAAAATATTTGTTTTTATTTTGGATGATGCAGGGCATCCGAAGAGAGATTTTTCTAACAAAATGAAAGTATAATTTTTAGCAATAGGTATCTAGGAAAAGGCCACTACATATGTTATAAATTCCAAATTTCCACAACCTGGCAAATACTGGTACACGCTAGCAAATTTAGATTTGCAATTACAGAATATGATTCTAATTTTTTCCTTTGTTCTTTATTCTAACACTACACTAAGTTTACTGTGTTATTTCGCTACAGTTGATATTGTGTAGAACAATAAGAAAATCATAGTGAACAATGCATTCAACAAAATTTCACACACATTTCTAGATACCTATATCTAATAAGTTCAAAAGAAAGGACACACTTAGGGAGGTATTTTGGTGGTCAAGTCACTAAATAGAGATTAGCTGGTTTCCCGGCATAGCCCAGGATGTAATAAAGATTGACTGAAATACATGTTCTAGCTGGTTTCTAGGCGTTGCCAGGGATGTAATATAGACACATTATGTTGTATATTACCTGTTCTCTTCTCCCTAAGGTAAAACAATTTCATATACATGCTGTAAATTACCTACGCTAGGGATAAAACATGAACAATACCAGTCCTAGGGTAGATAAAACAAATAATACATAGAGATGAAAGATTCCTCTCCCCTAAGAATAAAACATATATTCAATATCTGCTTTTGTTTTTTCATTGTTTATACGGTCCCGAGCAACGCCGGGTAGCCCTGCTAGTAAATAAATATAGAAAGAAGTTTGTGTTTACTATAAACTTTTTACGCAAATATTACGTAAGTATAAATCATGTAGAATATCTTCATTAATATAATAATAGTTAAAAAAATAAAAATAAAAAAATAGATGCGCAAAATGAATGCCGATGCTCAAAATGACCCCTACCTTTACTTAAAAATTCACCAAAATCCAGGAAATTAACAAATTTTAATAAAATTTTCAGTATTTATTAAATAATGATCACGGAATATATTGAACTCATTATTTTTATTTGAATCTTAGTGGAAATGTATTATTTTATTTAAAAAAAAAATACCTTTACTAAAGTTATGGTTTTCAGTAGTAAAAAAAAAAATGAATGAATTTATTTTGGCTTTTTTATGAAAATAAAGCATAGTAAATTATAACAACTAAATAATAATAATAATTTTACAGAGACATTACAAAAAAAAAAAAGCCCCACAAGTCCGTATTAATGAATTCGATATAACTCGAAGAAAAATTAATTTCTCGAACTACCGATATTACCATTATTTAATTAAGCATTGTTTATTTAATATTTTCACATACAGAAATTATAATTGCAAAAAAATATTTCTACTTTTCTTTTAAAATTACAAGTTTGGCATAAATTTTATATGTATGATTTTAATATTTTCCTTGCTTGCATGAATTTGAAACTTTCGGCGTAACATAATTTTTAGATAATCTTGAACAATAATTTTAAAAATTAATTTAAAAACAGGAACATAGAAAAATAATTAAATTTAAAAAATGGTAAAAATGATACAAACGTTCAGGATAGAAATGTACGGATGCACGTCTGGGGAAAAAAAGAATACCATACCTCCTCCCTTCTTTTAATTACATGACGTCATTTTTAGACAGCCTCCGACTAACTGAAATTTTGGGATTCCGTAAAATCCGTGTTTACAAAACTTCCGTTTGTTGCGATTTTGCGAAAGGCAGAATCCCTCGCTTTTTTAGCTAATTAAGCTATTTTTTGTAAAAACAAGGTGTTTTTTATTATTATTTACTTTAATATCTTATCATTATAGAGTCATGGTTTAAAAAGTAAAAAAAAAAGGTATTTAGGTGCCATCAGCTAGAATCGGAACTGTAGCATTCAAAGCTGGTGACGTTACCACGGTACCAACGTGACACGCATATGAACTGATTAAAAATTAAAAATAAACTAAGATAAATGTTTAAAAAAAATGTTTAAAGATTGTTTTCAATTTTGATCTATTTTGGATCCCTTAAAACAATTTTAACCGACTAAAGACCCATAAAAGAACGACTAGGTGTGTCAGAAATTTCGTGAAAACATAGTGAATAATTCCACCCCGTCTTTCCAAGCTTATAACTACTCGAAAAATGTAATTCAAGCCCTAATTTATTTTTCAATTAAAGGAGCAAGGACCAAGGTTTCATTAAAAAAAACAAAAGAAAACGGCGTTTAAAAAAAAAAAGGTTTTAAACTTCGAACTTTACAGGTAAATTTCTAAAAAAATACTACTTTTTTTTAAAATTTGAATATATTATTTATTGACCTTTTTCTTCAATTTGTGATATATAACACTTTGGTGAGTAAATTAATTATTTACTTTTTAATAGACACTTGAAAATGGAGGGGGGGGAGGCGCGAATTAAAAAAAACGTTTGTCTAAAATATTATATTCGGTTTATTGGAAAGAGCATAAAATTTCACATTGACTCTGAAAATATCGTAAAAATAGAATCAATAGAAAAATTTTGATAGATTTTTAAAGTTTAAAAATTGAAAAATATTGAGTTCGTAAAATTCATTACTGTTTTTAAAAAAAGAAAAAATATTTCTATTACTTTTAAAACAACTTTAATAGTTTATTTTGGAAGTATAATCCATAAAGAAAATAAACAACCCACTTTTAAAAGAGAAATTACGAGTTTTTTTATATTTTATTCGCAGTTTCATGTTAGGGGTTTCAAAAATTCCTACAAAAATTCTGATACACCTAAAGAACGACCCATAAAAATCCAATCATTTGAGACCTCACCTCTGCGACTTTTAGTTTCAGTGGAGATAGAGTTTTAAACTATGGGGACAGATCAACAGACATATAGCCGTTTATATATATATATATATATATATATATATATATATATATATATATATATATATATATATATATATGCAGAGAGAGAGAGAGAGAGAGAGAGAGAGAGAGCGGTAGATCTTCATCATAGAATTGAGGCTGCGCGTTTATAGGGAAGGGATTATATAGGAAACAAAGCTGAAGAGGAATGGGATAGATGTGAGCGAATCGTAAAAGATCGTTTGTTTGCGTTTTTTTTTTAACCTGGTCTTTTTGGCAGGGACTACCTTTCACGATTTGTTTGCGCATCGTGGAACAGCGATTTTTAATAGGGAAACATTGTGGAAAGCAAGCTTCCCCTTTTTATGGGTCGGTCGATACCAGTTGCTGGGCGAAATTGGCTAGGGAGTTGCTGGCCGCTGTTGTTGTCGCCGAGGTAAATTGTGGGCTTGCAGCAATGCAGAGGTAGGCGAGAATAATTGGGTTTAGGTTTGATTAGGTAGTCGTTGTCGCACTACCATAATCTGCTCTCTCTCTCTCTCTCTCTCTCTCTCTCTCTCTCTCTCTCTCTCTCTCTCTCTCTCTCTCTCTCTCTCTCTCTCTCTCTCTCTCTCTACTCTAGTCTAATCTCTTACTCATTTTTATTTCCAGGTTGGCGCCTGCGTCAAGAGCTCAGGATCAATAAATGAATAAATGGCAACACATTTTAAGGACGTGCAAGACCGGGAAATACCGGAAGACGTTCAGAAGATTTCAGTAACGAAGGGAAGGGTAATTCAGGAGCTGGGATGTTCTTTTATAAGGAGTGAGATGATGAAGAGGTTGTAATGATATAGTGAATGGGGAGAAACACATTGAAGAAGATAATGAAAAAAGGAAGAAAAAAGAAAAAGAAGAAGAAGAAAAAGAAGAAGAAGAAAAAGAAGAAGATCATCATCATCATCATGAAGGAGCAGACTTGAAAAAAAAGAAGAAAAAAACGTAGATAAATACAGTAAAAAATAAAGAATCCCAGCAAATTGAACATCAACAATCGAATCACATTCGCTTACAAACAAACATCTTCTCACTAAAAATCTATTTCTTCACAAAAACGAAATTTGCAACAAAACAATTAGATTAGAAATATAATATTTTTGCAATAAATTGTTTATTTTCGGGGATATTTTTCAAATTACACAAGTAAAATGAACTAAAAACCAAAAATAGGAATGCTCAAGATAACATATAAGCCACGGTAAAATAGTGATAAATATTGGGAAAAAGATATTTGAATGCGTGTGTGCGAGTGCGATTGTGTTTGTATGAGTTTCAACGTGAGAAACATGTCTCACATACTCACTTTATACGAAAAGAGGTATCACTTTAATTGTGTGCTGCTGAATAGCTCGTTTCTTAGGATGCGAAAGGTGACAGTGAAGTTTTGGTCAATTTTTGTTGTTGTTTCTTTCACGTGGCCATACTGATGCTTGGTGTATGCTTGATAGTTTAGCACATTTAGTTAATATAGTTTAGCACATTTAGCTAATATAGTTTAGCACATTTAGCTAATATAGTTTAGCACATTTAGCTAATATAGTTTAGCACATTTAGCTAATATAGTTTAGCACATTTAGCTAATATAGTTTAGCACATTTAGCTAATATAGTAGGTGACATTTTTAGCAGAGATTCTAGCTGTTGTTCATCTAACATCATATCCACCTAACCGTGTCAAAGACTTCTGTTCTCACGATCCTGGCTTCATCACTCAGTGTCACAAACTGATATATATTTTTTTAATATTTCGTCTGCATTATATATATATATATATATATATATATATATATATATATATATATATATATATATATATATATATATAAATATATATATATGATAACAGCAAATTCGTTTTTGCATACTGCCATTATTCAATATTGGAAGTCAGCTCAGCCGCACGAAAGTGGCCTTTCAAGCCCCATGAAACTCAGGTAAAATGTGTATTCCATTACATACCAAGTAATGCCTGTGCTTGAAGCTTTTTATAGCGAGGAAAGACTTTGCACCGAGACAAACCCACTCTCTGAACAACTGCCATATTGAACCAAAAAGAAGAGCAAGTCAACATCATTGGATGCAGGTTTTATATCAGGGTTTTCCTTCTCCTAGAGAGGTTGCTTCACCACGGCTTACAGGAGCCCTATCCACCATCCCCCATGCCATTTGATCCACGACTGGAACTTACGTTGCTGGGCACTAGAGCATACTCCACACGTTGGTGGATCATATGTGCCGCAGCTGACAGGGCCTAAACTCCTCTAGAGGTTTCTGTCAGGGTTACCTCACCCGTAGCCTTTGATTAATAGAACCTTAGCCCACAAGGAAGTGGAGATCCAGTTATACGGGGCAGGACATTCGCCGTTCATCAGACTCCCATCTGCATGGCAATGACCACGACGTGCACGTGGGATTGATTTGTCTGGGAGAAGCACAGTGTGACGCAAAGACATCAGTGTGCTTTTAGCACACGTCCACACCAGACCTTGGTCTTGATATATATATATATATATATATATATATATATATATATATATATATATAAATAAGTGAACGTGTCTGTGTGTCTGTCTGTCTGTGTGTTTGTATACATTTTCCTACGCAATAACTCTGTCAATTTTTAGTCTACAGACTAGAAATTTGATATACAGGGTACTGAGATTTGAGAAAATCTTTGTGATTGATTTTCAGCCAGAAATATGGCTGTTAAGGGGTCAAAGTTCAACGATTTTACCTTTGAGAAGTCTACCAAACTCCTCCGACAATTTTGGGTCTAAACGCTTGAAATTTAAGATATAGGTTCCTTAGACATGGATCTAACTTAATAACTTGATCTGAGCCCAAAACAATAAATGTTAAGGGGTCATAATAGGGATCAAAGATAAAAAATTGACCGTTTTTCTTTGCTCAACATACACTTCCAAATACCCGGGCAACGCTGGGCTGAAATGCTAGTATATATGTATATACTTGCCAATGTGCTAACTCTAACAGTAATGCAGAAACATGTTGCAACAAACAGCCAAATATATATATATATATATATATATATATATATATATATATATATATATATATATATATATATATACATTTTCCTACGCTATAACTCTGTCAATTTTCAGTCTACAGACTTGAAATTTGATATACAGGGTACTGAGATTTGGGAAAATGTTTGTGCCGTTTTTCGCCAGAAATTTGGCTGTTAAGGGGTCAAAGTTCAACGATTTGACTTTTGAGAACTCTCCCAAACTCCTCCGCCAATTTTGCGTCTAGATACCTTAATTTTTAGATATAGGTTCCTTGGACATGGATCTAACTTTATAACTTGATTTAAGGCTAAAACAATAAATTTTAGGTTGTTATAATAAAAAAATTGACTGCTTTTTTTTTACTCAACATACACCTCCAAACACCCGGGCAACGCCGGGCTGAAATGCTAGTATATATTAATTAAGACTCGAATTAAATCTTTAATGTATTGATGTAAAAAATTATTATGAATATTTAAAAAGATTTTATTATGAAAAAATAAACAGTGATACAATAGAGAGGCTAGCAATAGTTCTTATACATGTGTATACGTACGTACACATTGCGCGTGCACGTGTGTGCATTGAAGATTCAGACAAAAATGTCAATATTGATTATGTATGCGTCCACATCAAACGGAGATTAATTAACCTTTGACCCGAACTTTTAATTGTGAGTCATTGTTTTCTCTATAAAGAGTTGATTTAAAAATTCCTGAATTAATAGCGACGAACCTTAATCGATACGGAAGTTTTTTGAAATTATATGAAGACCCTTAATTGATGTAGGCAAGTCTTGGTCGATATGGGATAAGATTTTTTTTTATATTAGACCAGGATGATTAAAATGAATTCCCCGAACAGAACTGCTTTGCGCCAATTGTATGTCATTTTACAAAAAAGCTCTGGCGCTACCAGATCACGCTGAATGTACTAGATTCCTGATCTGAAATGCACCAAACATTGATGTTATTGTTTTTTACTTTCGCTTTGCAAAAATCAATCATGTTCTGCAAAGTTAAAAACAAAACAAGAATTTTTCTCTACAAAACAACAAAACAAAAGATAATGAATAAATATTTGAAAATAGAAAGAAGTATAAAATCTCTTTCCAAAATGTCCAGATTTGACATTAAATTTCCCGTAGAGATTTAATATGCCGTAAAACAAAACAAAAACAAAACAAAAAACGAAAACTTACGAAAATCAACATGAAATAATACGAAATTTTATGTCTAGAGTCCTTATTCCATTTTTAATTTATATTCACTACAAGATTTCGATTATAAAAAATGGCTAATGATACACTACCTGAAACTACTTCCCTGAAACTCCTCGGCGTAACATTCACAAGCAACATAAATTGAAACAAATACAATAAAATAACTGCTAAGGCTGCTGCGAAGATTAGTAGGCTCCCCATACCGTGCTAGAAGGTTACTCACACATGAGAATATCCTTTATCTCTACAAAGCTATTATTCGTCCATGCATGAGGTATTGTTGTCACATCTGGGCTGGTGCATCTGCCACTAATCTCTCGCTCCGAGATCGGGTTAAAAAAGAGTTGCTAACGTAATAGGCCCCGCATAGTCGGCCAAAACTCCAACTTCTGTCCCATCGCCGAAATGAAACATCCCTGTGGCTGTTTTACAAGTACTTCAATGGTAAGTGCTCGGACGAACTCAAAGCATTAATCCCCTCTTGGCGTAAATACACCGACAAATCAGACAAACCGTAAAATCTCTCCTACACTGTAGAGATCCATAGATGCCGTAAAGACTTCTACTCAAATAGCTCCTTCCCTCAAACTGCTAGACTGAAATACCCGCCCAGGACCCTGCTTCTCTGACTGTACTGGCATGCAGAAGTTCAATTGTAATGTGAACAGATATCTCGCTGCCCAACTCCCTACATAGTATCCCGGCCAATCTGATCCCAAATAGTAGCCCTTTACGACTTATGGTACTGTGCCTTGTTTGGGATGAATAAACAGTAAACATAGATATACACAGGGGGTAGTGATAATAGTGTCACTCTAAAGCAACATTAAAGCAACACTAAAGCAACTCTAAAGCAACACTAAAGCAACTCTAAAGCTTTATTTTTAAATTTTTATTGAAAAAAGTCAAGTAACTTGATTATATAAAAAACGACCCTAGTGTCTAACTTTGTCACGTGGGGAGGCATTGTAAATAGGAACTTGATTATATACTAGAGCTGACCTATATTCAATGTAGCCGCCTTCAGCTTCAATCACCACCTCGATACGGGTCCGAAACTGGGAGCATGCCTTTTCCACAAGCGTCGCTGGGAGCACAACGAATACTCGGCGGATGGCGGCAATCAGGCTGGCTTTGGTGTTGTTGAAAGTCATATTGGTGATGTTTTCGACGTATGACCAAACGAATAGTCTAACGGGTTCAAGGCGAAGGAGGAGTGTGGACCAGTGAGAGAAGGGTACGAAGTCGTAGCACTCCTGAAGCAAAGCATACGTCTCTTTGGAATTGGGGGCCGGCGTTGAGCCCTGCTGCCACACTTAGGGTCTGCCAGCGGCCACCGGATTGCACCTGGGGATCACCACACTCTTCAGCACATCCAGATACATTTTGGTGTTGACTTTAAAGCCGACTTCGAAGACATGATGTGGCATGATCTGGCCCTCACTTGAAATCATACCAAAGACTATAACCATGGCCGGAAACTTTGTTTTCATCACTCTGGGCAGTTCCTGTTATCTGTAGTAATCCAGCGATGCATTTTAAGGATGCTGGCAATGGTCTCGCTCGTTGAACATTGTGTCACTTTCAGACATTATAGAAGACTCCTATCACTTTCGGGATTTGTACACAACTGGCCAACTAATAGATGGTCAGCAAAAAAAAAAAAATCATAACTTTTCTAGGGCGATAATTTTATTGGTCCGCCCTGTATCTAAAACTTAAGGGGTCTTACGAAGAAATTGAAATTCAGGTGAGCAAAACCAAGGCGATATCAAAAATGCCTTCAACGACCCCATCGCCACCAAAACACAAGGTTTTTACTTGCATAAATAAACTCATTTTGAATTTTGCAAATGTGTGCTGGTTCTGATGGTGCTTGTTTTGATCAATATTTTTTGTTTGAGCTGAAATATGTTCATCTGACTTTAAAAGTTAAAAACCACAAGAATTTTCTAGTCAACCTGATAGTAGCCTTTACGATTCAGTGGCACTGTGCCATTTTTGGGATGAGTAAACAGTAAAAAAAATATGTATATAAAATTTAAGTGGTCTTACGAAGAAATTAAAATTCATGTAATCTTGCTTAATTATGTTTTTCAAGCATAAATCAGATTTAATGCAGATACACAACGAGGAATGAGATCAGTCTGTCAATGTGAATTAAATAAAATGTTGACTGCGACAAAATGAGCTTGACGGAAGGTCGGTGTGTATATCGACCGAAACATTGTGTGAAAACGGCACCGATAACGCAAATATAGTATAAAAGTCTTTGCAATATACTCTTGTTTGGGTAGTGACCGTGGTGAAATAGATCCTAACGTGATCTGAGTGTCCCACATACTATGTAACCAAAAGGACTGTATTTCTCACTAAAGATATTGATATCCTTCCCGTCGTGCCTGCTGTGAGTACCCAACTTTGAAAGGAATTAGAGAAACCGATGCCAACAACAGAATAAAGCCGATCAAAAACGTTATATCCTGTTGATCCCTGTGGATTAAGTTTGTTTTTACTATTTAGATAAATAGATTCACAAGAAACAGTCGACTAGCTACAACCACTACGTATGATTTTCCCCACTCTCTATCTGTGCCTAAATCTAAACGCAGATTCCATGAACAAAGCTTCTTTCTCAGAACTGCCTGACTTTGGAATACTGTTCCGCTAGCATTCACCCCAATGAATACAACATGATAAATAGCCTAATCTAAACAATCTAATGTAAACAGGTTCATGTTAATCCGACCTCATAAATTTATAACTTACTATATATATATATATATATATATATATATATATATATATATATATATATATATATATATATATATATATATATATATATATATCGACCGAAACATTGTGTGAAAACAGCACTGACGGAGAAAATAGTGTGCGACACTGAAAAAAATGCCTGTTTCAAAAGGTGAGCCTGGGAAGGAGAAGGCGATGATGGAGTAAAAGGAGATGGTAGATGAGGAGCAGATGAAGGGTGAGAGGAATGGTGGAGGAATAGGATGAGATGTAAATGAAAGAAGAGGAGATGGTAAAGAAAGAGAAGGGGGTGGTGGTTGGAGAAGGAGAAAGAAGAGGGAGATGATGGTGGAAGAAGAGAAGGAGGAGAAGGAAATAGTGGAGTAAAGGAGGGAGGAGTAGAGATCTTCTGTTTCGTGCAAAGGTGGCATTTCCTAGGTCTGACTTAAATGAGTTAATTATTTATTGTGCGTGTTTTATGTGAGAGGTCGGAGGTGACTGACCTTCAAACATGACTGGACGTTTTGTACGTTACAATGCCCGAGTTCCGCCATTGATTGTAAAACGCAACCGAGGGTCGTCAGATTAAAGTAAAATACTACAAACCGAAGTGTGATAGAGCGTTGAAAATACTTTTTCACACTTAAACGTGACAGACCGATGAAAAATGTTTCTATTTACTTGCTTCCCCACGAGGGCAGAGTTAGACACAAAATCGGTTTTTAATGTGGGAAAAATCCAGCTCCCCCAAAAGGGGCATTCTGGATAGAAATAAAAATTAAAATTGTCTCAGTTATTAAGGATTTCTCCTCCACTGACCGAGGACAGAAAAGGTGAAATATAATATCAGAACAAATACTACACCTTGTTCCTAATATTATTGCAAAACTTCAGCGAAACAGAACGGTTAAAAGGCTATTTTAAACCGAAGTGAAACGTATCAAAGATAAGTATTTCAAATATAATCATGACAAATCTCACGCCCCCACCACCGTCTCCTTCTTTCTCCTTGTCTGCCTCTGTCTGTCTGCCCCCTCTTCCTCTCGCTTCCTCTCTTACTCACTTTATTTCCGGGTTGGCGCCTGCATCAAGGGTTCAGGATCAATAAATGAATAAATGGCAACTCGTTTTAGGGACTTGCAAAACTGGGAAAGACCGGAAGACGTTCAGAAGATTTCAGTGGCGAGAGGACGAGGGAAAGGGAAAAGTTATTTCAAATTCAAACGGACTCTCTCTCTCTCCCTCTCTCTCTCTCTCTCTCTCTCTCTCTCTCTCTCTCTCCTTCCAGTTTGCAAGGTTCGCGTTTAACGCTTAAGCCAATGATTGAAATATTAGGTTGGCCAAAGACTTTGTTCATTTTGGAAAGGTTTTTATCAATTTTCTGCAATTGTAAAAGTTACACATGCTAAACACAAAATAAACAATTAGGTACAAGCCCAACTCGAAAAATGAGGACGGTGGGGTCTGTAGTCATCCTTGTCACTGTACTTTTTTACTTGACTAAGAGGCATCCCTAGCTAAAGTTCTCACTCGCAATAATCACTCCAGTGGCTGTCCTATATACTGTTCACAAATCAAATCGATGTTTTTGTTAATTCTTTAAATCATCTCATTCCGACCTATTGAAGATCGTTTTATATTCCTATTCTTCAAATCCTGTATTTACTGTAGCGTGTATTTTCACATCAGTGTGTAATAAGCCTCCGTGCATAGAAGTTCAGAGAACTTTTGATTGCACCTATTCAGTTGCCCCCCACCCACGAGGGCAGAGCTAGACACAAGGTCGGTTTTAAATGTGGGAAAAATCCAGTTCCCCAAAAAGTGGCACTTTGGATAGGAACAAAAATAAAAATGATCTTAGTCATGAAAGATTTCTTCTCAATTGACCGAGGACAGAAACGATAAAGTGTAGCATCAGAACCGATACTGCGCTGTGATCTTAGCTCGAATGTCAATTTGCTTGAATTTTAAACGCTTAAATGGAAAATTAAACGGGGCACTACCGACACCTGGTGTTAGTTTTATTACTACAGAAAAGAAACAAATCTACATAAATATGCATGTATATGTGACATGTACATATGACATGTATATGTGACATGTACATATGACATGTATATGTGACATATACATGTGACATGCACATATGACATGTATGTGACATGCACATGTGACACGTACATGTGACATGTATACGTAACATGTTTATGTGACATGTACAGATGACATGCTTATGTGACATGTACATTTGACATGTATATGTGGCATATATGTGACATGCACATATGACATGTATGTGACATGCACATGTGACATGTACATGTGACATGTATACGTAACATATATATGTGACATGTACATATGACATGTATATGTGACATGTACATGTGACATGTATATGTTACATGTACATATGACATGTATATGTGACATGTATATGTGGCATGTAGATGTGACATTTACATATGATATGTACATGTGACATGTATATGTGACATATACATATGACATGAATATGTGACATGTACATGTGACGTGTATATATGATATGTACATGTAACATGTATATGTGACATGTATATCTGACATGTACATGTGACATGAATATGTGATATGTACATGTGACGTGTATATGTGACATGTATATGTGACATGTATATGGTGAAAATGCTGTTAACTTTCAAATAGAGCGCTTAAAATAAATTGTATAAACTTGGTGATAATATTCACATATTCCACTCGGTGATAATATCCACTTTTTTGGTCTACCTAATAGTCTAACGCTAAGCAAAATGACATAAATAACATATTAATGAGCTTTAGAAGAGACGTGAGTATATGGATCCATCCAGAGTGGTGTATCAACTTTTATTCGCGACATTTTATTCGTGCAATTTATTTGCTAGACAGTCATTTGGAAATAAAACAAAAGTAAATTTTGTGAATCGAAATGGTTAGTGCTATGATTATTCTAAGGCATACGTCATTGTTATAAAGTTTATTTGCGTATTTTTGAAATACATACAGCAAAACGAAAAATGGTAAAACAAATACAAATATACAAAAAATAGATGATACTAAAGACAAGATAAGTTACTTTCCTTTCTACCTGGATAAGTTTTGTGTTTTAACTTATTTTAAAGTGTTTATTTACTTTGAAAACAAGTAGTGACAAGTATTACATTATAACAAGAAAAAATCTCTGACATTAGACGGTCATCGGGCGAGTCTTGATAATTGCTCAAATACTAAACAAAATACTAATATTTTGTTTAATTTTGGATTTTTGAGCGATTATCAAAGGTCTTCTTGCGAGGATTATGGCAGCAATGATTAGTTTCTGCTTTAATGAATAGAGTGAACACACGGATTATTTTGAACTGGACCACTCTTTAAATTAAGTTAAACCAAAAGTGACTACTTAGAGTGGTGCCTCTAAGCACCGTAAGGAGAGTTTATATATTCTATCCCATTCAAAGCGAAAGTAGAAGTTTCATAGGAAGGAGCATAAAATTCACAAGCGGTTTCTAGTCGCATGTCCCAGTTAAGGTAGATGATGACGGTAGGTTTTTGCAGCTCTTGCAGGGATGTGTCAGCGTCCCCCTATATACAGCACCTGGTATTCCCAAATTGATCCCCTATTAAGTACTGACCAGGCTCAACGTTCCTTAACTTCGATGATCTAATGAGAATCGGTGTGTTAACGTGATTATGCCGTATATAGTTTATATATTGTGAATGAGTGAGTTCGCACAACATCCCCCTACCAAGTCTTTTTCAACCGTAAAAAACTGTTAATATCTTTTCTGCTTCGGGCCGATAATTAATAGATTGGTGAATTTTCACTTTCTGTCCGATCGTCGTTATTGCAGTGTTGGTTGGGGTGGATTGCGCTCGAACGTCTTAAAAATAGCGTCGATCGGCTGATCCTTGACGGGTAATGTGCCGCTAGTGTCCTCTAAGCAACGTTTGTTTTAACTGATTTTGATAGCATTTATGTATGATATAAACAATATCGCCAATCCTTCCCAAACTGAAGTATTGTTTTTATAACTTAAAATAACAAAAACTTTCTATCCAGGGTTAAAACGTCTTTTAGGTCGTCTTACGCAATTAATATTTTTTCGGAAGGATTTTACCAAAAGCCGATGTCACCTTCCGTGGGAACATGGTTTCAGCAGGTGAGACTTCCGTTGGGGGGGGGAGGTCAGATTTGGCATAATTCTATAGACTTGCAAGAATTGTTGTAAGGTTTTGTCCGTTGACGTATCCTATGCCTTTTTAACGCTCTTACTTTTACTGTGCCTTTTTTAATACTCTTACTTTTACTGTGCCTTTTTAGCGCTCTTACTTTTACTGTGCCTTTTTAGCGCTCTTACTTTTACTGTGCCTTTTCTAATACTCTTACTTTTACTGTGCCTTTTTAGTGCTCTTACTTTTACTGTGCCTTTTTAGCGCTCTTACTTTTACTGTGCCTTTTTTAATACTCTTACTTTTACTGTGCCTTTTAAGGCTCTTACTTTTACTGTGCCTTTTTAGCGCTCTTACTTTTACTGTGCCTTTTTTAATACTCTTACTTTTACTGTGCCTTTTGATACGCTCTTACTTTTAATGGGACCTTTAAAGCTCTTACTTTTATTGTGCCTTTTTTTTTAGTGCCGTTACTTTTAATGTCGCAAATGGAACATTTCTCTTATTTCTCTTTCTTATTTTGAAAATCGGTCGTGCGTTTTCTTTTATGTCGAATTTAGCCTTCATTTTAGTGCATCTGCCTAATCCATCTGAGAAAATACTAAGAAAGTTTTGTTTTAATCCAGCTTTTAAATCCTTGACATCTGATGTCACGTTCTCGACTTCATGCCAGGATGGATTTATTTAAAGATACAAAAGGTTAAAATTATCCATTGAGTCCGTCCCAAACAGACTCGGAAACTTTTAGTAAGAAAACTTTTATTTCTTTAATTGTGAAGTTCAAGTTTACTGATAAAACAATTCTCTCCAAAACTTAATTTTATTGGAAGTGCGAGCTATTTTGTTTTTTTATAAAGTCAGTTTGTTAAGTTTCTTCCATATATGTAGACTAACGGGGGGGGGGCGGCTTTGCGTTAAATACGCTTAAATGTGATATTTTAATTTGTCTAAATTTCGTATATATTATTATAGAGTTGTGATTTCAACAGAAAGAAAATGTATTTGGGTGCTATCAGTTAGAATCGAAACCGAAAACAAAACCGTAACATTCAAAGCTGGTAACGTTACCACTTTACCAACGTGACACGCTTATGAACTGATGAAAAAGGAAAAAATAAAAATTAACATTAATGTAAAAAATGTATAACAGCTGTTTCAATTTTGATCCATTTTGATCCCCTTAACTATTTTAACCTGCTAAAGACCCATAAAAGAACGATCAGTAAATCCAATCATTTGAGATCCCTAGCGTTGCTCTGCGACTTTTAGTTTCAGTAGAGATAGAGTTTGAAAATATGGAGGCAGACAGACATATAGCCTCTTAAGATATTAAATTTGTTATGGAAATATCAGACCAGTGTCTAGCTGTAGTTTAACTGCTTTATTAAATACTGGCAGGCTGCCCGGCGTTGCCCGATCGCAAAATACATATAAATATTATATTTTAATTAATGCAGATTTTTTGTTTATTATAAACAGAAATACTGTAGGTATTAAACGTAACGTTAATTATTTTTTAAAAAATGAAGTAAAAAAAAAGAACGAAAAGAAACTAAAACAGGTGCAAGCGAGTATTATGTTTTTTTTTAAACAGTTCATCTCTTCTCTTCTTCTTCTTCTTCTATATAAATAAAATGAACTCATTTTTTCCCGTCTGATTTTGACATTAATAGGATTAAAAATCAAGATATTTCATGCAAATATAATATGCACAAACGGCAGAACAATATCTGAGGTGTGTTATAGGCTTATTATTTCTCAAATTCCTCGATAATCTTAGATTTCTATAATTTTTCTGCTGAGAAGTCACGGCCAAAATCGGTTAAGATCAATGGAAGTGGTAAAATATTTTCTCTCTAATAAATTCCTCCTCCCCCTGCCACTACTTAACACCGTTTGGGGATCGTTCACAAGGAACAGTTGAGAAGAGAACACCGGTTTGGCTTCGTAGTTCTTTCATGTGAAGTTATTTAAAATCACTAAACTAAGCTGCAGTGCTCTGTGGCGTAGTGGTTAGCGTGCTGGACAATTCACATTATATTTTCACGTTCGCGCCGACCTATCGTAGTCGTTTTTTTTTTTTTTTTCCTAAACAACTGAAATGGACTTTTCTTGGTGGCCGAACTGTTAACGTTGCAGATTTTTTTTTTTTTTCACACTTTATTTTCCTACTTTTACTCATGACTCCGGGTTTGATCCTTCCTACTTACCTACCATAACATTTTTTAAAACTCCCCCCCCCCCGTCCCGGAAACAAACACTCGGGCAACGCCGGGTACCCCCGCTAGTTTCTAATAAAAAAAATACTCGAGTTGAAATCGAAACCAAA
>NC_136516.1:8160000-8215000 GCF_053919585.1 Euprymna scolopes
AACGTAAACAATCCTAAAATGATAAAAGCAAAATAAGAGTTAAATCATCAAATATTATTTGGATAATTATTTAATTAATTAAAATAATAAATTATTATATGATTAGTGTAATTTTAAACACAAATACTAATGGAAATTATTTATTCAAGATAAAACAGTTAACTTTTAGAGTAAAATTTAAAAATAATTAAATTAAAATAAATAGATCAACAAAATAAATAAGAAATAAAATTGTAGTAATTTAGTAAAAAAAATTGAATATTAAGTTGATAAGATTATAAATATATAATAGATCAAATTAAAATAAATATTTTTTTATTAAGGTGATGAGATTATACACACACACACACACACACACACATATATATATATATTACTTAATTTAATCACATAAATTAATATACGAAAGTATGAATTTATGCGTAACCTTTAAGTATTTACTTCAACAGTGCTCAATGCGTAGGTAGAGCTAGGTAGTAAGTTATGATTTAAATAAAATAATTTTTGATTATAAATAAAATAATTAAGTAAATGGTAGAGTCTGAGAAGATTAGATGTTGTAATAATTTAAATTATTTATTCAAGATAAAACAGTTAACTTTTAGAGTAAAATTTAAAAATAATTGAATTAAAATAAATAGATCAACAAAATAAATAAAAAATAAAATGATAGTAATTTAGTATAAAAAAAAAATTGAATATTAAGTTGATAAGATTATAAATATATAATAGATCAAATTAAAAGAAATAGTTTTTTTTTATTAAGGGATATAAATTAAAATTAAATTAAAATAAACAGATAAACAAACTAAATAAAAATAAATTGGTAGTAATTTAGTAAATAAAATTAAATAAATATATAATGGATCAAATTAAAAGAAATATTATTTTTTAAGCTGATAAGATTATAAATATATAATAGACCAAATTTAAATGAATATCATTTTTTATTAGGCTGATAAGATTATAAATATATAATAGATCAAATTAAAATAAATATTATTTTTTTTATTAACGGATATAAATTAAAATTAAATTAAGATGAATAAATAAATAAAATAAATAAAAATAAAATGGTAGTAATTTTGATAACTTATTATTTATTTATTTAGATTAAATATTAAGCTGATAAGATTATAAATATATAATAGATCAAATCAAAATAAATATTATTTTTTTATGAAGCTCATAAGATTATAAGTATATAATAGATCAAATTAAAATAAATATTATTTTTTAAGGGGTATAAATTTAAATTAAATTAAAATAAAAGTGAACAATTATACAAATTAATTAATGAATGTATGATATATTGAAGTAAAATATATGTCGGTAATAATCACAATTTAATAATATCAAATACTTTATTATTACTTTGTGATTTACACATAAAATATAAAATAAATTAAATATGGTATCTACTTTCAATAATACAATGAAAAGAATAAAAGTGGAATATATTAGAATTCAATAAATTAGAGGAAATGAAATATAATTATATAATGATAACTGATAAACATATATGTTGAATATATTTTAAATTTAAAAGCTATATAAAAAAAACTTAGGATGTGTATTTATATTTCTATCCTTCAAGACAAGATCTACATGCCTCTTTTCAAGGTTCTTACATCATTCTTTGGTAGTTTTATTTTAAAAGAGATCGATCTTTCGATCGAGCTTTACAATATTCAATATGATAGATTCCTTTTGCTAAAAGCTATATGAAGTTTATAAGAGACTTAGACAACACGTAGAAATCACCTCATCTATTTTAAAGATTCTATCAAAGCTGCATTTGGAGAATAATATTAACTGGTTGACACCTTACACTGTAGTTCTTGAATGATCAAATCCAAACCAGATGCACTGGACTTGCTCAAGTTGGAGAATAAAAGACTTACTAATTATGTAATGATAACTAATAGACAAACTTATCCTTGATTTGAATAATAGAACTTAGATAATTTATATATATATATATAAAAGCGAAAATGTATGTATGTATGTATGTATGTTCGTTTTTTGTGTATGTCCACAAAAGGCTTTTTTTCCGGGAAGCGATCGGTCGGCTCACACCTTCTTAAAACTTTTTATATGCTGTCTAAATGATAATATGTACGAGTTAAGAATGCCTGTCTATTTGATTTGCCCGACTTTGTAAAGCTAAATATTCTACATTTTTGGATCGCCGCGTGTGGATTCGGCTTTTCCGTATAATAAAAGCGAAACTAATTCAAAGCTAGGCATCCTTCATGGCGTGATCGCCGGAACGTCCAAAAGCAATCAGCTTTGATCAATGCGGAGTTTCTCCTTATATCAGACAATTGCTATTCAATTTGGAAAATCCCCTTTAAATGGGGAGCTGGTTCCCCTCCTCCATCATCTTGGGGAAGCCAAAACTGTCCCGCATTGTAATAAGTAAACAAACCCCAAAAGACCGACCCGCAGTAAATAAAAAACTGACACGTCATCGTAACGCTCCCGCGATGACCTCATTAAGCGGCCACCTGTCAATCAAATCTCTTTGACTTGATTTACTTTTTAACCCTTAACTTAACGCGCTTATCAATTCCTCTCCCCTCATGGCCGAGATGGTTAGGTGACTGGCTTTTTTTCCTTTCGTTTCCATCTTCACATCAAGGTTTCGGGGTTCAAAACTTTTTTTCTTTTTCACCTCCAAACACCCAGCCAACGTTTTTTTTATTTAATACACACAACTCCAAACACCCGGGCAACGCCGGATACCCCCCCCCACTAGTTGATAGTAAAACTCATAAATATATACTAATTTCTATTGAAATGTTTTAAATGTTAATATTATTTAATTTAATTAAATAATAAAATCTGTTTATGATACAAATTGGATTAATAAATAAATAATATATAATAAAATAACAGTAAAACTAGATGAATATATTATGTATCAATATAATTTTTAAAAGTCGTTTAATATAATTAGTTTTGACAAAGGGAAATAACTCATGTAAATATAAAAGTAAATTATCGATCTTCAACTGTTTTTAAACAAATTACGATAAAATATTACAAAAGGAAATTTTATTTCAAAATTAAGTAATGTTAATGAAAAATAAGTTAATGACAATAAAAGTATTATAATTTATATAATAATAAATTTAATTAAAATATTAATAAAAATGAATTATATATAGATATATAATTTAGATAACATCAATAATTGGTATAATAGGAAATAAATATAAAATAAAAAGTAATTGCAACTTCTTTTCTAATTTTCGGATTTTGTAATCATGCCCAAATACATTTTCTTTTCTTTTGATGAATTAATAGGTGCTTTTCTTCTGACGAGTTAAGGGTTGAATAGATTCATTGATTGATATAATAATTAAGTGAATGATTTTGCGCTACGAAACAATAACTGTCAAGAATTGTGAATGTCAACGTAATTAAAGGAATAAATTGTAAGATGGTCAACATCATGAAATTTGGAATATAGTATTTTGTCATTTGTTTGTTATATGCTCTGTAATTACATTGAGCTTCAGAAATTAAGGCTTAGTATATATGGAAAAAAAAGGTGAAATATAATCGAAAACATATTTTCACAGAACACACACACACACACACACACACACACACATATATATATATATATATATATATATATATATATATATATATATATATATATATATATGTGTGTGTGTGTGTGTGTGTGTGTGTGTGTGTGTGGAGAGAGAGAGAGGGAGAGAGAGAGGGAGAGAGAGTGAGAGAGAGAGAGGGAGAGAGAGAGAGAGAAGTCGCCCGACCCGACCTCATCCCAGCTGTGCTATTAAAAAAGTGCTCAGCCGAAGTAGCTCCAGTTCTCTCCAAACTCTACAACAAATGCCTTAATGAATCTTGCTTTCCGAGCTGTTGGAAAACTGCTTCTGTGGTACCAGTATTCAAGAATTCTGGCGAAAGAACTGACCCATCAAATTATCGCCCTATTAGCCTCCTCCCACTTTTTGCCAAAATATTTGAGACCTTAATTAACCATGCTCTAGTCCAGCACCTTACAGATGCTAAACTTCTGACCGACCATCAATATGGATTTAGACAAGCCCGTTCCACGGCAGACATCCTCACTGTAATCTCTGAACGCATATACCATTCACTGGACAAAGCGGGAGAGGGCAGAGCGGTAGCTCTAGATATATCTAAGGCTTTTGACAGGGTATGGCATGAGGGTCTCCTCAGGAAGATTAGATCTTACGGTATCACTGGTAGAATACTTAACATAATTAAATCCTTCTTAGATAAGAGAAAAATCCAGATTGTCCTCGACGGTCGTACGTCTAAACAATATAATATAAATGCGGGAGTGCCCCAGGGATCTATCCTTGGTCCTCTGCTGTTCCTGATATTCATAAATGACCTCCCCGACAAAATTGCCTCTGAGATGGGTATATATGCTGATGACACCACACTCTATAGCAGGCACGACAGGAAAACAAATGAACATATATCTAAAGTAATGGCAGAAACACTAGAGGATGACCTCAAATCAGTAGTGGAATGGGGACAAAAATGGATGGTAACGTTCAATGCCACCAAGACAAAACTGGTTTCATTCAATAATTACAAGAAACCTTCTCTACCACCTATAGCAATGGCCAACAACTCTTTAGCTGAGAGTACGTCTTTCAAGCTCCTTGGCCTAACGTTCACAGGAAACATGAGCTGGAACAATTACATCGAGGGCATTGCCAGGGCCGCTGCGAGGAAGGTGGGCTCTCTCTACCGTGCTAGAAAACTTCTAACACCCGAAAGTATCCTGTACCTCTATAAGGCCACTATTCGCCCATGTATGGAGTATTGCTGTCACATTTGGGCCGGTGCATCGGCTACTAGTCTCTCGCTCCTTGACAGGGTTCAAAAGAGAGTCGCAAATCTGATAGGCCCTAAACTGGCATCAAAACTTCAGCCTCTGTCCCATTGTCGAAACGTTGCATCCCTCTGCCTGTTCTACAAGTATTATAATGGTGAATGCTCTGAAGAACTGCAAGCACTTGTGCCCCCACGACGTGAACACCCTCGACAGACCCGACAAGCTACAAAATCCCACCCCCACACTGTAGAGATCCCTAGATGTAAAAGATCTTTCTACTCCAGTAGTTTCTTCCCCAGAACTGCTAGACTTTGGAATTCCATTCCAGGTCACTGCTTCACCAACTGTACTGACATGCATAAGTTCAAGTGCAACGTGAACCAACATCTCGCTGCCCTAATCCCTACATAGTACCCCAGTAGATGTTTCCCCTGATAGTAGCCCCCTTCATTAAAGTGGCAATGTGCCTTGTTTGGGGTGAAAATGTAATAAAAAATAAAAATAAAAAAAAAATGCAATGCCTCCTATATTCTTTATTCCTCCCTAATCGATAAGAGAGGCTTACAAATTGTATTGTTATGATAGATGAATTATGCTTTAATAACCTAAAAATTCCATCTATCTGTTGTAGATATTGACGACGTGAGACGCTAAGAACGCAATCTCTGTCAACGATGTGCGTCAAAAGCAGAGATGTGTCATTGAATTCCTCCATTTGAACCGATCAACATTCGCCGGCGCATGTTGAACGCTTACTCAACCGATGCAATTGATGTTCGTCGATTTCAAAGTGGCCATAGAAATGTGAGTTATACAGCGCGCCCCAGACGCCCACACCCTCCTGAAAAACACTGTGCGTCACGACGAACTCATTCTAGCTGATCAGCGGATAACGGTGAATTAAATGCATGTGGATATGAATGTGGGTGCCAGTTTACTCGAAATGATGTTTTCCCTAAAATACAGCAAAGTGTTTTCTAGGTGGGTTCCGTGAATGCTTACGTAGAACCAAAAGGACGCTGACGGGAAATCTGTCAGGACTTGTTGAATCAGTACGAAGCCCAAGGTGACGGATTCTTGAACCGCATTCTTACTGGTAACGAAAGGTGGTGTTATCACTATGAACCGGATTCCAAACAGCAGTCGATGAAATGGCACCACGTGCCATCATAAAGAAAAGTTCAAGACGCAGACAAACAAAGTGATGTGCAACGTCTTCGTGGATAGAAAGGGCATCATCCTCCTGGATTTGTTAGAACCAGGGTTGACTGTCAACTCTGACTGTTACACTGAAACGTTAACAAAGCTGAAGGCTCGCATTGCCCAAATACGATAAATAAAAGGGTAACATTCCATTTGCAAGATAACAACGTCAGGCCACACACAAGTTTGAAGACCACAGAATGTGTGACAAAGTTGGGTTGAACGGTGATGTCTTATGCACCGTATAGTTATGATCCGGCACGGTCAAACTTCCACTTGTTGGGACCTCTATAGAACACACTACGTTGGTCACATTTTCCCGACAACATTGCCATAATCGCAACTGTGAAAAAATGAACCGTTTTGACAGTCGCTGACTTTTACGGCCAAGTAATCAAAGCTCTCGTTCATGGCTGGCAAAAGTACCCTGGGAATGATGGTGACTACGTAAAAAATATATTGTGGAGCACAAAAGGTCACTCGTTTTAATGGTACCACTCCCGTATTCATATCTCTTCATCTGTTTAAATAAAAAAAATAGAAGGCATTACAATTGGAATAATCCTTTGCATATATATATATATATATATATATATATATATATATATATATATATATATATATATATATACTCGGGTTTTTTTTATATTCAAAAGTAATGGACTAATGAATTCAACGAGGTTGTTAGATAGTGCTCAATAAAAAGAGCTGATAATACTTGTTTATTGTTATATAAACATGCTCACATCCCGCTGCTACAAATAGCCACTTGTTTCAATCAAACAACAGATATCATCAGGCAGCGACTTGACTATTCAAAAGTTCAATGAATAATGATTATTCATTGAACTTTTGAATAGTCAAGTCGCTGCCTGATGATATCTGTTGTTTGATTGAAACAAGTGGCTATTTGTAGCAGCGGGATGTGAGCATGTTTATATAACAATAAACAAGTATATATATATATATATATATATATATATATATATATATATATATATTATCGTTTTATCTGGTTTAGTTATACATGTTTCTGTTACCGGATCGTATTCTCGATCCAGCAACTTCATCAGACTTGAACAGAAATCTTCTATTCAAGTGTGACGAAGCTGCTGGATCGTGAATACGATGCGCTAACAGAAACATGTGTAACTAAAACAGATAAAACGGTAATAAAAAATATGAAAAACATATATTTGCTATGCAATAGTATTTAGCACCTTCTTCAGGTTTTTACTAATTACCAGTGTTCCTACATATATATATATATATATATATATATATATATATATATATATATATATATATATATATATATATATCAGAGCACAGATGGACGTATTGCAGCAGTAGCAACAGCTAAAATATGCAAATGAACAAGAGAAAAAGATTATAAAATAAAGAACGTGTGCGCAGACCGATGGTCACATTCGAGAGGACAGCGATAGACGTGTTACATAAGTGGGCCGAGAGCGACAGGAAAAGATTTGTCCTTAACGTGGCGGGATAAGTACAGAGTACCACGTGTTTGACTGATTAAACGTCCAATCCTTGTTTTAGCGGGAGTGGGGACTGTAACAATATTTCTACAGACACCAGTGTTTCACGCTTAAAGAGAAGAAACGCCCAAGATCCCTACTATATAATGAATGTTAGCGGAAAAAAAAGTTTGTTTGTTTTTGGAAAAGGATGCTTTTTCATGCACTCTGTGACTCTTGAAAAATCCAAACTAGCTAACTTAATCGTTACTGACGTGGGATTTCTAATGTGTAACATCAATAATTCTTTTTTATGTCTTCGTCCAATTTTTATTTTGCGCGAATCATTAGAGTTCTGTGTGTCAGGGTCCAAATTAAATTCATCGTGCCTTTGTTAGAGCAAAAGTTATCTATCTCTCCCGCACGGCCGAGAGATGTGACACAAGGGTCAGAAAGGGGGATTGAAGAGCCAGATCCCTAGATAAAGAGCCCTCTAACCTGCAAAAAAATAAACTTGTGAAAACGAGTGTAATTCGACTTTCGCTTTCCTTGATGTATTGCTGTATCTTACATAAATTTATTGTAACTCTATGTTCAAGAGATTATATATTCGTGGGATTCATTTTGCTGGGGACCTTTTCCTTCAATACCAAATCCAACAGTCTAGACCAGTTTTGTAATGGCTTTTCCACTCTTAGCTGCGATATGTTGCTGGTGTTGTGCAGGTATAGGTTCACCTTCCCAGGCTTTATCTTCTCTCTTTGAAAAGGAGGTTATTTTATTATTAATCGTGCAAGACACTTCTATCAGACATTTTTTATTAGTATTGTATTTTAAAATTAGTTTATTGAAGGAAAAGTCTGGTCTAATATGGGGTTGAGGCAATTTTGATGAATTCAGAAAATTCTTTTATTGGTCCAAGCTATTGTTATTTGTTTGTATTAATTACATTGGACACGTCCGCGATTTTAAGCATTTTTATTTTGGGCACCCAAGAGTAAACTTTATCGGTACGACCTCTTTGGTCAATGTAAAATTGTAATGGAAAGTAATCATCAAAACCTCATTAAATAAAAACGGATACTTATGCAGAGAACGTCATGTTCCGGCAGTTTACATAAATCGTTGGAATATGACGAAAATCTCAGCCAATGAAAATCACTCGACCAGATGATAACACAGACGTGCTGTGTGTGTAGACAATAATTCTCAGCGGGGGGAAAAATGGTCTCATTTTGTCAAGAATGGAATTTAATGTTAAAATTCTTGTGGAAGCAGAAATTCGGTAAGAATACATTCATGTCCAGCATGAAAGATGTCGTGGACGCTTATCCGGTTAAGCAGCTTCTTTCCACTTCTTCTATCCCTTATCATCCGTCTATGCTGTCGGCAACTACCCTTCAGTCAGTCGAAAATCTTACAGGATATATAGCATACCCACTGACCTTAACAGAAAGAAAAAGTTTTTTTACCCCCGCCCCAGTTTTTTTTTTAACTCTTTAAAATTGTAATAAAAGAATAAAAAATACCAAAAAAATTCAATAACTTGTTTTGCAAAAAAATAAAAAATAAAATGAAATAAAAAAGTACCCACCAAAAGAATCTTTTAAAATGTTTTCGAAAGCAAAAAAAAAAAAAAAAAAAACGAAAAAAAATAGCCAAAATCCAACAACAAAAAGTTTTCGTTTGTTGCTAATTTTTTTTTTTTTACATAGGCACCATCACTTATCAAGATCAAGAGGCCACTCGAGGATAAGGGTTAAAGAGTGTACAGTAGAAATTGGACAATTTAGTAATCGTTAGTAAATGGAAATTCGGTAAATTTGTTAACAAGTGGAACGGCTAATCAAGAACTTGTTTACATTAGACTTGAAGACAACCATATTGTAGTTAGCTGGAAAGCAGGAAAACGGAAGACAATTCCACAGGCGTGCAGTTCTAAGAAAGAAGCTTTGTTCATGGAATCTACGCTTAGGTTTAGGCATAGATAAAGAGTGGGGGGAATTATTAATAGTATTTTCAGCTAAACGAGTGTTTCTTGTGAAAGTTTGGCGAGAGAGGGACCATAGAGTGAAGCCCAGTCGAACACTTTCCATGAAAATAATGATACAGCAGAGACAAACTCGCAATATCTCTTCTGTGAGATAGAGGTTGCAGGGAAAAGAAAAGGACATCTCCTACGAGGCTACGAAGTCTATTTTGAACTCTCTAGCAGCTCCTGCCCAGATGTGGCAACAGTATTCCATCCTTGGACGAACCTGGCTCTTATATAGATAGAGAATTGCATCAGCAGTGAGATATCTACTGGATTGATAGAAGGATCCCACCATTTTTCCAGCGGCATTGGCAACAAATTTGATGTACGAGTTTCATTTAAGATCAGGAGTAAAGGTCCAGCCCAGAAGCTTGTCAAAACTTGAGGCCTCCTCAAGACGAGAGCCATTCATTTCAGCTGATGCCAGATGTGGATCAGAACGTTGATGATGTAAAGATAGAAGCTTGGTTTTAGATGCATTAAAATAATCAGCCAAATATTATTTTACAAAAAAAGTAAATCGATGAAATAAGTTGATTTTTTTAAATTGCATTTTTATTATATTTCCATTTTCTTCATTAAAATTACTCTGCAATGTTTTCTATCATGCTTTCCTTTTTTTTTTTTTTTTCTTAGCGTTTTAAAATTTGATCAGCACTCGGTATATTCCGGTGGTTTACGTAAGCTGCTGGAATATGCCGGTGCGACATCCATGTAAAACGGGTTGTTCTCTGCATAAGTACCTGAAAACGCAATTGTAAAACCAATAGAACACATTTGCCAACGTGGACAAGAAGAGAAGAACATGGCTGAAGTTTATTCCAGTCCTTAAATGCCAAATGAATCTCATCCTGTCGGATTTGAATCAATCGTTTAAAGGGAAATTAAATTCTCATCAGGAAATGAATCATGATTTGATTGTCGAATCTCGTTCTATTTGGCCGGAAACTTTACGCCATTGGGCAGGGGGATCACCCTTTGTCTTACACATTGACAGGAGTCACCGGATCAGCCCCTTCCCGCATGTTGAAACAAATTACTACAATTTGCTCAAGATTTTATTTTATATTTTAAATCGGAAATGCCGCACCTCAATAATTTTCTTTCACTTCCGTTGAATACACATTTTTTGTTTAGTGATAAAAAAGGAAATTAATGAAAGAATTTTGAAGAATCTACCGAGTTCGAAAATGACAAAGGGTTCATAATTTTATTATTATTATTATTATTATTATTATTATTATTATTATTATTATTATTATTATTATTATTTTAACCCCAAACTAGGCACATTGCCACTTTGATGTAGGGGGCTACAATCAGAGATATAAGCTACAGGGGTATTATGTAGGTTGTTGGGCAGCAAGATGTATGTTCAAATTACAATTGAACTTCTGGATGTCTGGACACTTGGGGAAGCAAGGACTCGGAAAGGTGTTCCAAAGTCTAGCAGTTCTGTGGAAGAAACTATTGGAGTAGAAAGATCTTTTACATCTAGGGATCTATACTGTGTAAGGATTTAGCTGCTAGTTGGGTTTGTCGGGGGTATTTACGTCGCGGGGGCACAAGTGCTTGTAGTTCGTCAGGGCATTTACCATTAAAATACTTGTAGAACAGGCAGAGGAATGCAACATTTCGTCGAGGGACAGAGGCTGAAGCTTAGATGACAGTTCAGGACCTATGAGGTTGGTGACTCTCTTTTGAACCCTGTCTAGGAGCGAGAGACTAGTAGCAGATGCACCAGCCCAAATGTGACAACAATACTCCATACATGAGCGAATGGGGGCCTTATAGAGGTACAAGATACTTTCAAGCGTTAGTAGTTTAACTAAATCCGACGAACTTGTAACCCCACAAAAAATAAAATACAAGAAAAGGGAAAAATTAACAACTGAAATTGCCTTGCTTTAAAATTTAAAAATTGGAATCTATTTATTTATTTATTTATCATGGAAATTGCTCGATACAAGGCGTGAAGCTACTTGATGTAAGGAACTAACAATAACGAAAGATGATTATTGCAAAGACATGAGATATCTATTTGGTATTAGTTGTGAAAAGAACAAAGCTGTAGACAGGAAGAAAACAGTGAGCAGGAAGGGAGTTCCAACACCTTGCAGTTCTTGGAAATAAACAACTGGATAAAGATGTATTAGAGGGAGATATCAAAAACGAAAACAAAAACAAAAAAAAAACGAATTGACGAAGGCCACTAGACCAACGAGTCAAACGAGCTGGAACAAAGGAAGCAGGGAGTAGATCAGACAATTCTGAAGAACACATAGAATAATAGTATTTTTATATATATATATATATATATATATATATATATATATATATATATAAAGATTGAGACAAGCAACATCACGTGTGTGAAAGGTTGAACTGAATAAGAAATGGTTGGGCCAATCAAATCACGGATACATTTCTACAGTTTATCAACAACCCTCAAATAAGACAGAGACTCATCAACCCTAAAGAATCCCCAAAGTTGAGCACATTTAGGCTTGCATATAATTTTCTATGCGGGCAGTACACATTACAGATGCGTCAGTAACCATATAAAATAAAACAAATATATAAAATAAAAGCATTGTTTTAATCAACAATTCATATAATATTCTGTTTGTTCTTTACTCACTTAGTTCGTACGTTACGATCTAAAAAAGGTCAAATACAATTTTTGAAGACCAAACTGTTCCAAAAATGCTAAATTTGTGAAATTTGGCTTTTAAAAAGCCAACCTGGTAACTCTGTACAAGAATATGAGAGTGACCTCCCTTTGATGTAATCTCGCTTTTTGGATATCATTATAATAATTAGTGTTGGGACAGTTAATCAGAATCGGAATCGGGAATCGGAAAAATCAGGTATCGGAAGAATTCATGTCTATTTTCCGATTCCAAAACGATTCTTTTAATTGTCTTTATTTATTTGATTTTGTTTTAAGTAAAATTGCTGGTAATAATGATAAAATAATAAATATTTATTGATTTAAAAATATTTATTGATTTTAGTAAAGCTAAAATCGATAGATCACTCTCCACAAGTGTATGTGGACGTTTATGAAAATATCTGCATATTTAACATGTGTTTTCCGAAAATCGGGGAAAGTAACACTTTTATAGTTAAATAATTACAGATTTATAAAGAATCGGAATCGGAATCTGTAATTGTATCGGAATCAGGAAAAATATTGGAATCGTCCTATCACTAATAATAATAAATAATCATTGTTGTAATGGTGTGAGAAAGGAACTCTTAATAATTTTGATGTGCAGCAATTCTTCACTGAAGAAAGAAGTCAGCGAAACGTTACGTAAAATGGAACATTCAAAAGAAACAGGGCAAAAAGAACATTGTCTGCCAACTAGTGCTGGACTGAAGAAGTAAATTAAAGATTGCCTCTTATAATTTTATTTCATTATTTGTCTTGAACTATGTAGCACAATATTATTTTCTGGGTATTTATTACTACTTTTTAATTTATTTCATTTGAATGAGTTTTATATTTAAAATACAACTGACACGATTTTCATAGAAATCTTAATAAACTCATATTTGCCGCGTGTTATTGGTTTTTCTGTCAAAAAAGGTATTTTTCACGCTATCCAGAAAAATATCAGCTCCATCAAAACATATTTGTTGATTAAATATATTTCTGATTCTAGGAAATTTCCTCAGGTCGTGCTAATAAAGATATAAAGTGAGAAAAGTTAAATTTTTCAAACAAATAACAAAATATAAATTGATAATATTCTCCTCATCAACGAAATTATTTTTTCTACTGCTATTTTTTCAATCCAAACAATGAACAGTTCCCCTAAGTTGTAAAAGAGCTACTATTTTGGACCAGATTTGCAGGAATACTATGTAGGGAGTTGAGCAGCGAGATGTTTGTTCACATAACATAAGGACTTCTGCATGCCAGTACAGTCAGAGAAAAAAATGATCTGCAAGGGAATTCTTATGTCTAGCAGTCCGAGGGAAGAAGTTATTAGAGTAGAATGCTTTACGGCATCTAGAGATCTCTACTGTGTAGGGGTGGGATTTTGCTGATTGTCTGTTAAAAATGGAGCAAATTACTTAAAATAAAATACTTAAAAATGAATACAGTCTATCACCAGAATAAAGAAGGTATTTTCTTACAACTGCTACACGTTGCCTTCCATATTCCAGTGTTGAAAGATGTTCATTCGATATGATGTTTATTCATACGCATTGAATAAAAAACGGATGAAATTCGTATCCAAAAGTCAGACGTCGATTATATTTCATTCTTTAAGAATTTCTTAGCTCTGCTCATTCATTCATTTCATTTAAAATCAGATAATTCTATTATTGGCATTCGGTTCTTCGATATCTTTCTAGTAAGAATTATTTCTAGAAATACAGAGACCTTCCGGCTCCCTTCTTGTTCATCATCTGTGTGGACTATGCCTTCTCATCTGCCATTACTATTGCTGATGCTCTCATCTTGTAATATTGCCACAGTCATCGTTACTCAGTAGAAGTTCTAGTAGACCTTTACTATGTTGAATGATAGCATTCCTATCCCGTCGGAGGCCAGAGGAATAGTTGGCCGAAGCGTCGTTAAAGCAAACAACTATAAAAAAAAATGAGGATAATAGTCCGCAAATAAATAAATAAAATACAAAAATTAGTGTTTCTTCAATCTCGCTGTTGACAGCTCGGCTACGCTCTAACTGAAATGAAAGTGTCATCGATGTCAATGCTAACTCTAACCTTTAATGCACTCATATCTAGACCAGATTAACAAAAGTGGGTCAATAACCTGTACACTCACTGCGCATAACTAGCAGAGATATTGCAAAACACATTCTTCCGCTAGTGATGAGGCTCTTCTATAAAAGATCTCGCTTTTCATTTGAGATGTATTTAATTGTATTTAAACCTGCTTATCTTTGGAACACTATACCGCAGAGCTGCTTCTCAGCTGACTATAGCATGATAAGCCGTCTTCTTAAATAAATTAATTCCTATCTAATTTCCACCATCACTGATCATCACGGTGTTGTCTCACCTGACACTCAATTATCTTTATTCTGGAATGGCCTCCAGGACTTAAACACTAAAAAAAATAAATAAATAAAACGACTCTACATGCTAATTGATGTCCTTATGTTTTTCGACTAAAAACATGTTGGGTAACTACAAGTAGCAAATAATTCAATTGCACACAGATGAACATGACATTTCTTGTGTTAATCTACATTAGCGGGCAACGCCGAGACACAGGTCAGCTAGTAGTTTAATAAATACTGTTTTGAATGCCTACTTGGAAGATGGCGACGGATCTATGATTAACGACACGTACTGAAGACATGAGTGTCCCAAGTTCGAATCCAGTTCGTTCCACAAAAAATCACTTTAACTTAGGATATTGGCAACTTTTACGTGGTCTCTTCAGTTAAGTATCCGATGTCTTTCTTGCAAGAATTATAGCCAGAAAATATCGGGGGAAACCAATGCCGACGATAAAATCATCGGATTCATACGAGATGATGATGATGATGATGATGATGATGATGATGAATGCTTATTAATTTCTCCTCTTACTGCAAAATGACTTATACACAAGGAAAGCAAAAGAGGGTTCGTTTGTTGTTGTGATGATGTAAAGAAAAGAAAAAGAGAGAAATAGTTCACACGTGTCTGTCAGAAAAGGACTGTTTCTCACGGGATCATGGGGTAACGTGGTAGTGAGGGATTTCGGAATGTGGAGCGGGTCGTAAGGGAGATGGGGGGGGGTAATAAAAGAAATCACCCACACCTGATGAGGTAAGTAAATGAAATGAACAGGTATTAAAACAGGTGACAAAGGATCACCTGCCACCACCACCACCGCAATGCTAAAGTTGGAATGTTTCTCTTTGTTGTTTTTTCTCTCTCTGTCTTTGCTTCCTCTTCCCGACGCTCAACTCCTCTAGTTTTATGCCCCCTCCTCAATCGTCTTCCCAATAAAAAATAATTTGTTTGTATTTGTCTTATTTATTTATTTTTTGTATTTTTTGTGTTGCTATTTTATTTTGTTCGGCAAGTCCAACAATGAAACATAATATATTAGATTAGAGGAGGATGGAGAGTGGGAGAAGAAGAAGTAGAAAGTTAAAACAACAGCGAAGAAGAAAAAGAAAATAAGAAAAAAGGAGAAGGATGAGATTATGATAATGAAGAAGAAGAAGAATGCAAAAAAGAAGGCAAAGAAAACAAAGAAAAGGGAGAAGAAAAAGAAGAAAAAGAAATATAAGAAGAAAGGGCGAAGAAAAAGGTGGTAACGATAAAGCAGAATGCAAAGATGTAGAATGAAAATATCAAATAATAAGCATTCAAAAAGTGTTTCTTTCTTTCTTTCGTAGAACTGCACGCCTGTGGAACTCTGTTCCGTCTGCCTGCTTCCCTCCGGACTACAACTTGGATGTCTTCAAGTCCAATGTTAACAAATTCCTAATGAACCGCCCCCTTAAGTAAACACTTCATCAAAGCTCCACACTAAGGTAATGTACTTGCAATAACCCTTATCCCCGAGTGGCTTCCGGGCCTTGATAAGTGGTGATCACTGTGTAAAAAAAAAAAAAAAAAAAAAAACGCTTCACACACTAATATGCAGTTTAGTTTTTTTAGATAAACAATTCCGAATCTTTCGTACTCTGATACATTATTTTCTTTAAAGATACAACGTTAATAAGGATAGATACACAAGTATTTATTCGTTTTTGGAAAGCTTTACTTTCATTGGTCATAACATTCCATACAATAATTTCAACCCCCAGTGTTGGCATATAAGAATATAACTGTTCATCAAATTATAATTTGCACAAACTTGGGCTTAATCAGTCCGTTAGGAAAATCGACGTTTAAAAAATTTACTAGCCATAGAATAGGACCTTTCCAGTTAATACATCCGGTATTCATTTTTTCTAAAAGATTGTACGCAATGTTGTGACAAATGAAAGAATAACTTTCCGAAAATGAGTAAATATATTTGTATCTATCCTTATTATCATGGTATCTTAAAAGAATTTATTTATAGCTCTAGTATTGCACTATTGAGCTATATAAATGAGAACTTTATGTTATTTATTGATATGTAATCACTACTCCATATATATATATATATATATATATATATATATATATATATATATATATATTGGATTTTACTTGTACAAATGGAAATTCTTTTAACTTTTTTGAAGTTTTACATTTGGATTTTACCGTCACTGGATTTTTTTTATCTTCCACCAGACTATCCATTCGTGTGTAATCACCTTTTTCTTTACCATATTCCCTCTGCTTCACTTTTTTTTTTGTTTTCAAGTAAGATCTTTGACTTACTTGTTGTTTCATCAAATACTTCTGCATGCAAAATCCAATCCCGCATTTTGCTAATTCCTACCCTCTGATGAGAAGGAAAGTATTTCTTCGAAACTCCGCGGATTAAGGACTATCTATTTATCTAGTGTTTCCTTTTCTGATTAAATATGTTTTAACTCATTTCAAAGTGTTTTTAACATATTTTATTAACCGTTTGCTCATATTATAAGCTCTATTTCCTATTTGGTTTTATCGGGCTTTTTTATCTGGCTGAGATAATTTTATAAATATTAATTCTTTAATATTTATGATTTACTTTAATTTTACCATCTTGGTTCGTTTTGGTAAATTCAATTGTAATTTTCATTATATATATATATATATATATATATATATATATATATATATATATATATATATAACACGGAAATTACATAATTGTCGATGCAATAATTTATTTCAACCTTATGGTATTTTCAAGCATCTAAACCAGACAATTTCAAAAATGTAATTGTCTGGTTTAGATGCTTGAAAATACCATAAGGTTGAAATAAATTATTGCATCGACAATTATGTAATTTCCGTGTTATATTTTTTATGTTAGTGCTCTGTTTACCACATTGAGCTCTCATACCCGGATTTCCTCTGGAATTATTCCATTATAACACTATATATATATATATATATATATATATATATATATATATATATATATATATATATATATATAATTATTGTTATTATTTTAATACCTACAGACACTAGTGTTTCATTTTTTCGAAAATCATCAGTGCAGTGAGTTGCGATTACTGCTGGTCAGGATATTTGAACTCGGCCACGAAGCCATTTCTAACTACATTAGCAAGGAAAAAACTGTATGGTCAACATTAACTACAAAAAAATACACTTGAAATTAACATTGATATAAAGCGAAAATGTCAAGACGGCTGAGAGTGATCTTAGCTAACGTGTTTATATGTAGGTTTGAGGGCTGGTTTATTCTGTGGAAAGAAACCATTTATTAGTCGCTTGACGAGGGCCTTTGTCCGAAACATTAGCATGTCCAAAGTCGCGACCATGTAAATTTGTTTATGTATGCATATATATGGGAAAAAAGAATTGAGTGGTAGAATATATCTTTTCTACATGGCCGTCGGGATTTAATTATAGAGATTTTAAATATACACACGATGAGGCAATTAATATGTCAGTCTGTAATCTAGTACATTTACGTTCATTCGTCTGTTCTCCATTATTAATAGGATCTCCATGCAAGGTTGTTAATCATTTAGCCACCGCCACCTTTCTGTTGCAACAGATCATAAGAGTTTGATGGGTACGAGTGTTAATAAGATTTTTTTTTTCGATTTAGGTGCATTAGACAACCAGTTAAAATAAATTCCTGTAAAAGTTGGTTTTCTATAAACATTTGTTTAAAACGTTGAATTAGTCTTGGACATAAAAGCACCAAGAAATGGGAAAATTGCTAGAAACGTTCAGCAGTCTTGGGTTTTAAAACTTCAAGGAAAGAGAGATAACTTTTATCCTCAACATCAATAGTAAATTTTAAGGAGAGTAGAAAGTGGATTTTGGTTTTACTTGCGGCAGCCGTGTAACTCTCGTTTTTTTTTTTGTTTTTGTTTTTTTTTGTATTTTAGTCCTCACATTCTGTTATATAGTTGGTCGAACAGAAAAGAAATTAGCTGTTATGTATGTATGTATGTATGTATGTATGTATGTATGTATGTATGTATTTATTTTTGTATGTATGTATGTATGTATGTATGTATGTATGTATCTATCTATCTATCTATCTATCTATCTATCTATCTATCTATCCATCTATCTGGCGAAAGAAACAAGAGATGAGATATGGAGCTATGTTTTGATTATCGAGGTGTAAATTGGACAAGTTGCACCAGAAGAAATCTGACCTGCTCATCGCAAGTATGTGTCTGTCTGTCACGTGTTCTGGTTAGCTGGATAGATAGTTGAGTTAGAGTTAAGACGTCAAACAGAACGGATGGGTTAGCAGTCCCCCCCACCCCTCCATTGTGAGGGAGCTGTCGTGTCTCGAAATGGAGACTAAGAAAAACCCACAAGCACAGATATTCACTTTCCATTTCTTCTGCAATCGATATGAAAAGTAAAATAAAAACTATATAAAATCAGTCATTGTCTTGGATCGTTTCTAACGTTTGTCAAACAGATCCCAGCTCTCTCTAGGAACAAATAAAATTCCCAGACCGACTAAAATACAGAGAGCTACGACGCAGTTGAAAAGGCATGTCAAAATACATATATGACACACATCAAAACTAGACGAAATCATCACGGACCGTAAAATACACAGATATATATATATATATATATATATATATATATATATATATATATATATATATATATATATATATATATATATATATTCTTTCAGTTGAATTAAAGTTGGTCAATTTAGCTCTTATGCATAGATCATCGTATAACGATTAGATCACTGTCTGACTGACATAAATCAACATTTAAAATTAAAATGTTTAATTCAACGTTATTTCACGAGGTTAATGGTAGCCGAATTGATACGGTCTTCGCTAATCGAGCCAGAGATGTCTCGTGTTGTGGGGTTCGAATCGTTCGACTGGTGTTAATCGTGTCACCCTGCACTGAAGATTCCCGAAATATGTCAGTCTGTAATCTAGTACATTTACGTTCATTCGTCTGTTCTCCATTATTAATAGGATCTCCATGCAAGGTTGTTAATCATTTAGCCACCGCCACCTTTCTGTTGCAACAGATCATAAGAGTTTGATGGGCTAGTGTCTGTAGGTATTTAATTATTATAGTAAAAAAAATATTATGACAGCCCCTTTAAGAAATTCGTTTCTTACCGTTGAGCACTTTCAGTTGAATTAAAGTCAGTCAATTTAGCTCTTATGCATAGATCATCGTATAACGATTAGATCACTGTCTGACTGACATAAATCAACATTTAAAATTAAAATGTTTAATTCAACGTTATTTCACGAGGTTAATGGTAGCCGAATTGATACGGTTTTCGCTAATCGAACCAGAGATGTCTCGTGTTGCGGGGTTCGAATCGTTCGACTCGTGTTAATCGTGACACCCTGCACTGAAGATTCCCGAAAGGATGAAGCACTAGTGTCTGTAGGTATTTAATTGTTATAGTAAAAATAATTATATATATATATATATATATATATATATATATATATATATATATATATATATATATATATATATATATATATATGTGTGTGTGTGTGTGTGTGTGTGTGTGTGTGTGTGTGTAAAAAAATCGAGCTTACGTATTTCGGACGATGTAAAAACATCGTTAATGCACGACTCGCACAGCAATCGTCGATTAGCGTAATGGTTAGGAGCCTTGACTGTCGTATAGGCAGTCGGGTTTCAAGCCTGGCTTGAGGAACTTGCCTGTCTAGCCGCACTGATGAACTTTGAAACAGCGAAGCATTACTGTATGTGGATGACTATAATGCTCCTTATCTTGAGCATATTGAGAAGTGATACACGAATTACCATTAGCATATAAAGCGATGCTCTTTATGTCAAAACAGCGTTAATTCAGGACTCGCACAGCAGCCGATTGACTGTCGTACAGACGGTCGGATTTCAATCCTGGCTGTGGATGACTATATATATATATATATATATATATATATATATAGGATGTACAGATGTTTGTATAAAGACTGTTTTGCGTCTAGCTGAATCCACTGTGAAAAAATTCCCCCACTCTATATCTGTGCCTAAATCAAAACGCGGATTCCATGAACAAAGCTTCTTTCTTAGAACTGCACGCCTGTGGAACTCTGTTCCGTCTGCCTGTTTCCCTCCGGACTACAACTTGGATGTCTTCAAGTCCAATGTTAACAAATTCCTAATGAACCGCCCCCTTAATTAAACACTTCATCAAATCTCCACACTAACGTAATGTACTTGCAATAACCCTTATCCCTGAGTGACTTCCGGGCCTTGATAAGTGGTGATCACTGTGTAAAAAAAAAAATCCATTGTCAAGAGATCCTTGTTATATTGTGAGGCAACCACCTCTGGTGGTCGAAATTTGCATTAATAACGGTTAGAATATGACATAGTTAGAGCTTTTATTATGTGAACAATCCCGGGCAAGTCTGGTTGTCTTGCTGGTTCCATTTGTTTGGTTGGTGACTCAAGCTAAAATAAGGGAAAACTTCAGCTGATTGGATTTGAGTATTGATAATATTTGATGAGCCGTTCTCCTTAAGTAATTCAATTTACCAAATTTACACTACTAACGATTACTATGATATTGTCCCATTGACTACTGTACACCCTTATACTCGAGTAGCCTCTGGGCCTTGATAAGTGGTGATTCCTATATAAAAAAAAATTCTTTAGAGACTTGGAGTTTCTTTCTTTGTTTTCTTCCTCCTATTTTTTTATTATATTTCTTATTTTGTTCTTTTACCGACAGACCACTGGTGAAGCGAGGAATAAGAGAAATTACGCATCAACCCCCGCTATCGTATAGGCGATTAAAGACCACGCTACTGAATTTTCTTTGGTGTTCCGACCTCGGAACCACCTAGAACTACATTTACGTACGAATGAACTCCTTGGAGTCTTCATCGGGTTACATTTGGTGCTTTCGTAACCAGGCTGTGATCCTTTGAAACTCCATAACGGTCAATATATCGCCACCACAATTTACCAAACTTCGTCCATTCTATTAACATCGTCAATCATCTCATGAGATTCTTTATTGTTCAACTAGATATCATTTTAAAACATGGTATTCACCCAAAGTGGTCTGAACCGGCTTCTTCCGGAGGAGGAATTGACATGGGAATATAAAATAAACAGACGGTTTCCAATTGCACGTATATCTCTATCAGGGGGAGATAGTGACGTTAGACTTTTGTAGTTCTTACAGGGAAGTGTCAAGGTCCTTCTACATATGGCGCTTGGTATTTTTAAATGGTCACCCATCTAGTAATGACCAGTCTCAATGTTGCTTGCTATAACCAGTGTGTTAACATGATTATGCCGTATAGTAAATATCATACCAATCTAATTTTCTCGAGTGACCTTTGGTCTTGCTAAATGGTGACCCTTCAACAAAAAAAAGAACAAGGAAGGAATTACTACGAATGTCTAGTTAAATGTTAATTCCCTGGTGAGCCAAGGTTAGTGTGTACTCTTTAATTTTTTTTTTTTTTCGCACTATTTTTGGAAAATTGCTGGAGGTGCAAGAGAGTTGTAAGCCTATGATTGTCAATCGAATTTTTTTTGGATGAATGTTTGTGTGTGGTGGTGGCGGGGTAGAGACACGCCAAGAAGGTAGTTTATGGATTGCAGCCCCATTTTATTTTTATTTTTTAGTTTCGCTGACTTATCAACCGGTTTCGTTTTGTGGTAGTAGACATTGCGGGTGAGGTGTTGACGGATTAAAACGTCGCGTGATGAAGGGATGACGTAAGATCAACAATGAAAATAATCAAAACCCCACCCAGGGGCCGAGGGCGGTTACCATTCTATTCCTTTTTTTTATTTCACACCCTGAATAGTGTCCTCTCACCCACTCACCCTTAAATCAATTTCAAACATTTCCTTTCTTGCGTCATTCTAATGTGTTTTCCCCTTTTTTTATCCGCAACAATAAATTAATTAAATAAAACGCTTAAAACTTTCGTTTAATTAGTTTATATCTTCCTTCCACAGCAGAAAGTTGGAGTTTGAAAAGCCAGCGCCCTAGAGAGAAAGCTCTCCTACCTACAAAAATGCCTGGGTATCCACATCAGCATTACCAGGTAGAAGCACCTCGGGCGATTAACATTAAACTAACTCATTCCCTAAGAATAAGAAGGAAAATCCTGGGAGGGTGGGCTGCCTAGAAATACACAGTCATACGTCAGCCAATAGATAAGCCAATAGATAAGCCATTTAAAGCCATTTAAAGCCTAGACACTAGTAGCTATGGGGCCGAGGGAAAACGCCCCGTTAAAAAATAATATTTGACTGAGAAATATTTTCTACGTTAAGAAAAAGATTATTGTTTCGTTGCTGTTTTTTAATATAAAAAATTTCCATAAACAAAGAAGAAAGATATTCGTTTTATTTATTCAATAAAATCTTTAACCGACAATGGCAATCAGTTTTCCAGAAGAAAGAGACAATTTTTGCTGGAATTTTCTCTTTATTTGCGACAAATTAAGGCACGAAAAGCACGACAAATGATCCTGCTTATTTTCTATTTTTTTATATTAAGGCACATAATTTAAGCAACTTAGGATTTTTATGTCAAGAGCAATAAGAAGCAACGGATTTTAATAAATAATTTACTCGGTAAAGATATTGCTTGCCTCTCTACTGATCATTATATTTATGGTGGGTGCTCGACTGAGCTCTAACCCTGTCTCCACCCCGTAAAACAGTCAAAACAACTACCTGTCTAACTAAATAAATAAAAAGAAAAGGAAATAGTATTCTTTTGTATAATTTGGACTATTCGGACTACTGTTCTCATCTTGAGTGTCATTTTGTAATCTCCTATCTTCTTCAGGTGTATTTTGTCAAAGACGAGGAATCTGCACAGAATTTCGAACAGAACCATTTATTTAATCCATGGAGGTAGCAAGTCTTAAGTAATGACTGACGAAACGAGAGCATACTACCCCCACCCCCCCGTGGATTAAAGAAAGGGTTCCGTTCGAAATTCCGTGCAGATTTCCGAGTTCGACAACAATTCCCGAGTTTGACAAGATACACGGAGGTTACATCAACTGAAACGTTGTGAAAATAACACTTAAAATGAGAACAGTAGTCAGGAAACATGAGTTGGAACAATTACATTGAAAGCATTGCCAGGTCCGCTGCGAAGAAGGTAGGCTCTCTCTCTACTGTGCTAGAAAACTAACACCCGAAAGTATCCTGTACCTCTATAAGTCCATCATTCGCCCATGTATGGAGTATTGCTGTCACATTTGGGCTGGTGCATCTGCTACTAGTCTCTCGTTTCTAGACAAGGTTCAAAAGAGAGTCGCCAATCTGATAGGCCCTGAACTAGCATCTAGGCTTCAGCCTTTGTCCCATCGACGAAATGTTGCATCCCTCTGTCTGTTCTACAAGTATTTTAATGGTGAATGCTCACGTGAACTGCAGACACTTGTACCCCCACGACGTAGATACCCTCGACAACCCCGACAGGCAGCTAAATCCCACCCCACACAGTAGAGATCCCTAGATGTAAAAGATCTTTCTACTCCAGTAGTTTCTTCCCCAGAACCGCTAGACTCTGGAATTTCATTCCAGGTCCCAGCTTCCCTAACTGAAGTTCAAATGTAACGTGAGCCGATATCTTGCTGCCCAAATCTCTACATAGTACCCTAGTAGTTGCTGCCCCTGATAGTAGCCCCCCTACACCAAAGTGGCAGTTTGCCTTGTTTGGGGTGAAACTGCAATAAAAAAAATACAAATAAAAAATAAAATAAGGCAAATAATATTAATTATCCATCCTCATTAAAAAAATTTCGTAATGTAAAAGGAAAGATGTTCTAATGAAATGTTGAAAGTTTCGTCGCCAATATTTTGATAATATTTTCAGATAGACTTACTTTTGTGTGACTCGACAGAGTGGCTGGGGGGGGGGCATTGTTTATGCAGGTGAGAGTTCGTGCAATTTGAACCGATGTGATTGTAAGTGTTCGCGTCTAGAAACACCTGTTCGATTGATCCGAAGCCAAATTGTTGACTTGTGTAATGTTCGAAATTTTGATACGGAACCGTATTTAACCTAGTTTGGAAAAAGATCACAAGAGTAGAGGGTCCAAAATATGGCATGGCTTGCTATTCACATACACGTGCGAATTGAATATATATTCATACACACGAATCAGATCACAATCGAATGAGCATACACATCAATCACCATTTAGAGATATCAAATATATACGCACACGCAACACGCATATGGTATGATTAGAACCACAATTCGAATACACAAACGTCATCGAATATTTAATATTACTTTCACACACAATTTAAATGGAAGACTATTCACATATATTTATAAGTTACTTCTCCATATGGTAACCGAATTATAGGAAGTCTTAAAGAATCGATAGAATATTTTTCATCTGAAATTGTGCTGTGGCGTTCTTTCCAAATTAAAAGTACAATTTTCGAGGTGTTTTCAATAAGTTTCCAGACTTTTTTTCGTATGGCTACTTTTATTTATAGTTCACACATGGAACTCTAGTTCCCTTCGAAGTAATCTCCTCCGGCTGCAATGCACTTATTGTAATGTTCTAACAACTTCTAGAAGGCCCCATGGGGGTCCTCTTGTGTGAGCGTGTCAATGACCTTATGCCATTCAAAAACAGATGCTCGATTCATGCAAGATGGTCCAACAGCAATCTGAAGTATTCCATACCTTTCTATGGCATTTTATCCAAGTTTAAAACATAATTTTATTGCATATCGTTTTTCGAAAGTATCCTCACGTCCAGATTACATTTTTGAAATTCACCAGCTGTGGCAATAAGGCTTTAGTAGAGTGTATTTCAATTCTTGCTATAGCTGTTCATTTGAACCTAAAATCATAAAAATTTTCAAGAGTCTACGACAATTTTAAACGCCTGTACAAAAAGTCTGGAAACTTATTTAGGCCACCTCGTATTTTGGTCAAGGGATTTATTTTTGTCCCCACGAGTGAAAGATGCGACACAAGGGTCAGAAAGTAGGATGGAAAGAACCAGCGCTCCAGAGTAATCCGACCTGCAAAAAATTGTTTGGGTATCCCAGTGGACACTCCCCGGTAGGGGCGCTTTAGGCGATTCGCAATAAACTAACCCTTTCTTAAAAAAAGCGCAGTAAGGCGGACAACCTAGAACTTCATAGGACCAGTAACATACCGCAGTCAACAGAGAAGAGGTATTTTTTTAAAAATAGTTTAGATTCTGTTAGCTTTGGCGAGGAGGAAAAAACTCAGAGATATGTTCAGACGTTACTGTAACTATTTTCCCGCGTCGACCTAACCCGACTCATTATCACGAATAAATGATAACGTTACGAACTGCTGTAATTGAAAGAATCCGCGCTGTTCAGAGTATTATTTCGAATCTTTTGCAGAAAAGCTCTGCTACTAATTGAAAAAAAAAATGGGTTTAGCGTTTTAAAAAGAACACAACAATATGACGACTACGTGAAAACTAAAGACGTAAAAATACCAATATAGAATATACATATTTTACATCTTTTAGAATATTGAATAAAAATGTGTATTTTTTTAATTAAAAAAGGAATGTTTATTTTCTGTTAAAAAATCAACATCAATATTATGTTTCTTTTAGTCTGACAGTATGTCTGACTGTCCATTCCACTTTCTTTTTTTTTTTCGGAAACTACTCGACCGATCTGGTTGAAATTTTATATGGACGTTTGTTATAATGAAGCGCAATAAACCAAATATTACGGTATTCGTTCGATGCACAACTGGGGATTAATATATCCTTATAATTATATAGTTATCCATTGTTTTTCTTTTCTGTGCGAAACAGTTATCAAGAGTTGCTTTTTTTTCAAGTCTTAAGTAAAATCTGAATGAAAAACATAATCATTGGAATTTAAAATGCTAGTTAAGACATTGCCAAAGCTGCTGCAAAGAAAAAGAACTCTGGTGGGCTAGAAAATTACTCACACCAGAGATTATCTTATATCTTAACAATACTCCATGATTCGGCGATTCATGGAGTATTGTTGCCACATCTGAACTAGCTCATCTACCATTAGTCTCTCACCACACGACAGGGTCCAGAAAAGAGCCTGCAAGTCTAAAAGAGCCCACATTATTAGACAAGTTCAAAATTCTTTTTATTGTTGCAATGTTGCATCCCTGTGCCTATTTTACGCTTTAATGAAATAAGCTTACAGTACTTGTATTCCCTTGACGTACATACTCCCAACCAACTTGACAAACAGCAAAATCTTCCCCCTTCACTGTTGATATACCTAGATTCTGGAATTTCTACTCCAACGTTTTTTTTTTTTTTCCTTTGCTAGACTTTGGAATTCTCTCCCTTTTCTTGCTCTATTGATAGTATTAGCCAGCAGAAATTTAAATGTACTGTGAACAAACATCTCGCTATAACTTCCCACGGTCCCTTGGTGCCCTGTTAGACATGTTTCCAAATAGTAGCCCCTTATGTTCCAAGTGGCAAAAGTCCTTGTTTAGAGTGAAATTATGTTTTAAATCCGACTTCTTCATATGGGAACATTGACTGTTATGATCATTAATAATAATCTCTTAGCACTAAAGCTTTTTTTCCTTTTGCTTTTATGACTAGTTTTCATATAATGCTGTTTGAATTCCTCATGTTAGTACGAGTAAATTCATAGCTTCGCTATAATGTTTATTTGCTAATATCTTTCCTCTAATAAGAAGAACGCATTTCTGTCAAATTCCGCAGATTAAAGAATAAATAATTATCTTAGCACTTACAGATACTAGTGGTTCACGCTTACGCAATCATCAGTGCAAGAGATGACGGCCGACGCTGGTCGAAGGATTCGAACCCCGCCACCTAGCCACCTTTAACTTCATTAGCAAGGAATAAAACCCAGGGCTACCGTTAACCAACACGAAATTAAAGGAAATTTTAACATTAATGAAGCTTAACGTTTAATACAGCCGATCTTAGAGTGGTCAAGTAAGAAGGAGAAGTCACGATCTCGCACACAAAAAAACGGTTGACACTTGTGTAGGTTTAAAAAATAAAGACACTTCCAATAAATCCACACGTTTCAAAATACAGTATGAATTTCTGCCAGATCATTTATTTAATGCTTAACTGTTGATGGGAAAGGTTCTCCGAAAATAATAAATATCCAATGGCAAACGCATCATCATCATCATCATCATCATCATCATCATCATCATCATCATCATCATCTTGCCGCCTCAGCCGAGATAGAACTCACTACACCCTTCCAGTATTCCCTGTCATAGCACCCAATATATCTTCCTTGAAGATAAATGTATCTATTTGTATCCTATCTGGAAAAGTAAACTTTCGTGATCGATTGTGAGATTATGGGTGCCTCCACAGAACAAATGATGAAACAAATTCATCTGTTGTACGTGCACAAATGGCCAGCAAAACTGAACACGTTTCTTACAAACTGAGGTTGATACTCTCGGTAAGTCTCCATATATCATTTTTAGAGTTGGGTGGCTTTGCCATGAGAGATTGAGTACTCTTCTCAAAAGACGTGTGCAACATCCATCCAAACGACACTGTTGTTTTGCTAACATTTGCAACAACCACGATATTAAAACGCTCACAAATAACGAATTCAAATGTGTTGAAGACTACAAATATCTCGGATCACACAGCAGGAACTCTAAGAAAGACTTTTACATTAAAAAGAGAATGGCATGGACTGCTTGTAACAAAATCGATAAGATCTGGAAATCAAATCCAATCTTGCTCGCAAATTTAAAATCCAAGTTTTCTGCGTACTTATTGAACCAATCTTACTCTATGGATATAATGACTTGGACTCTTTCAGCAAAACAACAACGTCGTTTGGAAACATAATATAGCAACAGAGTTTCTACGATTGCTTATCAATGTTTGAATAATTTTACTTATAATTTATATATACATGTTTTTAATTATTTATTTAAAAAAAGCGATTTGATTCAGGAATCTTATATAGGACGACCCGCAGTGTCTTTGCGGTGTTTTGGTAAATGAAAACTCGAGCTAGAAATAGCATATATATAAAAAGGTGCAGTGATAAGGATAACCAAATACCCTCTCTCCAATTTTTTAGTGGCCTTGTGCCTAATTCTTTGTACATTTCATGAAAATAAAAAAATATATATAACAATGTTTGGATGCTTCGTATGTAAACATTCACTGTTTATTACCACCGTGCGTGTAGTCGATGCGATGGTGAAAGGGAAGTGGGGAGAAGTGGGAAAGAGTAGGATGCAAAGTGACGCGGAAGAGATGCTAGTATCGGCGGGTTATGATGGACGTCAAGCACGTGCACGGAATCAAAGCTGAAACACAGGAATCCGCCGATCCACTTCACATCGGAACGACCATCCCATAACATCCCTCCGATACGAATGTAAGAAATGGCCGTGATTAAGAGAAAGATTAACTATGAAGAAGTTTATTTTTAAGCCCACAGTCAAAGGATTATATATATATATATATATATATATATATATATATATATATATATATATATATATTCGCTAGATTCAACCACACTGATGAGTCGTAGACAACGAAACACGTGTCAGTGGATAATTATATTTTAAAAACAATAATATATAAATATAAATATATATATATTTAAAAACATCATATATATATATATATATATATATATATATATATATATATATATATATATATATATATATATTAGCAAGCCGCTGGCGTTGCCCGGTGGTACTAAACAGTTCACTGCTTGTAAGTCGAGAAAGAAGAAAATACTCGGGCTGAGACTGAAACCAAAACCTAAGGACAGTGAGCGAAGTACGATAACCATTAGACCGGTTTGAGACGAACTTTGCAAAGTGATTTCAAACCTACTTATTTTTAACATAAGCAATCAGTCACGTGAATTATTCACGCATGTGTATTCGTGAAACAGTTGACGAACAGATAAAAATCCGATGATCACAACGTAATTTTTTTTTAATTTTAATCCTTAGCAGCCTTTTTTTTTTTTTTCGGGTGAAAACTAATTAAAAATTTTTCCACATGTCTGACTATCCTATATACCAAATTTAAAGTCCGTAGACCAAAAATCTGTTGGGTATATAAGTTGAGAAGAGCCTCACACACATATTTTCACACACACACACACACACACACACATATATATATATATATATATATATATATATATATATATATATGTATATGTGTGTATATATGTGTATATATATATATATACATCTATGAATTTTTTGTGTATTGATATTCATATTAAAACCCCTTTTTTCTATTTATAATATAGTATATATATATATATTTATAGTATAGTATATATATGTATGTGTATATATATATATATGTATATGTGTGTATATATATGTATATATATATATATATATATATATATATATACATCTATGAATTTTTTGTGTATTGATATTCATATTAAAACCCCTTTTTTCTATTTATTTCAAAAGCAAATACAACTTTGTTATATATGGGTCGTGGAATTGCATTCATCTGTAAAAGATCTAGCTAATTTGTATATTCTTTTAAGCATTCATTTTAATTAATTCCCTGTTAGTTTTTTTTTCGTTTTTCTTATGGGATGATCATCTTTAGTTAACTATTACGTGTAATTATATTCATGCAGATATTCTACATGATTTATACTTGCGTAATATTTGCATAAAAAGGTTATAGTGAACACAAACATCTTTCTATATATATTTAGGTACGCGTATATATATTTGTTTAAAAAAAAGTTGTCTACCAAACTCTACTGTCACATTTTTTGTCTATAAACATGAAACTGCATATATAGGGTATTTGAAACCGTGTGAAACTTTGTATTTAGGTTTTAGCCGGGAAAAATCGGTTTAAAAGTGTGAAAATTTAAAAAAAAAAATGAAATTTGCCAGTTGTAGGTGGATCGATGGCGTTACGAATATGCATGCGTAACGTAATAGCTATTGATTCATGTTTTAATTTTTAGCCTTATAGCAACCATGTCTTCATAGCTCAGGCATTAACATAAAAGTAAAAAGTAAATCGTAAGCTAAACGTTTTGATTTTAGTTTAGATTCTCGGTGGTGGCGCACGAGTCATTATTTTTTTAATTTTAAAAATCTGTATTATATATTGGGTCAAATGTAATATAATAATAAATACGAAATCTGCATTTATCAAAAAATCATATCAAGCGTATTTTATGACCGGACAATGCCGGAAGGCCTTCTAGCATATATACACCATACTGTACTGCATGTGGACAACTATATATATATATATATATATATATATATATATATATATATATATATATATATATATATAACCATCCACATGCAGTACTGTTTCGTTGTATCACAGCTCATCAGTGCGGCTAGACTAGCACCTTTTCCCAGGTAAGGATTGAACCTAGAACCATTGCGTTGATAGTCGGCGGTTCTACCCATCGACCCACGTGAGCGGCGCCTGCAAACGCTTTTTAGGGAATTAAGAAACAAACGGTAACCTTTAGGACAACGCAATATTTCAAATTCGGGATCGTTGAAGACTCCCTAAGTGTTCACTATGAAAGTTCGCCGGCAATGCGTTTATAAGTACTTAATTTCCTTCTGTCAATGCGTTAATTGCCGGTGGCCTGAAGGAAAGATGTTCGCCTACGATGTCAAAGGTGGTTTTGTGGCTGACTCAAATTTTATTGAAGAAAAACACAATACCAACTTAGCTCGACCTATCCACCTTTTCATTTAGAATTTTCTGCAGTAATCGCTTTATCCTTCACGGATTAACACACACACACACACACACACACACACACACACACACACACACACACACACACACTCTTTCGCTTTCTCTCTCTCTCTCTCTCTCTCTCTTTCTGTGAGTATATATATATATATATATATATATATATATATATATATATATACTCGGGTTTTTTTATTCAAAAGTAATGGACTAATGAATTCAACGAGGTTGTTTGATAGTGCTCAATAAAAAAAGCTGATAATACTTGTTTATTGTTATATAAACAGGATGTGACCATGTTTATATAACAATAAACAAGTATATATATATATATATATATATATATATATATATATATAAGAAAGGTTGTTTGTTTGAAGCATTGCTGATAAATAGATATGGAAAAATATAAGATGGCTATAGCAATGCAGGGAACCGGCTGATGTATTATCATGAGATATGTACAAAAATAGGCAAACGAAAAAATGTCTTATTTGGTTTATTTTATTTTACTTCGTATATCCATTTATTGTTCAAGATAATCACAAAACAAATCAGTAAAAATGAACTTACTTTTTGATGTTCTTCTCTGAGCACACTTGGAATAAACTTTGCGTAAATCTTCAGCATGTTCAGTTCCTCGCAAATAATTATGTGTACAGTTACAACACTGGCATCAAACTGTGCACTTAATGTTTCTGTAGAGACACACAGCAATCCTTATCCATGAACTTCTTTATTCTCCAATCAACTCTGGTGTTATGACTTCCTTGCTCCTCCTCCTACACCTCTCATCATCCTTCACAGACTCCTATCTTCATTGGAATCTCTTATGCCACTCAGAAATTGATGTTCGATTCATGCAAGATGGTTCAAAAGCAGTCTGAGGTATTCCATACGTTTCTGTGTCATTTTTTTCTCAATTTTAAAACAGAATTGTATTGTATATCGTCCTTCTAAAGTGTCCTCACGTACAGATTGCATTCTTGAAATTCACTGTGACAGTCAGGATTTAGTAGAGTGCATTCCAATTCCTGCTGTAGCTGTTCATTTGAATCTGAAATCATAAAAATGTGTCTATCATCTTATAAGATATATAGTAGAAACATACTTAATTTACAAGAGTCTACGACAATTTTAAATGCCTGTAAAAAAAAAAAAAGCCTGAAAACTTTTTGGAGGCACCTCGGATGTATAAAAACTTCTTTTTATTGAAAATGTTAAAATACGATCAAAATCGTAGGTCAGAACTTGTAGGTGGACTACAGAATATTATTATTATTGTTTAGTAATAGTAATAGTATATATTCGACACAGACATAGTTACTCAACCGAGCACCACATCAATCTATATAAAAACATATAAGATAAAACAGATATATACTCGATGGTCCAAATAATGAAAAGAATATTTTTTTCTTAGTCCTAGTCACCATTTATTACAGCTCGGACATCATTTGAGGATAAGTGTCTACGCGATAATCAGTTGAACGATGAACAGCACTATGAGAGGATTTGGAAACAATTAATGAACTGACCAGAATTTGATAATTTAAGAGAAGAGTTAACAACTATTTGTTATATTGAACATGAAAACAACCATGTTGTAGTCAGCTAGCAAGCAACCCCGTGGTATTATGTCCAACAAAGCATTCAATATGAGTTAACATTTTCGCAGAATGCGTAAAATAACTGAAATATATTAGAACATAAAGAAACGAAATAATTTTTTAAATAGATTTTCCTAGTTTCATAGCTTTTGAATTTCTTCCCTGTTTCCCCGCTTCCCTGACTGTACGAACTTGCAGAAGTTTAAATATAATGTGAACAGGCATTTCGCTGTTCAACTTTTTACAGTCCTCTATTAGACACAATCATAAATAATAACCCTCTGTCCTAAGTGACATCATGCTTTGTTCGGGGTGAAAAGGGGTTTACATGGTTTTATTTTTATAGTAACTCGCGATTATGACAGCACAATGTCAACTCTTGCAAACTTGCGAGTAAGAAATCGCCTGTAACTTATGTTTTAGACACTATTATCCACTCCAATTCCCGGACAATGTTGGACAACATGCTATAATTGGGTGAAGGAATAGTGGGTTCGATCTCGGGTCGCGCCATAGTAGTCATTGTTTTTATCACTTGTCCTTTCGAAAAGAAAAAAAAAAAAAACTCACAACTGTCCGATTGAGATTGTTGATCAAAGGTCAAGTTGTAGTGTCTTCTTTTCCGAATATTTTATCTTGGATTGGCCGAAGGAAATGTTGACCAGCCTTCGACTCTTGACCTTGTTGGCGGCTGGAAAATTTCCGGAAGATTTTCAAACGAAATCAGACGCAACAACAAAACAAATAATGCGGTATTATTTACCCTTTGGGTTGGGACATATTTCTATTGATAAACAATAACATTTTTAACAATTTATAGAAACATATAGATTATAGAATTTAAGTAAAACGGTCCCTGGAGTAAATGTGGTATTTTGGTGATTGGTGATTCTTGTTGAAAGTAGGTTAGACATTTTGTAGTCATCTTGACCAAGGATTAGCAACGGCACTCTTCTCTCCGACACTTTTGAAAGGATGTGCATTTAATTTGTCGAAATGTAACATTTTATATTTTGTGCAAATAAATATTTCAAAGTGTAACATGTGTTTTAACGCGGAAGGACACCATTCATTACTATGCACTACCACCTATTTCGTTTGTTCACAATTAGGCTCACCTCCTACACAGAGATTGATCCACCTGTTTCCAGTTCCAAATCAACCAAAAACCAATGATCGATCTACTCTTAGGACGACTTGGGAGAGTCTTACTAACCTGCCCCTGATTTTAATTTCTTTACTTTTTTTCTTTTTTGGATGATAACCGTTGTGCTACTCATCATATCATCCTGGTACATCTCCAGCCACATCCATCTTTAATGGATCCTCTTTTGACGATGATGCACCTCTCGCCACAAGATGCGCAATTTTTCTGTGCAGCGATTAATCGTTTTGTTTGGCAATATAAAACGACATCTGTCGGCGTCTACAACTGTTGATCCAAGTTAGAGATATTCATCTTGTATAAAGTTTTTTTTTTTTTTTTTTTTTCTTCCTTTGAAGATTGTAATGCTGAGTATGGGGCAGCCAAACCAGCTGCCAACATTGCCTCGCTTTTTTATTGAAATCAACCGAGAGCTCTTTTTAGTATCCTCGCTGTTCCCTTAAGTGCAATTGTCTGAATCTCTTTTGCACTTGGTTCACCAGGAATATTAGTTAGGTAAATGGCCGTTTCAGCGTGTGTTGTTTATCTAATTTATTGATTTTTTTCTTCCAATATTTTCCCCCAAAACTGTCTGCTCTTTTGCCGCGCATTGATTGGCTGATCGACATCTTACGTCAGACTACAGTTACCCCCGCGTGCGTGACATCTTCCGAGCAAAGCCGAGCGGACAATTAGTTACATTTTGTTCAAATTCGCACAGGTATCAATACGTTACTCATCATATTGGGATGACGGTGTTGTATTGGGTGCCCGGAAACCTCGTACCCGGAAAAAAATCCACCCTTTTTGCTCGGTAGGATAACTGATCCCTTATTGAATAAATATCGATCGAAAACACATTTTATTACCGTCCTTGAAGGAGATATTGTTTTTAAAATAGACTATGCACCCCCATAATATTTTTTAAAAATATCTTTAACACAAAATAAACTTGATCACGGAGTTAAGATACGAAAAACGTAAGCAAATATTTATTAAAAAAATACTCTAGTTTTAACACTTTTTGTGTCATTACAAAACAAAAATAAAGAAAGAAAACACGTATTATCAAAGAAAGCAATTATTTTATTTAGAAGAATTAATTCAGTTTAAATAATTCTTGTGTTATTACAAAACAACATAAAAGAAAACACGGTCTTATGTAATTTTGGTACCGCGCTGAAATAATAATATTATTTCGAAAACCATTCTTAACATGGGGAGGGGAGGGTATCTTTTAAAAGTCATTTCGGAGGCACTTGTGCAGTACTTAAAAATATACAAATTTATTTTCTTTTGGGGGCTCGTTTTAAAACTGTATCTACCTCAGTATTTTCTTTAATTTTCGGACATTTTTTAGTTAAATTATTTACTAAGTAATGTCGAGTGCGACATTACTTGTTATTTCTTTTTAACTAAATAAACTCTTTAAAATAAGTTTAAACACCAAAAACTTACAAAGCTAAGTAGAAAACGAAAACTTAGAAAAATCAATTAAATTTTTAAAACAATAAACGTGTAAAAATATTTTTTTTTAATATTATGGGATGTGCATTATTACCTAAAAATATACAAATTTATTTTCTTTTGGCGGGGGGGGGGGGCTCGTTTTAAAACTATATCTACCGTAATATTTTCTTTAATTTTCTATTTTTGAGCAATTATCCTCCTAAGATATGATGCTCTTATGTCGGACATTTTTTGTCCATAAGTAACACTCGACATTACTTGTTTTTTTAACTAAATAAACTCTTTAAAATAAGTTGAAAGACCAAAAACTTTCAAAGCTAGGAAGAAAACGAAAACTTAGAAAAATTAATTTCATTTTTTTAAAACAACAGTAAAACAAGTAAAAATATTTTAAAAAAAATATTATGGGATGTGTATTCTCTTTTAAAGTCAATATCTTCTTCAAGAACGGTCATAAAATGTGTTTTCAATCGATATTTATTCAATAAGGGACCAGTTTTCCTACCTAGCAAAAGGGGACGAGTTTTCCGGAGTCGAGTTTTCCGGGTACGAGTTTTCCGGAGACGAGTTTTCCGGGGACGAGTTTTCTGGGGACGAGTTTTCCTAAATTCGTTGTATTGTTATATTGTTGCGGTACTCTCGATGTTTAAGTTGATGATGGTTTAGTGGTTAACGACTAGGACTGCCAAGTTCGAATGCAGACCGTTTCACAAATACTTTTAGTAAAACCTCATACAACCTTGTGTCTAACCTGGAGAAGACAATACACACTCCTAACATTTTTTCCAATAAAATCGTACATATCATGTGTAAATAACATTAATTTAGAAGAGCCGCATGAGTTTATCTTTACTCTACCATTATTTTCAAGGCAGGTGCTCAACCGAGCTTCTATTTATGGTCCTCTAGCTATATAGCTGGAGTCTATATAATGAATATACCTTAAACCACTAACCTAGTTCTAAAACAGATCCTTTGTTCGATAAAATGCATGCCCATTGGCTGATAGGAAGGGGCGCGGTGGATACTAGAAAGCTGATTGGCTAACTAAAAATCCTCAACATATATAAAAACAAGAAACAACCACAGAATTCGCGCATAAGCCTGACGAATCCTATAGTGGATGAAACGCCGAATATTCAGTGTAGCTTAATCACCATATATATTTTATAAATTACTATATATATATATATATATATATATATATATATATATATATATATATATATATATATATATATAATGAGTCGACATCAGAACGACAGTTGCATAGCTGGGGGTATATAACAAGTTTATTTAATTTTTGTGATGTGTCTTCTCAATGTGTTCATATTTTTTGCCATGTTGTTGTTGGAGTAGAGAATCAGTAAGTAGAAGTCAGGATTCTTCTTGCGTGAAGGGATACGCAAAACTCAACGGTAGAGACAACCAGGAGACAATTAATCCTGATGCCGATCCCTCCTGGAATTTCACTAAAACGCTTTTAGTCGAGTAACACTGGAACTACCACGTTGCCACCATCCCTATCACGGAGAAGAAGGGTCCAACTTTATATTAGTGATGGTTGTGTAGTACGTCTTTTACTACTACTACTACTACTACTACTACTACTACTGCGCAGAGCGCCCGTAGATCATGTTTCAAGATGACCTGAGAATCATGTATGAAGTCATCCTCATATGGTATGAAGCAATAATGTCTTGATGTATAAAAATAATGATTAATATATTAAATATTGAAATTTCTTTTTTATTATTTTTAAAGTTACAAGATGTTGTTTCACAGAAGCTTTTTCATCCGTGCGTAATGTCCAGACAGATGCCTGGCCAGTTTCAATCAATAGCTGCAACACAAAGACGACAATGACGGGGACCATTTTATTTTTCTCGTCCTCCGAAGGTGAGGGTTAGAGGGTCATGTGATCTGGTATTTCAAGATAAACCTTCCGCACTGGGTTGTACGTAACCCTGAGTTTTACCACCCTCTTCTCCTTTAATGCATTAACCCGAACAAAACACATTTCATTTGTTGTTGTTTTTGAACCTACTGACACCAACACTGAATAAGGGTCATCGTGCCGTTTGAGGCTTGATGCTTTGTTACTCTGGGTGAAATAATAATAATAATAATAATAATAAGAAGAAGAAGAAGAAGAAGAAGAAGAAGAAGAAGAAGAAGAAGAACAAGAACAAGAACAAGAAGAAGAACAAGAAGAAGAAGAAGAAGAAGTGGTATAGGGGAGGTGAAGAAGGCAAGACCTGAACAAGCATGACTCGGGTTTTAGAGTTTGCGGGTACTATATCGAAAGCATATGACAAGATGAATAGAAAATAAGCAAGATATGACCCCCCCCCGTCTCTCTCTCTCTCTCCCTCTCTCTCTTTCTCTCTCTCTCTCTCTCTCTCTCTCTCTCTCTCTCTCTATATATATATATATATATATATATATATATATATATATATATTGGCGTTGGGACGATTAATCGGAATCGGGAATCGGAAAAATCGGAACTTTTGGGAGTATCGGAATCGGTATCGGAATCGGGAAAATTTGAGCTTCATTTTGGATTCCAAACCGATTCTTTTATTCATTTTTTTTTTCCTGAAAATCATAAAGAAACAAACGCAGATGTTTTTATTTATCAGAAGAATATTTATTTATAACATGAAAGTAAGGGACGAGGAACCAGGATTTCTGGGTTTAATTTAATTATTTTATTGGTAAAAATTATGACATGCAAAGTAAATTATCCAAAGTTCACTTATGGCCTTAGGAAAGATTTTGAAATGCTCATACTTATTTTAGCACCTAGGTGATAAAACTCTATTCATTACCCCTCAGAGTTCACAGTTAAATTAAAAGGGATAAACTGCTCGTGACAAATCTTATTTTTAATTTTTCTGGCGCCGACCTGGCTTTGTGTTGTCTGGAATGGTCATCTTTGAAATAATCTTGTTTTGTTGCATTTATTTATTTTGTTTTGCCTCAAGTGAAAATCACTTATGAAAATCTCATAACTTAATCCAAACTTGAGATGAAATACGTAAAATGAATTTAGGAAAACTCGTCTCCGGAAAACTCGTCTCCGGAAAACTCGTCTCCGGAAAACTCGACCCCGGAAAACTCGTCCCCTTTTGCTAGGTAGGAAAACTGGTCCCTTATTGAATAAACATCGATTGAAAACACATTTTATGACCGTTCTTGAAGAAGATATTGTCTTTCAAAGAGAATACACATCCCATAATATTTTTTTTTAAATATTTTTACTTGTTTACTGTTGTTTTAAAAAAATGAAATTAATTTTTCTAAGTTTTCGTTTTCTACCTAGCTTTGAAAGTTTTTGGTCTTTCAACTTATTTTAAAGAGTTTATTTAGTTAAAAAAAAGTAATGTCGAGCGTTACTTATGAACAAAAAAATGTCCGACATAAGAGGATCACGTCTTAGGAGGATAATTGCTCAAAAATAGAAAATTAAAGAAAATATTACGGTAGATATAGTTTTAAAACGAGCCCCCCCCCCCAAAAAAAAAGAAAATAAATTTGCATATTTTTAGGTAATAATGCACACCCTATAATATTTTTTAAAATATTTTTACATGCTTATTGTTTGTAAAAAATTAAATTGATTTTTCTAAGTTTTCGTTTTCTAGCTAGCTTTGTAAGTTTTTTGGTGTTTAAACTTATTTTAAAGAGTTTATTTAGTTAAAAAGAAATAACAAGTAATGTCGCACTCGACATTACTTAGTAAATAATTTTTTTAACAAAAAAATGTCCGAAAATTAAAGAAAATACTGAGGTAGATATAGTTTTAAAACGAGCCTCCCCCACCTCCAAAAGAAAATAAATTGTGTATTTTTAAGTACTGCACAAGTGTCACCGAAATGACTTTTAAACGATACCTTCTCCTCCCATGTTAAGAATGGCTTTCGAAATAATAACGTTATTATTTCAGCGCGGTACCAAAATTACATAAGACCGTGTTTTCTTTTTTGGTGTTTTGTAATAACACAAGAATTATTTAAACTGAATTAATTCTTCTAAATAAAATAATTGCTTTCTTTGATAATACGTGTTTTCTTTCTTTATTTTTGTTTCGTAATGACACAAAAAGTGTTAAAACTAGAGTATTTTTTAAAAAATAAATATTTGGTTTCGTTTTTCGTATCTTAACTCCGTGATCAAGTTTATTTTTTTAAGCAAGAGTTAAAAATAATTTTTTTTAATATTATGGGGGTGCATAGTCTCTTTTAAAAACAATATCTCCTTCAAGAACGATAATAAAATGTGTTTTCAATCGATATTTATTCAATAAGGGACCAGTTTTCCTACCTAGCAAAAAGGGGGGGGGGTCCGAGTACGAGTTTTCCGAGTACGAGTTTTCCGGATACGGGTTTTCCGGAGACGAGTTTTCCCGGGACGAGTTTTCCGGCCACCACGTAGAATATGAACGATTAGAAATTTATCAAATTATAAAAAGAAATTATATGTACATTAAAAGGTGCCTGGAAAACTCGACCACGAAAAAATCTGATATACTAGGTGCAACTAGTGTCTCTGCTTCACTCTCTCTCTCTCTCTCTCTCCGTTTATATATATATATATATATATATATATATATATATATATATATATATACGTATATATATATACGTATATATATATACATACATGCATATCTATGTATGTATATATATATATATATATATATAGAATAAATGCCAAAAAAAAATATATATTCCAAAATTCATGATGTTGACCCTCTTACAATTTATTCCTTTAATTCAGTGGACATTTACGATTCTTGACATTATCTCTTACGTAGCGCAAAACCAATCACTTAATTATTATATCAATCAGTGAATCTATTATGCCCTTAACTCATCAGAAGAAATAGCAACAATCACTACGTCAAAAGGAAATAAAGTGCGATTTAACATGAATAAAATTTCGAAAATTGAAAGAGAAGCTGCAAATACCTTTTAATATGTTTCCATTGCGCCAATTTAAATTTAAAATGCCGCAATGGAAACATATCAAAATGTATTTTCAGCTTCTCTTTCAATTTTCGGAATTTTATTCATGTCAAATCGCACTTTATTTCCTTTTGAAGTATTTATTTGTTGCTATTTCTTTTGATGAGTTAAGGGCATAATAGATTCACTGATTGATAAAATAATTAAGTGATTGATTTTGCGCTGCGAAACAGATATTGTCAAGAATTGTAAACGTCAACTGAATTAAAGAAATAAATTATAAGATGGTAAAAATCATGAATTTTGGAATATAGTTTTTTTTTTGGCATTTATTCAATATATTGCTCTGTAATTACATTGAGCATCTTAAATAAGGATTGGTATACATTATAAGAAAATATATTTCTCCAGAAATATATATATACACACACACGCACACACACACACACATACACACACACACAAGTTCCTTAAATAAGTTTCAGATTTTTTTGTACGGCCATTTAAAATTGTCAAAAATTCAGTTATTGCTATACATCTTATGAGATGAGTGACCAATTTTTGATTTCAAGTTCAAATGAACAGCTACAGCAGGAATTGAAATACACCCTACTAAAGCCTGATGACCGCAACTGGTGCATTTTAAAAACGCTATCTGGACGTGAGGACACTTTAGAAGAACAATATGAAGAGATTCAAAGGAAAACAAAGACTCTGTGAGGGATGATGAGAGCTATGGAGGAAATAAAGAAGTCAGAACGCCATAGTTGATTGGCCAAATAAAGAATTTCATGGTTAAGGACCGCTGTGTTTCTATAGAGATAATAGGTGCACAGTTTGATGTCAGTGTGGAAACTGTACACACAATTATTTGTGAGGAACCGAAGCTGCGGGAGATTTGTGCAAAGTTAAGGGTGCTCAGAGATGATCAATCCACAACTACACCATAGTCACAGACTATTTGTCCAAGATGAGTATCAAGACAGTTTTTCCCTATAGTCCAGACCTTGCTTCCTGTGACTTTTGGTTATTCTCAAGGAAAACCTTAGAGCTTGTCGTTATGAGACAAGTGAGGAGATGAAGAGGCTGTGACGAGGGTCAGTAACACGCTCACACAAAGGACTTACATGGGGCCTTGGAATGGTACAACATATGCATTGCAGCCGAAAGAGATTACTTCGAAGGGAACTAGAGTTTCATGTTTGTACTATCAATGCCAAGTCTGAAAACTTATAGAAGGCACCTCGATATATATATATATATATATATATATATATATATATATATATATATATATATATATATATATATATATATATATAGTGAATAAATTACATAAACTATATTCCACAGTTCATGATGTTGACTATCTTATAATTTATTCCTTTAATTCAAAAGGAAATAAAGTGCATTTTGGCATGATTAAAATTCGAAAATTGGAGAAGAAGCTGTAAATACCTTATGCCATTTTGAATTTTAGAAATAAAGTCACTAATCCGATATATATATATATATATATATATATATATATATATATATATATATATATATATATATATATATACACACGATACTTTCTCAAATGTTTACGTAGCCACTTGAAGATGACATTGCTAAATTTAATATGTTGCGTGAAACACATTTCTCACATCTATTTTACGCTCAAATGATTTTAACGCGTAAATTTATTTCAAAGACAAAATTCCTACTTTTTTCTTTTCATTCTATATTTTATTTATTTTTTTCCGAACAGTCAGACATTTTTGTTTTCGATGGAGATTGGTCGGATATTTTTAAACTTCAACTCAGTTTTTTTTTTTTTTTTTTTGTCTTTAGAATTGGACAGATGTTTTCCATCGGCTGATGACAAATATGCAAATGAAATTCTGACATGTTTTGACAAAAAAATGGCCACCAACATCTGTTGTGATACACGTTTCTTTTTCTATTCGCCTTTCATTTTCTTTTTTTTTTCTTTTCTATCTTTCTATTTCGTTTCGTGTTCTTTTCCTTCTTTCTTATTTTGTTTTCGGCTTTTTTCTACTTTCTTTTCCTTTTACATTTTTTCCCAAAGTATGTAAATTTGCAATTACAAACAAAGGTAGGAAATAAATAAAAAAATCTGGGGTGGCATTTTTCTTTTTTAACACAAGCATTTACTATCGTTACTCTCCCGTCCTGACACCAATTAAAAGTTTCTCGCCATCGTCCATCTCGCCCGGTGTACAGTTTTCTTCTCCGACCTTACGCCCATTATATTCGATTCACACTTTTCTTCTCCCGACTACGTGGTGCATTTTTCTCCTTATTGATCCCGACAAAAAAAAAGGGTGGACCTGTAAATTCACCCTTGTCCGTTCGTCCGTCCGAACTTTTCTTAATAACTACGCCTTAGAATTTTTTGAAGTCTTGCACAAACATTAAACATTATATGAGTAAAAAAGTAACAGAACGGATTTTCCGGGAAAACTCCGGCTTCTCTCATGGGGTTCATTTTGGGTTAAAATAGCTAAAATTGACATTTTTGTGCTTATTAAAAAAAAAAATTGATGCTCTGGATTTTTATAAAACTTTCTGAAAAATTGTATCTAACTGATTTCTATATAATTTTGTTCGTCTATCTTTCGCCATAACTCTTTGGTGTGACCTAGGGGCTCTTTTAGGGCTAATAAAACACTCCATTTTGGGGACTATTTTACTATATTTGTCCAAAATATTCTGTGTATGTCTATTTAGCAGTTTTGCATGGTGCTGAACTCAAATTTAAATATGTTTACGTATTAGGAACTTTGGGGCTAAATGATGGGGTGATGGACTTGGCCATTTTTTTTTTTTTTTTTTTTTTTGCAGGGTTTAGAACTCAAATTTACATATGTTAAGGCCTTAAACTGCACCGTTTGTTCATTTTCACCAGGATTTGACGTCCCCTGGGGACTTTGGAACTAAATGGTGGGAGGAAGTGCTGAACTTAATCATTTTTTTATGCCTCGTTCACTGTGCACTCACGGGGGATTATGCGTGCTTCACTTGTTTTGCTTTTTTCTTCTCGCAAACACTTCTTAATTTGCATATATGCTTTTTTTCCGGCTTTTGTTACTGCTGCTAATCTCTTCGCAAGCTATCCATCCTTCGCGGTAGCTGATATTTTCCCACGGACACATATACACTACGTTACAAGGAGTCACCACTTATCGAGATCCAGAGACCACTCGAGCATAAGGGTTAATGAGTGTACGGTAGTCAATGGGACAATATCGTCGTAATCATTTGTAGTTGAAATTGGGTAAATTGGATTATTTAAGGAGACGGCTCATGAGGAATTTGTTTAGCTTGAACTTGAAGACGGCCATATTATAGTAAATTAGAGATCAGGGAAACGAAAGGGGTTTTCATAGACGTGCAGTTCTAAGAAAGAAGCTTTGTCCATGGAATGTGCGTTTAGGTTTAGGCACAGATAAAGAGTTGGAGAAATTATTGATAGTAGTTTCAACTAAACGAGCGTTTTTCGTGAAAGTTTGGCAAGAGGTGACCATAAATTGGAGCTCAGACGAGCACATGCCATGAAAATAGCGATAGAGCAGAGACACGCTTGCAACGTCTTTCCTGTGGGAAAGAGGTTGCAGGAAAGTGAAAAGGGAATTCCCTACTAGGCTATAAAGTCTATTTTGAACTCTGTCGAGGCAGGATTAATTTTTCTAGCAACTTGTGCCCAGATGTAGAAACAGTACTCCATCCTAAGACGTACTTGGTTCTTATACAGGTAGAGAAGCGCATCGGCAGTGAGATATTTACCGGAGCGTTAGAATGATCCCATCATTTTTTTCAGCGACTTTGGTAACGGATTTGATGTACACGTTCCATTTCAAATCACGAATAAAGGTCAGACCCAGAAGTTTTGTCAAAACAAGGAGCCTCCCGAAGACGAGAGTCGGTCATCCCAATTTATGCCAGACGGAGTTCAGGGTATTGATGATGAAAAGATACAAGTTTTGTTTTAAGATGCATTAGAATTAACTAGCCACCCCTTTCCCCATTGTACCACGTGCTCAAGATCAGAGAGGAAAGAATTAGAGAAAATTTGATTATTTATGGGCTTTGAAGTGCTGCCTTGGATAGTAGTGTCGTCGGCAAAAATATTTACGAATGATTTTAAAATGTGACTTGGGAGATCACTGATGTAGATCAGGAAGAGAGTTAGGTCCAGGATGGACCCCTGAGGGACTCCAACATTAATACTGTGAGCTTCTGATCTCTGCCCATCAACCACTACTTTTATGAACCTATGAGAGATAAATAGTTTTAAAATTGAGAAGACATTTTAAGCTATACCGTAGCTGGAGATTTTGTGGAGTAGAACTTTATGCCATCTCTTCTTCATTGCTTTTCTTCTTTTTCTTGATTCAACTTCTTTTCTTCTATTACTTCTTCTCTTCGTTTTTATTTCTTTATTTTTTCTGGCTCTTTTTTTTTTGTTGTGTATTCCTTCTTTTTTTACTTTTTTGTATTCTTTCTTTTTTCTTTTATGGTTCTTTTTCTTTCTTTCTTTTTCGTCTATTCATTTTATTGTTTTTGGTCCTTTTTTCTTTTCCTTTTCTCCTTCTTTTTATTGATTCCCCCAATTATTTCTTTCTTTTTCTTTTTCTTCTTTTATATCATAGTTATACCTCCTGCTTTTTTTTATATTTTATTTTCCTTGTTTTCATCTATAGTTCTTCTTCCTTATTTCTTTCTTTTCTTTTTCTTCCACTTTTCTTCTGTTTCAATTCCTTTTTTGTTTTACCTTTTTTCTTATATTGCTTTTTCTTCATTCTTTTTTCTTCTTTCTTTCTTCTAGGAGAACTCTTCTTTTTAGTTCTTTTTTCTCCTTTATCTATTTTATGAAAACAAAAACTTTGGCTATGGTTTTCGTGTTTTTTCTTTTGTTTCTAACTGTTTCCCTTCGAATTATTTTAGAAACTTTGTTGTTTCTTTCATCTTTTCTTTTTCTTTTTCTTTCCCTCTTTCCATTATTCCATTCCATATCATCGTTTATATGACTTTCTTATTTCTTTCTCTTTCTTTTATTTAATAATCTTTTATTATTATTATTTTCCTTTATATTTTTCTAATTCGATGTAAAAACGCAATTCAAGCGTTTTCCTTTTTATCATTCATTTTTGCATTTTATTTTTCTCCCTTTTCCCTTCGAAAAAATAACACTACAAGAAAAAGCTGTTTTTTTACAATTGTTGTCCGCCCCCCTCCCCTCACCACTAGTCGTTCCAGTTTATTTGTTGGCACACATTTACAAATCTTGAAGCATGCGGTTAACACATTTCGAGCACTTCAGGAGATTTGAAGTTTTGGGGTTAAGGTGCGAAACGGGTGGTGAATCCGGTTGGAGCAAGAAAAACAAAAAAATTCTTCTTTAGGCGCCGTCTTCACGTCAAACACGTAACTAATCCTATTGAAGACAAACACACAACTTATATATATATATATATATATATATATATATATATATATATATATATATATATATATATATATATATATATATATAGAGAGAGAGAGAGAGAGAGAGAGAGAGAGAGAGAAAGAGAGAGAGAGAGTAATTTAGTTTTATTGGAAGTTTAAATCAATAAATATTTATTATTTTATTACTACTACCAGCAGTGAAAGATTTGGTTTTAAACAAAATAAAATAAAAAAAACAAAAACATAATTAAATGAATCGTTTCTGGCCTTGAAAATAGGCACAATCTTTCCCATTCTGACACCCCAAAAAGTTCCAGTTTTTCCGATTCCAAATTCCGATTAATCGTCTCAGATCTAATTGAAATATACGTTTTTATGTACTAACGAGTCACCGCTTCGCTTAGCATGTCCCAAAGGCCACTTGAGGATAATAGGTGAGACAACATCGTGAGGGTTGATAATGATAGTAGGAATAATAATAATAATAATAATAATAATAATAATAATAATAATAATAATAATTAGTAATAGTAGTAGTAGTAGTAGTAGTAGTAGTAGTAGTAGCAGCAGCAACTTCTCACGCAGGGTTAATAAAAAGAGGGTTGTCTGCTAAGAGGTGCTGGACTGTAGGAGTAAATTAAATATTGTTTTTGAAATGTGATTTTATTGTTTGTGTTGAACTATGTAGCACGATATAACTTACTGAATGTTTATTAGTACTTAATAATTTATCTAATTATAATCAGTTCTCTCTTTTAAATACAATGGACGTTATTTTCATAGCAACGTTAATAACCTCATATTTGCTGCGAAGTTATTGGGTTTTCTGTCCCCCTCCCCCCCCCCAAAAAAAACTATTTATATCCAGAAAGATATCAGCTTTATGAAAATCTATTTAGTGAGTAACTATATTTCTCATTCGTAGAATGTCCACATGTTCTGCTAGTTTTTATTATTATTATCAGTTGGCAGACAATGTTCTCGTTTTCTGTTGTTTTCGAATGTTCCCTTTCTTCATAATGTTTTGCTAACTTCTTTTATCGATGAAAAAAACACTGGCCGTAGAAATTACTACAAGATCATTTCTCGCACCTTTACAATAGGGTCTGCCAAACGTTTGTAAAAAATAGAGCGCATGTTCTCTTAACGTCAGACTTGTATTAACTATACGAACTATGGAAAAGCAGAAGCGACTCAACGATTTTTTTAAAACCTTTGTTTATCTTCTTCAAACTGCAATTAATAATTAATCTTTGTTATAATTTTGTTAGTTTTTAAGATTTACACAGTTTAATGATTAATAATATAAACATTTGTATATTAAATATGAAATACGGTTTTACTAAATATGTACGAGTGTCAATTACCGGCCTCCATACTTTTTTTTGATAAAAAGAGACAAACAAAATATGAGGGGGGATTACAAAATGCTTAATATTTGTGCAATAATATCTTCAAATCGGTTTTAATCTGACTATAAAATAGCTGACAAGAGCCATGTTTATATTAAGACTTAATATTTAAAAGAAAAAAATTAAACACAATTAACTAAAAAACCTATGTTGTATAGGAACATTTTGAAATAATGGAATTTTAATCGTTTTAATCTTTTAAAAATTAATTCTTTCTTTTTCTCGGCAATTCAACTGATTATAGTATATATCAATTAGAAAAATACGCTATTAAAAATAAACATAGTAATATTAAATTTATATAAATTTTTTAGTTGCAACTTCAAGGTAATTTTTTGTTCAATACGTGTATTTTAATATTTAAAAATTAAATATTTTTTTACTTATATGAATTCTTATGTTTCATAATAAATAGAAATTCCGATAGATTTATACATATTTTGTTAAATTTCGAAAGAATAAATATGGGGGAGATGGTCACGCACTAAAAAAAGTACTTCCATTCATATATTTTGCGGAAACAGCATTTTATATGTAATTTCATTCTAAAATGGATAAGTATCGAAAATTTCATGAAAATCTGATCATTAGTTGATTTTTGCTATATTTATTAAACATGGGTATGTTTTCACGTTAGGAATGCCTACTTCATGGGAACGTTATTTTAAAGCGTCAATAATGTAAACACGATTTTCATCTCGCAATTTCATTATTTTCGTACGATGAAAATTTTTTTTTAATTATTACTAGTTTATTTTTCCCTTCTTCTTTTTAATGGTAACAAAAGTTATATTGATAATATTAATTTATAATAAAGTTACATCGTGTTACATATAGAGGGGGTTAATTCTGTGGTGAATTTTGGAGGCGCCTACATTACAACAATGATCATATATTATCATAATGATATTCGAAAATGAGGTTACATCAAAGACAGGTAACTTATATTCTTGTTCAGGGTTTCCAGATTGACTTATTTTAATCCAAATTTCGCGAATTTGGCCTTTTTATAACCAAATTAAGGGAATTTGGCCTTTTGTAAAAGCAATCTTCAAAAATGCATTTGAACGTACGAACTAACTATGGAAAGAAAAATAAAATATTATATAGATTTTTTATTAATTTATCATTATTTACGCTAATTTGTAAAGCTATTTCATATTCTTATTGCTCTTTATATTGCTGGGATTGAGGCTTGTCTGTGACCTCGGGTTTCTTTTTATTTTTTTAAAATTGCGGGTGAAAAGTTAGAATATTTATATATATTATATGTGCTTTTTACTAGCGTGTCACTACTTATGCTGACATAAGGGCCACTCGAGGATAAGGGTTAATGAATGTCGGGTAGACTGTGATATAACACTTTGATGCTCGGTGCGGCTATATGAAAATGCATGCGAAATGACGTCACCTGTAAAGAGAAAGAGACTATAAAAGGGAGAAAGAGGAAGATCACCAGAAGGAAGTGGAGCACGTTCGAGATTATGTGGGAGGTGTGGATAACGTTCGAGGCACGCTCGAGAAAACGATCGCGTGAATGATGTCATGGCCGCAACATGAGGAAATAAATATCCTTGTTACAAAGAAAAAAGAGTTGAAATTTTTTTTCTAGTTTTTTTCTCCTTTGCAACTGAAGCATACAACGTGTTGGTTCCCGGGCAACGTTACAATGGCAAAACTTGGGGAGAGTTTGATTATTTAAGAGTACGGCTCAATAAGAATTCAATTTCCATTGGATTTCAAAATGGCCATGTAATAGTCAAGTGAGAAGCAGCCCCACGGTATCGTATTCTGCAGACGGACAGTTCTAGAAAAGAATCAATGTATCTTGATGGCTCTCATTTCGATTGACCCAATAAAAACGTTGCCAATATTTGGGTCACTTGAATTGTGGCGTTTTGTTGAAAAGATTTGTGAAGCTTTCGTCTCATGTGGTGAGATCGAGGGGGTTGTTAAGGGATTTAATCTTTCAAAATATTTTGTTGCCAGGATTTGAGCTTAATCTGTTCCTTTGACAGCAATAAATCCGCGTTAAATTCACCGTCTTGTTGTTTGTAGAAATCACCAGATCCCCCTCTCCTTCTCCCTTTAGAACATCGACGGCCCCGATATTAACAAATAAGTCATGCCCTTGGCAACACGTACTAAAAAAATCGGCTGATAAAGATCGACTTGTAAGTTGAAAACTTTTGTGTTATATATTTAATCACCTCTTTAGCGTTACGTAATATATATATATATATATATATATATATATATATACTTGTTTATTGTTATATAAACATGGTCACATCCTGCTGCTACAAATAGCCACTTGTTTCAATCAAACAACAGATATCATCAGGCAGCGACTTGACTATTCAAAAGTTCAATAAAAAGGTTATTCATTGAACTTTTGAATAGTCAAGTCGCTGCCTGATGATATCTGTTGTTTGATTGAAACAAGTGGCTATTTGTAGCAGCAGGATGTGACCATGTTTATATAACAATAAACAAGTATTATCAGCTCTTTTTATTGAGCACTATCTAACAACCTCGATGAATTCATTAGTCCATTACTTTTGAATAAAAAACCCCGAGTATATATATATATATATATATATATATATATATATATATATATATATATATATATATATATATATATATATATATTAGTGTTGGAACGTTAAATAGATTATTCCACATTTCCAATACCTTTATCGTCATCGAAATCGGTGAATTATTCCATTTTTCAATTAAATCTAGTCGGGAACTCATCGCAGTGCATCAGCAGAAAGCTTCGTATGCCTACCTGCAGTGACTTAGTCCACAATATATCGTAATCTACATTGCACTGTAAAGAATTATTGATTATAAAAAGTATTGAATTAAAGTTTAAAATACAAAATTCATAAAACTTCTCAAATTCACTTATAATGTTAATTTCGGTCAAAAACGAACTGTTCCTTGTTTTATCGGATTCTTCCGATTATCGATTTTCGATACTTATCAGAAGCATTCGCATACAGGACCTATCTAAGAACGTTCGCAGACGCTGTGTGAATTTATTAAAATAGCGACACAACCCTTCCGTACTCCACAAATAAACTCACACACGCATACATACAAATATTTTATAGAGATATGTTTGTGCTTGCGTGTGTGTGTATGTATGTATGTGTGTGTGTGTGTACATGTACACATACTTACAACCTTGTTAAATATAACATAATAAAAACGTTATCATACGTTTATTTATTCAATTTTCTCATAATCAAATAAATTAATGAATGTTCCATAAGTATCCCTAATATTTTTAACTCTTCACCAAATCCTTTTCATAGAAAAGTGGGAGCATGAAAAGTAATAAAGGACTAGTTTTAAAAACTGGAAAAGAAAAAGACAAGATATTCTAGTAAAAAGTATAATAAATTTATAATTTAAATTATTGCAGCATTAAGAATTGATTATATAAAGTTAAACTGATTTTATTTTTATTCTTCATGCTGTAATATTTTAAGTTAGAAGTTTATTATATTTTTACTAGAATATCTTGTCTTTTTCTATTCTAGATTTAACAACTAGCCCTATTACTTTACTAAGTTTAATCTTAACCATATTACTTTTCATGCATCGATATATCTATATATATAAAAATGTAAAGTTGGTTCGTTCTAAACGAATAAAACCATATTTCTACGTTACCAATTTATTTGAAATTTTCAGACAACCCATTTTTAGAGTCGAGGTATGTTTTTATGTTATTAAAATAAATTTACCTCGCGAATTATTAAAATTAAAATATTAAATAAAATAAATATATTTTTAACCCGTTACTGCGAATCTGTTCTGTTGATAAAACTGAACTTCCGGTTCGATTCATTTCACAGCCACGAATTGACGAAAGATTTCATTTTGTGTTAACTCGATAAGTAAAAAAAAAAAAAAACAAACTTACTCATGCAGAGAGTGATCCGTGCTGAAATAATAATGTTATTATTTAAAAAGCCATTCTTAACATGGGGAAAGGAGGGTTTTTTGTACCTATTCTGTACTTTAACCTTACAATTGAATAAAAACATATCATAAACTTTAATTAAACGTGGAAAACGATTTTAAAAAATAGCGCGGATCACTCTCTGCATTAGCACAAAAAAAATCCCATATTTTAAAAATTTAAATTCATTTATGTACTTACCAATTTTTTAATTTTATTTATGTTAAGGCTTTTCACTCATGAAACATTACGTTTTAATTGTTTCGTTTCTTTTCACGGCATTGTTTACATAAAAAAGTTTGTTTTAACTTTTTCTAAACTATTTCATTTTTACGACATGCCTCAACGTATTATAAAAACCCTACCCCCCCCCCCATGTTCAAAAAACGCCCTTCCATAAACCTCGAAAGCCGCTCTTAATATGGGGAGGTTGTTCATTCCGAAAACCGTTTTAACATGGGGAAGTTAGGGTGTTTATAATATGCTGGGGCGAGTCGTAAAATTAACGAAGTTGCTATCTATTATTTATTGCAAAAATTAGAACCTACAGAAAATGGACTCTGATTTATGAAAGTATGATAGGTTATGAAAAGGAAGGATTGTAAATTTGGGTTGAATTTGGGGGTATCAAAACCAAAGCAAAATATGATGAAAGTAAAAATAACATAGATAAACCCCACGATTTATTATACCATACCTGTTCACACTGAAACACTTATCACAATATTCTGTCGATCTATATTTAAAAATCTTGTTAAACTTTGTGATATAAATCCATTCTATGGAGGTCAGGTGCGAACGAACACCCCATAATTTTATTATACCATATTTCTTCAAACTGAAACATAATTATCAAAGTATACTTACGCAGATCGATATGCAAAGTCTTTATTAAAGTCTGTGCCTATTTCCATTCTATGGAGGCCGGGCATGAACGCAGACCCCACAATTTTATTATACCATCCCTATTTAAGTTAAAACATACTTATCAAATATATATATATATATATATATATATATATATATATATATATATATATATATATATATATATATATATATATATATATGACATACGCCTTGGTGTTTCAGTGGATTGTCTTTGAGCATCTTTGAACTTTCTGGAGCCCTATTTGAGGATACAGTTTCTGGCGCATGGGCTAGGAAAGGAGGGTGGTGTGCTGGGGTCTGCGGCCTTTAGCGCTGCTTTCTGTGTCGTCTCCTGTCCTCCAGCATCAGGTTTCTGGAAAAAAAGTCCGCACTTGTCATTTTTTTTTCAAAAACCGCAGATTTAAGCTAAATTGAATGTAACTGTTTAAACAACCTCGTTTGATTCACCTTTCATTCCTCTATAATTTCATCTGTTCATATTTGACTTTTAATTGAAGTATCCTAGTGTTCAAAAAATAACGACTGCGAACTTTCTTTTTGGTGGCACTTTATATAATCTTATCCAAGTTCTACGATTATTCTGTATTAAACTGGGTTTTTTTGTTTGTTTGCACGAATCATATTACTAAAGAACACAGTATTTAGCACAGAATAAGACAACGTTAAAATAAGACATAATGTATGTTTCATATGCATCATGAATGTTTTTGATTCTTCGCCGAATCATCTGTTGATAAAAAATAAATACGTATAGAAATAAATACGTATAACTTATGTGTGCAAAACTTATTTTTATATTAGTAGCGGGGCTCTTCTACAAAAGATCCTGGATGCTCTCATACCAATACTTACAAGCATCAGAAATAAGGTACGTCCATTCAATGAAATGCTATTTACAAACCGAAGTGTGACGGCCGACCGGAAAAACATCGTAGAAAAATATGAGGACGTATGAAGAAGAGACGATAATTAAATAACAAATGAATTTGTCAATTGTGAAATGAATGCCGCTGTTTTTTTGGCGCTTAAATACATTTGTCAAGAAAATGGAATTTTTAAAGAAAAGAAAGAAGACTTTGCAAATGCATGAAGAGAGATCGCTATGGGGCGATCTGCAATCCATCCTTTGAAAAGTAAAGCGCCTTAAAACTTGGAGAATCTTATTCCGGGTGAAAATTACGCGTTGATCGTTTCGGCCAACTGAAATTGGCGCTGCGCCAATTGAGACGGAGTCTGTGTTTGACAGGAACGCATATTTATTTCGCCAATCGACCAACGGGAAGACATTTGGCTGGCGACAATGGCGGTCAGAGACACTTAGGAAAAGAGACAAAGAGAGAAACAAACAGAGAAAGAAAGATAGAAAGAGAGAGGGGGGCGAACAATAAAGAATTTTCTTCTCTCTATGCAGAATTTAGACTGTTTGGATCGTTGTTTGATTTTCACAATTTTTTTTCCACCAGGTCGATTTTAAAATATTTTCATCGTCAAATCCGAAGGTTGAATAAGAATTAAGTAATAAGTTTTATTCAATAAATGTCTATAACCGAATTTTTATGTCTTTAATAAAATACTAGCAGGCCGCCCAGCGTTGCCCGGTCGTAAAATACTCATAAATATTAATTAATACAAAAATTGAGTATTATCTTTTTTCTGAACTGTTCACTTCTTGTAAGTGAAAAAATACTCGAGCTGAGATCGAAAACAAAACATAAAGACATTGAGTCAAGTACGCTAACCACTACACCAGCTTGACACATTTACGAAGTGTTCAAAAAATCTTATTCTTAACATAAAGAAGTTGTCATGTTTTTCGCCCGCTCATGCACAGTCGTAAAACAGTTGACGAACAGTTAAAAATCCGACGACCTCCACGTACAAATTTGCTAATTTCGACCCCTAAGCAGTCCTTTTTTTCTGGATTAAAACCGATTAAAAAGTTTTCCACTTGCCTGAATATCCTATATACCAAATTTCAAGACTGTAGATCAAAAATTCGTTGAGTATATAGACTGAGAATTGTCCTCACGCACACATTTTTATTTTTATAGATATACTAGGATAGAATAGATTAACAATGTTCAGTTGTGCACACACATACACATTTGAATGCCTAGTGGATAAAATTTGAATGTCTACTAGACACTATTTACGAGTGTCTGTTCTCTCTGTACAACCTGTCATGAGGATACTTTTTCCTACAAGTAAACTCTGACTAAATATTCAAAATAACACAGTATTCACACACATTTCTAGATACCTATATCTAATAAGTTCAAAAGAAAGGACACACTTAGGGAGGTATTTTGGTGGTCAAGTCACTAATAAGAGATTAGCTGGTTTCCCGGCATAGCCCAGGATGTAATAAAGATTGACTGAAATACATGTTCTAGCTGGTTTCTAGGCGTTGCCAGGGATGTAATATAGACACATTATGTTGTATATTACCTGTTCTCTTCTCCCTAAGGTAAAACAATTTCATATACATGCTGTAAATTACCTATGCTAGGGATAAAACATGAACAATACCAGTCCTAGGGTAGATAAAACAAATAATACATAGAGATGAAAGATTCCTCCCCCCTAAGAATAAAACATATGTTCAATATCTGCTTTTGTTTTTTCATTGTTAGTACGGT
>NC_136516.1:8220000-8225000 GCF_053919585.1 Euprymna scolopes
TCTCTCACTCTCTCTCTCTCTCTCTCTCTATATATATATATATATATATATATATATATATATATATATATATATAATGTTTTTGAAGTATATATTCTTTATAATATAAAACAAATTGTTACAAATAATAAGCTCAACGAAATAATATAATACAAATATAAGCTCAACGAAATAATATAATACAAATTGTTACAAGCTCAACGAAATAATATAATACAAATTGTTACAAGCTCAACGAAATAATATAATACAAATTGTTACAAGCTCAACGAAATAATATAATACAAATTGTTACAAATAATAAGCTCAATTTTTGCCTTCAGAGCATATATACTGTTGTTTATCTGCAATGAATTGTACAATGGTATCATCGAAACACATGTAAGACGGTTATGGGAAAATATCTATACTGTGTGTACGAAGAAATCATTTTGGCAAAGAAATACATCCGATGACAAATGCTAAGAAACAAACAAATAATTACTAAATGCATCAAAAGGTTATTTGAAGAAAAAATTATGAATCTGACATCATATTTAAAAACTAAGACGTGTGTACTGAAACTCATTTTTAAAATGTGTGTACTCAACGATAAATGCAACAAGAAACATAAACAAATATAAAATGCACAAAAAGATTAGTTGAATAAAACAACTATGAACCTGCATATAAACTGTCCAAAAGCTGTTAAAACTTATTTTGGTAGAAATATAAATTTAACATTGCTTGTTTCGTGTGATGAATTAACCTACAAACCTCTTCCTTCTGATGAGAAGAATTGCTCTCTTCGAAATTCCATGGAATAAGATTTTTCTTGTTTTATTCGTGCTCCTTGTCGAATAATTACAATTTTCTATACCTTCCTTACAGTTTTATAAAGTTTTTTTTTTTTTTTACTTTTCGATATCAATATATATATATATATATATATATATATATATATATATATATATATAGAGAGAGAGAGAGAGAGAGAGAGAGAGAGAGATAGATAGATAGATAGATAGATAGATATAGTGAGTTATAAAATATATATAGCGATTAAGCTACACTGAATATTCCGCGTTTCATCCACTCTAGGACTCTTCAGGCGCATAAGCCTGAAGAGTCCTAGAGTGGATGAAACGCGGAATATTCAGTGTAGCTTAATCGCCATATATATTTTATAACTCATTAACTAGCTCTACCTACGTATTCAGCACTTTTCAAGTAAATACTTAAAGTTTACGCATAAATTTATACTTTCATATATTAATTTTATGTGTGTAAATGAAGTAGTTTATATATATATATATATATATATATATATATATATATATATATATATATATATATATATATATATATGAAGTGACGGCATGTATTATTCGATTAGATGAAAAACTTATATCAGATATCGTCCAAGCGAAGAATTACACCAGAAATATGACAAAAAGACATGATAAACGGATGGTGGCAATGAGGTTAGGTTCTGTCATTGACATCATTCATTCATTTTCGTGTGAAGCAGATGATTATTCGTTTCTACGATATTATTTAATTAGAATTCTTTCTAAAAAATACATTGGGTATTTACTGAAGGGACCATGTGAAGATTGCCGACATCCCTAAGTGAATGTGTTTGTGTGGAACGAACTAGATCCGAACTTGGCATACTGAGTTCGTCAGGGCCTGGATATGACCTAAAACTATATTCGATGGTGAGGCCCCACCCTGCGGGCCTTGGGGAGTGTGGAGCCACCCTTTAATTACCATTACTCCCAGGTCCACTCTGACCCGGAGTGGTAGTACCTGTTACGGTCCCAACTATGGGTGAAATAGAATCCGACTTAAAAAACAAATATACTCCATTAAAAATCGTTCCTCAAAATAAATAGATTCGGCATTAAATAACCTGAAAAGGGTTGATATGCCGTAAAACAAAAACAACCAATCTGAGTTCGTCAGTCCGTGTCGCTAACCACTTAACCACCGTCTTCTCCCTGGTTATTTTATGGGGAGAATTATGTAGTCCAGATATTGATCTAATAATCAAAGTTGCTAGACGACTTAACAGGCTTTATGCATCAAGTAAAAGATAATGTCTTGGCATATTTCACTGATCAAATGCCACCTGGATCCATTTACCAGCAGGAGAAATGTTCCCTTCATAAAGCCAAAAATGTAATGTGATTTTTTGATCTCCATAATATTAATATTATCGAATGTCCTTGACAGAGTCCAGATTTTAATCTAATCGAACATTTATGAAATTAGGTTTCAAAGCAGTAACACGACGACAAAAAAAAATTAATACATTTATATGATCATATCCAGCAAATAGGTCAGAACATACCCAACTAGTTTGGGGCTACGAGGTGGAATGATAAAATTGCCGCACTAGAAAAGGCATGATTTCATTTCTGTTTGATGAAAGCCGTTTTTATTTTTTATTTGTTTTTTTTTTATTTTGGCAGACCATCTACTAGTTGGTTAGTTATGTACAAATCCTAAGAGCAATAGGTGTTTCTATCATGTCTAAAAGTGACACAATGTTTAACGAACGAGATCGGAGATGCGCCGCTGTACAACTCCTGCTCACTTCCGATCCAAGTTATGACAATAGGACCATTGCCAACACCCTCAAAATGCAATTCCGGATAACAGAGACGTGCCCAGCGTGATGAAAACACAGTCACGTTTGTGGCCTTTGGTGTGGTTTCAAGTGAGAGCTATATCGTACCAGCTCATATCTTCAAAGTCGGCTTGAAAGTCGACACCAAAATGTACCTGGATGTGTGAAGAGTGTGGTGATCCTCTGATGCAATCAGGTAGCCGCTGTCTGACCCTGGGTGTGGCAGCAGGACTCGGCGTCGACCCACGCATTCAAAGAGCTTCAGCCTTGACTTCAAAAGGAGTGACAGGACTTTGTACCCTTCTCTCACTGAACTCGCTGGAATACCTCGCTTGGTCAGACGTCGAGAACATCACCAACATGACCTCTCACAACACCAAAGCAGCCTGATTGCCGCCAACTGCCGAATATTGCAAGCAGCTTATTTGCGGTCAACACATACATTAACCTTTAAAAGGTGGGTAGAATATCAACATACCGGACGCCTTAAATAAGCTTCCAGACTTTTTGTACAGACATTTAATACTGTCGTAGACTCTTGAAAATTCGGTATGTTATTGCTATACATCTTATGAGATGTCTGAACAATGTTTATGCTTTCATGTTCAAATGAACAGATACAGCAGGAATTGGAATACACCCTACTAAAGCGTGATTGTCACATCTGATGAATTTCAAAAATACAATCTGGGCGTAAGGATACTTTAGAAGGAACGATAAGCAATAACCTTTTGTCTTAATTTTGGAAAAAATATCACAGTAACTTATGGAATGCATCAGTTTTTTAATGGCATAAGATTTAAGGGAGGCAGGGAGTCTGTAAGGGATGATGAGAAGTATGGAAGAACACCAGAGTTGATTTGCCAAATAAAGAATTTAATGGATAAGGACGTCGTGTGTCTATCAAGACAAAAAGTGCTCAGTTTGATGTTGATGTAGGAACTGTACATACAATTATTCGCAAGGAACTGAAGATGCAGAAGATTTGCGCGAATGCACCAGTTCATCACTCTATCCCTGTATTTGATCTAGATGGGTATCAAGATAGTTCCTCATCCTCCCTATAGTCCAGACCTTGCTCCCTGTGACTTTTGGTTATTCTCTAAGCCCAGGGAAATTCTTAGAGGTTGCCTTTATAGGACGACTGAGGAAATGAAAGAGGCTGTGACGAGGGTCATTGACACGTTCACAAAAGAGGATTTTCATAGAGCCCCCAGAAGTTGTTGCAACAACACGTGCATTGCAGCCGGAGGAGATTGTTTCGAAGGAGTCTAAATTTTCATGTGTGTATTATCAATAAATGTGCCCATACGAAAAAAAATCTGGAAATTTGTTGAAGGCACCTCGTATGAGATGTGTCGGAAAAGGGAGGATTTGCTAAGGATTTTTTTTTTTTTTGACATTAAATCCACTGATTGAAATTTATAACGCCACGTTTGTTTGGATTGTCGCTATCTTTGTCATCAAAGAAGTTACATTATGAAAACTCAAGCGGGTTTTACAATCATTTAAGTCAAAACCTTTCAGAGAACTAGATTGTGTGATCATCATAAAAATCAGTACTTTATCGAAATATCGGCTTGACGTAGCAATGATTGTCGATAACAAGAAGTGTCAAGCCACAAGACAATATATGGAAAGTCTTTGAATATTTGTTCATCATCATTCTCATTTACCAATCCCGGGAAACCTACACTCTCCATGCTAGCACACACACATATATAGCAGGGATACCTGGAGTTGCTCGAGATTGAATGAGGATCAACAAAATGTTTCACAATTCCAATACTTCTATTGTCATCGAAATCAGTGAAATCGTTCATTTTTAAATCAAATTTATTGATTGATTGCTCTAGTCAGAACCAACTGGGATGCGCTGGGAAGAAGCTTCACAAAACTCCTCCTGCTGTGACTTAGTCTACAATCATGTAGTCTACATTTCACTGTACACAATCTACTGTTGATTTTGTTGACATCTAGAAGTATCAAGACATCAGGACAGGATATGAAAAGTGTTTCAAAATTTGCTAATTTTGAACTGTGGCATTCAGATAAATTTGAAATTTTCGTTATCTATATACATCTATAAAAGTGAGAATGTGTGTGTGTGTGTGTGTGTGTGTGTGTGTGAACATTTCTCAACACACACACATATATCTATATTTTGTATTTTGTGTACAGAAAGTTGTTAGATGAGGTAAGTCATTGGTACCGTCGGTTTCAAGCCCGATAATTAGGACCATTTTAGTATCCATATCACGCTCTCTTCAGCCAATACTCATGATGAGTAATCCTAATTATCGGGCTTGAAATCGACGGTGCCAATGGCTTATCTCATCTAACAACTTTCTGTACACAACATACAAAATATAAAAATATAAATACG
>NC_136516.1:8227500-8242500 GCF_053919585.1 Euprymna scolopes
TAGATATTTCTATAAGTAGAAGCGGAAATTTATGCAACGCATCAACATATGCACGCGCGCACACACATATATATATGAGGGTCGTTCCAAAAGTAAAGCCTCCTAGTTTTTCTCGTTAACTCAACAAGTTAAAGATCTACGAAGTGGAGCGTGGGGCCATTAAAACGAGCAACATTTTGTGTCTTAGAGGGTTTTTTTCTATGTAGTCACCAATAATTTCAGTGCACATGGGCTTCCAGAGTGCGATTTGTTATACGAGGGTTGTTCGAAAAGTAAAGTCTCATATTTCTTAACACAAAAGGTGTTGAAGGACTACGAAGATGGTAGTGGTATCATTAAATCGGGCGATCGTTTTTGCTTCAAAAGTTATTTTTGTACACATTGCGAAATTTGTCTCACTTAAAAATATCACGAATTATCGCTACTTTTAAAAATTGAAGAACTGCAAAGGCGAGAGTGGTATTAAAACGAGCGACCTTTTGTGCACCACAATTTATGCTTCAATCCTAATGCACTTTTGCTAAAAATTCAATGACGCATCTTTACTTCCAACACGCATCCGCGACAAAAATCGCTTCCTTAGAGCACCATCCCGTCAACAGGAAGATGAAACTTTCAGATCATAAATGCGTAGGTTTACTCATCATAACAATGCAATTTGCAATTACCTACAGACAGCATACAAAAATTGGAGGTATTATTTTAGAACGCACCATATATATATATATATATATATATATATATATATATATATATATATATATATACATATTATATATTATATATATAGTTTTTATTATTCTTTATATACATACAGTCATATCTTGCTACGATGGGCAAACCGTTTCGATCATAATTGATCTCATCAGGCAAGAAAAATTAAAAAGGATTCAAACCATTTTTAATTTTAGAGGAGAGAAAATATACTATGCCATGACTGGCGTGAAACAAGGTTAATATTCTTATGGAACAGTTGATAAACAGATAAAAATCCGATGATCCCTACGTAAGAATTTTCTATTTTGACCCTTTAACAGCCTTTTCTTTCGGATTAAAACCGATTAAAAGTTTTCACATGTCTGAATACGTTATATACAAAATATCGAATCTGTAGATTAAAAATTCCTTAAGTATATAGGTTGAGAATTGTCCTCACATACACACACACGTTCTAACTTATATATATATATATATATATATATATATATATATATATATATATATATATATATCTTTGCTGTTACGGCCACCGCCAAACCGGAAGTGACGTAGGTTTTAATTAAGGCTAGACAATCGAAAGGAGAGGATGACTTTCGAAAATATCGGCGAAAAAAGCGACCCCCCCCTGTAGAAAAGTGCTCAGTTGAAGGTGAAGATATTAATGTTTTTAGCCAATTTTTCGATATTTGTCGTCGGAAAGGTCGAACTTCAAAACGATACTAATCTTGTGAAAATCCGTCGCCTTTGTCGAAAGTTTCAGGTAGACATGCAAACATACATACATACATTTATATATTGGTAACTCAAATTTTCGACCCAAACCGATTAAAAAGCTTGCCCTATCTCTGAATACTCTTTACGGAAAATTTCAAATGGTTAGACCAGAAATTTTCTGAGTAATTTGGTAGAGACCGAAGCGGTCAAATTCTTTTAACTTTGACCCCTATTAACCCCTTAACATTTATTGTTTTGAGCTCAAATCAAGTTATTAAGTTAGATCCATATCAAATTAACCTATATCTATAATTGCAAGTGTTTATACCCAAAATTGTCGGAGGACTTTGGTAAAGTTCTCAAAGGTCAAATCGTTGAACTTTGACCCCTTAACAGCCAAATTTCTGGCCAAACACCGATAACAAAGATTTTCCCAAATCTCAATACCCTATATATCAAATTTCGAGTCTGTAGACTGAAAACTGAGTTATTGTGTAGGGAAATATACACAGACAGACACACACACAGACACACAGACATTTTCACTTTTATGGATATATAGATACATATATATATATTATACTTAATCTTTTTAAGTCGTACGAAGTAAGGGAAAGAATAAAAAATGATTGGCATAGTCTATCATAAACAAAAGCTAACATCGCTACAAGTTGTAATATTATTTAATCTGTAGGAGTAGAGATAGATAGATAGAGAAAGAGAGAGAGATAGAGAGTGAGAGAGAGAGAAACAGACAGACAGAGACAGAGACTGACAGAGAGAGAGAGAGAGAGAGAGACAGGGAGGGGGGATAGCGGGCAGACAAACACTAAATTAGGATTTTTTTTATTTGCTTCACCCTAACTTTACTATAAGCCTTTTTTTTTTTCGTGATCACACGATAAACAACACTGCATACAATATGATAAACAATATGGTCATAATGAGATTCCGTATAGTATAACACGTCATTAAATTATCTGAAAATGCATAGAAAGTACAGCTATGGGCTATAGAGATTTATCAGGTTTGTGTCTAACTCTCTGACTCCATAGAAATAAATAAAAAGAAAACATATTTTAAGGATGAATAAAAAAAGGCAACTTTATTTACTATTTGGAAGGAATATAGAGAAGGTTTGTTTTGTGGCAGAACAGAATGTTCCTGAAATGTGTGTGAGAAAATCAACAGAAAGAATGTTCATTGGGTTATATTTATCAGTTTAGGTGGGAACAAAGTTGGTTTGAATTTACTTGGGTGTCTTCCTTTTCTGGTTTTCGTGTACGAAGCAGTGTTTAGTCATTCAAGGCGTTCGGGCCATAACGTGGGGCCAGTACGTCATTTTTTACTTTCATAACCTTTTTGGGGGCTCCTCCGGCCGCGTGGAAAATCAACCGTCCTTTCTTTTCTTCTTCTTCAAAACCCCAGAAGAAGACGCGCCAAAAAACAAACTTTCTTTTTCAACCGGAAGTCCCGCATCTTCCAGTCCGCAGTCAATTCTTATTAATCCCCACACAACCAAGTTTGCTGCAAATTAGGTGGGTTCCCTCTACAAGAGTAATCTTCTCACATTATTATACCTACGCAGAGTAAATAATCCCGACTCGCGTGCTTGTTGAGCATAACCTCCCAATCGACGCGTGTCTTTTCCTTTTTCTTCTATTTATTTCTCCTCCCCTCCTTCTTTATGCCTATATGTGTATTCCATTCCGTGACGTCACGCCCACGTCACGGCTTAAAATGCTGACTCAACACGAGTCGTCATTTAATGGCGGAGCCAGACTACGTTACAAATGTTTAGTATCTGTTTTGTTAAAAGACTGTACAATTATATTGTAGGAATCTGTATTTGCAACCGACACAAATAGAATAGAAATAGGTTACAAACACCCCCAAGAAAATAAACCTCATGAACAAAGTCTGAAACTACATTACCCAATATACCATGGTAACATGCCTAACCTCTTTTCTTTAAAGCTATATATTGAGTTATGCCGCACTATTAAAATACTCATTCCCGTTGTGACGATGTAGAAGAACTGATCGAAGCAAATTCAGAAAGACTACGTTCCTTCTGATCACCTGAATGGATCATTCTTAGTTTTAAAGCTTAGTTTTGAGCTTCCCAAAGAGTCCTCAGAACAACAGTAGTCGCACTCTACTACAGTACTGCAGAATATTGTGCCTCAGCATGGTTTCGGAACCAATACATAAGATCAATTAACAAAAAAAACTCCGAGAAACCACGCGTATTCCATTATGATGTCTGAAGTCAACCCCAACACAATGGCTACCAATAACAAAATCAATTGCACCACTCAACATAAGGAGGGAAAGATACAACTCAAAAATGGATTCCAAACGTCGAGGGGGGGGCATCATTGATTTACCAATTCAACAAATTTTAAAAGATGCCCCAGATACCTCCAAATTCCTGAAAGCTCTTCAACAACTCAAAAATAAAAATTTCGACCTAGCTGAGGCATGGAAGGAGGAATGCAATAACAATACTCCCAAAGGAGAGGATACCATTGAAAACACAACTTTGCGCCTGCCAGATTTCGCTACAAATAGTAAGAAGCAGTGAGTAGCCACACACCGAACCAGACCAAGACACTGCAGGACTGCAGTAAACAAACACAGGTGGAGACCAATAATCTGCCCAAAGTACAAGGAAGCCCTCCAGGACACAGACCACCTGATCTTACACTGTTTAGTCACCCGACTGGAAGGAGGTCATGCGACAGCCCATCTATCTGAAGACAATTTTTCAGATTGACTAAAACACAGCGGTATAGAGGTCTAACCCATACGATACTACTACTATTAAAACACTTGCATTTCTGTTAGAGATTTTTTCTAGTGTAATACTATAGAATATCTCGCCGGCAAGACCAAGATTACCAGACGCTGTATGTAGAAGGACCTTGTCAACTCCCTGCAAGAACTGTAAAACCTTAACGTAGTTCTCTCCCCTGACCGGCATATATATCCGACTGGGGGAGGGGCTGAACTTAATATTCCTTGACACTCCCTCCTAAGGAAAAAGCCGGTTCAACCTATTTAGGTTGAATACCGCTTGTTATTTGTTGAGATATCGATAGCGAAGGTCAGCTGAGCAAGGAATGGACTCCAGAGAGAGGGCTGGACATGTTTGATTTTTTGTGTGGTAAGAACTCAAGCTGTTGAAAAAGAAAAAGGCAAGAGGTCCAACAGAGATGAGTCACGGTCGGTCTTAGCTGAAATCCTGAATTTAAGAGATAGAAAGCTTAGCGAAGCTATACAGACTATCGACGGAACGACACACACTCACACAACTATTTTCGACAATTGCTTGTATTTAATGTGTTGTCCGACTCCTCCTCTACTGAAAACTAACACGAGGACCTTCGCTATTCAATCACAAAATCTCCTCTTACGTTTTTTTTTTTCATTTTATATCTAATTGTGTGTTTTTCTAGCTATTCAATATATTTTTGTGTCTTTTAACTAACTCCAAAGTCTTTTTATTTCAAATATAACAATATTGTATTTGAATTCCATCAAAACATCACTGATCGATGTTTTGTCCGGAGTCCAGTTCTGCCGACGCGTCGCAAATTGCTTTGTGGATATTTCGTTTCTCGGCTTCTGTTTCTTCTTTCCTTCTCGTAGCTGCAAAAAAATGGAAGGAATTTAACAACAACAACAACGACAACAAATAAGTCAGTGTTTAATTCTAAAGTTTAACTTTCACTTTTACAGGAATTTACAGCAATGTACATTTAGATGGAGCATAATGCCCCAATCAACACCCGTAAGGCTAGTGACTCTTGTAAAAGGGAGTTGATCACGTTGACATCGTTAAAGCAAAAAGTACTTTGACATCGTTAAAGCAAAAAGTACTTTGACATCGTTAAAGCAAAAAGTACTTTGACATGGTCAAAGCAAAAAGTAAAATTGATCTGTTCTCTATCACGTACTTCCTCTCATTACGTCATATCTTGCTGCATTAGCAGAAGTCTTCTATGATTAATTCCTAATGAATTTGTCTACTCATTTAGCTTTATGCTTACTCTAGCCTCGTATGGAAAAACAGTTTACAGCATTATTTGTATACACAACCTTATTATAGTAATATGGTGTTGTAAGTTAAGAGCCAGAGGGCATTTCCTGATTCCGATACAATTACCGATTCCGAACTAAATTCTCGATTCCGATACAATTACCGATTCCAATTTCGATTCTTTAGAAATCTCTAAATATATAACTATAAAAGTGTAACTTTGTGCCGATTGCCGTAAAAAACACATCTTAAATGTTCCTATATTTTCTCAAACGTAAAAACAGACTTGTGAGGGGGTGATCTAGAGATTTTAGTCTTACTGAAAGTTTAAATCAATAAATATTTATTATTTTATCATTACTACAAGCAGTAGAAGATGTTTCTTAAACCAAGATCAAACAAAAAGATATAAGGAATCGATTTTGGCATCGGAAAATTGGCTCAAATTGCAAGAACGATTCCGATACCCCAAAAAGCTCCGATTTTTCTGATTCCCGATTCCGATTCCGACTAATCGTCCGAACACTAATTTTTTACTTTTCGAGAGATGCTACAAAAAACAAAACTGAAAAACAAAAAATTAGCCACAAGGCCACTCAAAAATTAGAGAGAGAGAGAGTATTTGGTCATCCTTGCCACTGCACCTTTTTTTGGTATATACTATTCCTTGCTAGAGTTCTCATTCACCACAATACTGCAAAAACACCGGAGTTCGTCCTCCTTAAGATTCCCAAATCAAATTGTATTTTTTAATAATAAATAAATATTAACATGTATGCATAATATTATGGGTAATAATAAAATTTTATAATAAAAGTCATTTGATCATTATTTCACTGGCCTTCATCATTTAATCCCGAGCAACACAGGGTCTTCCTTCTTTGAAATTGTGTTGAATATGTTCTTTCTTACAGAAAACTTGACTATATTAACTGGACGCTTTTCTTCGCCCTTTTTTCGCTTTCAGCATTTCAGATTCTTGTAGAATTGAACAATTCTTTATTTCATTACATTCATTGGACCAATAAAAACAAAATGAACAATTTCAAAAATTTTAACAAAACATGAATTTTTTCTATTTATCCTATTTTATTTATTTATTTTGCTCATTTATTCTTATTTATTCAACAATGTTTTTTTTAATTATATTTTTCTATTTTATATATTATAGCAGAATGAAATTAATTGAAAACTCTCAACCCTGAGGATGAAATCATAGAAAATGATGTCTGGGATTGTCTTGGCCGATTGTGAATACAATGGGTTGTACATTTCACAATAAGACACACGTGTTATTTATAAAACTCTAAACTCAAGAGATGCGTAAAAACTTCAGAATCACATTAAAAAAATCTTTCTGACTAGTTACAGCAATCGATACTAATCCCCTCGCTGTTATACTGGCTACCTGTCAAACTCAATATCTTTACCCTCGAGTGGCTTTCTGGCTTTGATAAACAGTGACTTGTTTATAAAGAAATACCTAAAAATTGTCCAATAACAAATGAGCAACTAACCAATATTTTAGGGTTGTTTTTACACCAGTTGAATCCAGAGGGAAGGGACGGCCAGGCGATGGTCTCGGGCATTCAAATTTGGGATGACAGCATCCAGTCATATTTAAAAAATCTCCTGATGTTTATCTTCCTCCCACTGCAGGTTGATGAGACATACGAATCAGAAAGTAGGATTTGAAGAGCAAGCGCCCTAGAGGAATATCACTTCGGCCTGCAAAAAATGTTCTGTCAGCTCCATCAGCACTTCAGGCGATTAGAAATAAACTGACACTCTTTCAATGGGCGAAGGTAAAGCCATAGACGATGGATCTTGTGGAATTGCACAGGACCAAAGTCATACTTTAGTCAACAGAGCAAAAGTCATCTCAAAAATGGTCTATAGTGTTCGCTTTTGGTGCTTAGGGAAAGCCCCAGTTGGATCTCTCAGTATTGAATCTTTTGGAGCATACAACTAAGGCATTGACCCCGATCACCACGAAGACATCACAAGACCTCTGTACAGTACTGCGTTTAGCTGGTTAGATAGACTGAGATTTTTGTGCAACTGACGTACTTGGCTGACAAATCCCATGGGGCAGTAGATTAAAAAGTGATTATCAGCTTTAAGTGACAGTCTTCAAGAGATCAAAGGTTCAATTCTCGGTACGGGCGATGCTAAGAATACAATTGCAAATTACCTTAGATTCGTAGCCAATCATTACTTTAGATTCGTAACCGGTTATAAGTTACCTTGGTGGATTAAATAAAACATGCCGTTCGAAATTCAGTACAGACTCCCGAGTTTGACAGAAAAATCTCCGAGTTCGACAAGATACACCTGAAGGAGATCGGAAGTTACATCGACCGAAACGTTGTGAGACTAACATCGAAAATGAGACCAGTAGTTCGAATAATCAAAATACGGCAAATAATCAATCCTCATCTAAAAAAGAATTATTGATTTAAATCAACATTAAACCACAACTCAAATAACATGTGGTCATTGTCTATCAGGGATATAGTACCCAGTGTAATGTTGGAATATATTAGATAACATTAAGTATTAAATTGGAGTAAACATATCGTTTCCTGTCCCATGCAATTTGATCTGGAATGGAGAAAAATAAAACTAGGCGTAAAGAATAGAGTATTTCAGTGAGTTATATCGAAATATTTAATTTAAAATAATTTAAATATAAAATATCTTATTTAAAACAATTTAAATATAAAATATTTTATGCAAAAAAGTTAAATATTAAACATTTTAAAAAGCAATTTAAATATAAAATATTTTATTTAAAAGAATTTAAATATAAATTTTTTACTCAAAACAATTTAAATATAAAATAATTATTTAAAATGATTCAAATATTTAAGTTCTTAAAAAAATTATACATAAAATATCTATCTCAAAGTCTTTTATTTTCGTAAGATTTCAAAACAAATTAACAAAAACAATGAATTTTTTTTTAGATTGTTTAATATATTTTTAACAATATTATGGCCGTAAACATGTCGCCTTAATTGTTTTAAATAAAATATTTTGATACTTATCCAGAACTTGGCCCAATTTCACGTCGGCATCTTCCGGCATGGTTACGTAATCAACAAATAAAAATCGGTGCAGAGACTTGCGGCGGTGTCTCGAATCACTGCTTCCATTTTAGTTTAAAAAAAAAAAAAAAAAAAAAAAAACGTCCACGCTCAATCATAGAAACAGTCACGTGATTGACACGTCACGAGTACGCATACTAACGACTTCCGTTTCATTTTTATCACAATCGAGAGAACACACACATAAAACAACTTTTTCGCAACGAAACAGGAGCGGTATACGAAATGCCTCTTTCACCTCCTCAGTTGTCTCATAACAACAACCTCTAAGGTTTCCCTTGAGCTTAGGGAATAACCAAATGTCACAAAGACTAAGGTCTCGACTATAGGGAAGATGAGGAACTGTCTTGATTCTCATCTTAATCAAAGAGTCTGATCTTTTCTGTGTACCCTTGAACAAATTTTGCGCAAATCTTCCGCATCTTTAGTCTCTCGCGAATAATTGGGTGTAGATTACCACACTGACATCAAACTGTGCACTTATTGTCTCTATCGGCACACGATGGTCCTTATCCATGCAATTCTTTATGTAGTCAATCAACTCTGGTTTTCTTACTCCCTTACTCCTCCTACACCTCTTATTATTTCTCACATCCTTCCTGCCTTCTTATGCCACTCAAAAACTGATGTGTGATTCATGCAAAATAGTCTTATAGCATTCTATATGTTTCTGCGGCATTTTTTCTAAGTTTAAAACATAATTGTATTGCATATCGTTCTTCTAAAGTGTCCTCACATCCAGATTGCACTTTTGAAAGTCACCAGCTGTTACAATCAGGCTTTAGTAAAGTGTATTTCAATTCCTGTTGTAGCTGCCCATTTGAACCTGAAATCATAAAAATTGGTCAGTCATTTCATAAGATTTATAGCAATAACACACAGAATTTTCAAGAGTCTACGACAATTCTAAATGCCTGTGCAAAATAGTCTGGAAAGGTATTGAAGACACCTTGTACTTTGATTTCAAACTGAAATTATTGTATAAAGCAATAAACGCCTCGGACATATTTGCTTATAAGAAATCTGGTCTGAAACTTGTTTATTTTTCAGCAGTATCGTTTGTAACTTTGGCCCCCAAAATCCACAGAGCTTTGCCTATTCCTATGATGACCTGGTTCCTGTTAATTTTTCGGTGAGTTTAGTTCTGCACAGTCCTATGGGGCCTACCCTCCCAGACTTTGCCTTCTCTCTTTGAGAAGGAGTTAGTTTTATTTCTAATCGTCTGATACGCTCTTACCGAGGAATGCCGATGGGACTGCCCAGGCACTTTCTGCAGGTCAGGAGCGCTGACTTATCAATCCCACTTTCCGAACGTGGTGTTTAAGTTCTTACAGACGGAGACAACTAAAATAATTTCCGTTACTTCTTTGCCTTTTTGTTAGTTGTACGCTCGATTGGCATGTTCACCCTTTTCGGCTCTCTACAATAGATGATAGCCAAAAAATTGAAAATAAAACTGTAAGACAAGAAAATACTTGCTGTGTGTGCAAATACTGTTCCGTATATAAGTTGGGTTTTTTTTTTTTAACAAAATGTTAAAATATTTTTTTGCGGAAAAAGCATAGAAACAACTGTGAAAGGAAACAATTTTTTTTTTTTTTCAGTTTCAAGAAAAGTAGAAAAAAATGTTTTCGCAAAAGTTTCAAATAAATAAAAATGGAAATTTTCAAATAAATATTTTTATGGCGAAAACACGAAAACAACTAAAAAAAAAAAAAACTTTTTTTGTTTTTCAAAGGAAATATTTTAACATTTATTTTTGTTTTTTGTTTTCACTACACTTTTGGGAAGGAGGCTTTTCTTTTTTATTGCAAAAATTTTCTGTTGATATTTTTGCAGGGCTAAATCTTTAGGAAATCCTTCTTTACTTCACACAATGTATGAAATTCATTTTCAATTAAAAAAAAAAAAATCTTATTGCAATGACTTGCGATTTCATTGAAATTTGTCGGCCGCTAACTTGTGATGCTGATTGGGTAATCGCGTCAGCATCTTCCGGCTGCATACCGAAATCTAGCGAAAGAAGCAAAGTTGTTTCAGATTCTAGATAAGTACCAATATTTTATATTTTAGATATATTGAATAAAATAATTTTATAAAGACTTTACTTCTTTTCGCTTCGTCTTACTCTTCCCTGTTCCTCATTTCTGAACTGCTGCATATCACATAAGTTCACGTAAAAGTACATACATGGGTCGGGAAACGACGTGTCTATCTAAATTGACTGCGTGTCGAAATAATTATGTATATTAAGAAAACTGAAAACTTTTTGTACGCAACGTCACGTGACGAATCCAATATGGCATCACCATTTTCTTTCTTTTTATTTTGAATTTCATTTTACAGTTCGGCGTGACATGATGTTTGGTGTCTGTCTATCGCTCGTCGCACAAATTCCCCAGGGAGCTGCGCGGAGTTTAACGTCATCTTCACACACCCCACTCACAGCCACGAGCTGCTTTTTATTACGACACCCGGAAAGCGGGAGACTGGGTGATGACGGTCGAGTCAAGGCGGCGGTGGGGCTGGAGATGTTACTAGGCGGGAGTGGAGGTTCCTTCAAAGAATACGAAAGACGTTATCTCAAAATGCGGTCAAATCCAACATAGAAATTGTTTTTCTTTTGGAAATTTTTACATGCGCCTAAGACGGAGTCAATTACATGACAAGCAAATAAAATAAAAGATGAAAAATACGAATGATCAGGATAACGATTAAATGATAATACAGCGGTGAAAATATCACATTTATTGAGAGAAAACTGTTTTATGGTGTTTCAAGTTTGTGTCTGTTATTTATTGAATCACCAATTATCAAAGCAAACATTCACTCGAGGATTACGGTTAATAAGACGGAAGTCGAATGAGGATTTGGTTTGATTTGGATGTTGTTAGGTACGGGTATTAATGGCGGAAAACTGATAGGGGGGGCGTAGTTTTGAAAACCGGTTAAATTTTTTTGTAGGTCCCCGATTGCTTTTTAATTGTATTTAAAAGATTAAAGCCTAAAGTTAATTTCCAAAAGGAAAAATATTTGTACACTAGTGATGGGACGATTCCAATATTTTTCCCGATTCCGATACAATTACTGATTCCGTACTAAATTCCCAATTCCGATACAATTACCGATTCCGATTCTTTATAAATCTCTAAATATTTAACCATAAAAGTGTTATTTTGTGCCGATCACTATAAAAACACATCTTGAATGTGTCCATATTTTCTCAAACGTAAAACACACATTTCTGAGGGCGTGATCAAGAGATTTTAGTCTTACTGGAAGTTTAAAACAATAAATATTTATTAGTTTATTATTAATACAAGCAGTGGAAGATGTTTCTCAAACCAAAATCAAATAAAAATATAAACTAAGGAATCGGTTTTGGCATCGGAAAATAGGCTTAATTTTTTCCGATTCTGGTACTGATTCCGATACCCTAAAAAGATCCGATTTTTCCGATTCTCGATTCCGATTCTGGATAATCGTCCCAACACTATTGTACACGTAAAATAAGAGTTATAATGAAAAATGTTTTAGGGTGTTTACAGTTTGTGTCTGTTATCCATTGAATTATCAAGGCAAACAGTCACTCGAGGATTACGGTTAATAAGACAGAAGTGATTGTCAGCTGAAAGATGATTTGGTTTGATTTGGTTGTTGTTTTACAGCATATCAACTCTTTTCAGATTATTTAATGTCGAATCCAGTCATTTCGATAAAAACAAATTACGCTTCAAGTTCTTTATATTTTCAGCGTTTGGATTGTTGTTTGTTTGTTGTTGTTGTTTTTTTTTTTTTTTTTTTTGGTTTGTTTATTTGTTTGTTTTTGTTTTTACAATATATAAACCCTTTCCAGGTTATTTAATGCCAAATTCGGTCATTTTTTAAACAATTTCTATGCTTCAAGTTCTTTATATCATTAAATATGTGGTTATGGTGCTTGGTTTGTTACTCAGAACGTCCGTTGGTAGGTAGGTCACATTCCTGATTCTGCTATGTACGTACTGTTGGACTCGACTATCCAATTTTTACGACGTTCGACCCACGTAGCCGGCACATCTAAATTGATGAATTACATTATTGTTATGGGGAAGGGGTAGGTTTTGGAGAGAATGTCATTAACGGTTTCGTAGAGAACACAACACGTACGTTGGAAGCAAAATAGCATTTTTCCACCGTGGAGCTGATTTGCTTGGCGAATTTCTCGCTTACTGATTCTAGCCATAGTAAACGAATATAAATTGGACATTTAACCACTGTATTAGTTTGTATTTGGAAAAAAGCATTCATTTTCCGTTCAGTAGTTGATTTTGTCACATCAAGAGGGTATCCATTATGGGATAAAATATACGAGATCGTTTTAAATATTTCACCTAATTTTGGTTTGGAACAAATCATTAGGGCACGATGTGCTAAGGTCTGAATTAAATTAATCTTTCATTTTTTAGGGCAAAACGAATCCCAGCTTGTATACAATCCTGTAAACGTGAGCTAACGGTATATTGGCATAAGGTAATAGAGGAAAGCGAGACTGTTAAGTACGTGTCGACACGGTAGAGTTTTTTTAAGGCCCCGTAGCGGCAGGACGGGAACTTTTAAATAAGATGCAGAACTCAGTTATCCTCAGAACTCTTAACAAAATTTTTGGGCGACCGTATACAGCGGGACGAATTACGGACATAACAGCTGATTATAGCTGCAGACTAAGAAACTGTTAATTGGCCTAGAGGGAAAAAGCAGAAATGCGACCTTATTGTCGCTGGCTTGGAAAATACTTGTCAGGCGCCTATATGTGGAAACGACCAGTAATAAATACCTTTTCTTTAAACTGAAAAGCTTGTGTCGAATTGCTTTGCATTGTTATTTTGCGAGGCTTTCATACACAAAGTCGTGTTCGAGTTAAAATGTAATGACCATGTTAGAGTTCTATTCGTAATCCACATACACTCTATTAAGTCTCTTTCTTTGTACGTGTGTGTGGCTGGAAACAACGTTTTGGCTATCAAATATAAAATCATTATCTTTAGTTGGAATTATCAGCTACCTATTTTTTTTTAACTTTATTAAACTTTGGTGCTTTTTAAGATAAATTCGACAGATTAATTTTTTAAATATGTCCTTGTAATCAAAAATAATATTACTTATTAAATTGTCGTGTCGAAAATAGTAATACATCTAAATATTACAAAAGTGTATCAAGTAAAAAAAACTGCTATTATGCTTTTAGTAAAAAAAAAACGTATAGGCTAAAATGTTAACCGCCATTCAAAGGAAACCAACATTTTAGTGTCTTAGTTATATCCCTTATGTATGTCCTCTGTGTTAATATATCTACGAAAAATGCCATTTTTTTGTAAAAATCAATTTCAATTATGAATAATATTCTACTCGATGAATTTTCGTAATATTTGGATATATTACTATTTTCGACATGACAATTAAGTAATATTAGTTTTGTTTATTAGGGCATGTTTAAAAAAATCGATCTATCGACTCCATCGTAACAAGCACCTAAATGTTTACCGTTTAATAACCTACCAGATCGAGCGTTTACCGTATTTCCGTGGGATTTTTAAGAAAAAAATCGAGAACACATAAAATAGTAAACGTTTGATGTGCTTTAGAAAGATTCTAGGAATCGAATAGGGCGGTCGAATTACCAACCAAAAACTCAGAAACCGCACAAAACAACAGGTAGTATCCTCAATAGTATCCAAACGACGTCTATTTTGGCTTGGACATACCTTAAGATTGGCATCAGAGAAAATTGCTAACTAAGTAATGGAACCCTGATGGAAAAGGAAGAGCGGGGGGGGGGGAGCATTTTGAAGTGGAAGCAAACAATCGAGGGAGATTTTAATGCTACGCGGGGAGGAAATGGGGGGGGGCGTTGTGTATTTGGTTTCAGATTGAAAACGATATCATACGTTGACTGCCTCATGCGTTGTAGACGCAAGAGTTCCTTAGTCTAAGTAAGTTTAAATTGACGAGCATTTACTGTAAGAAAAAATCTAGAACACACAAAATACTCACCCTTTAAATTCGCGTCGCTTTCCGCCCTAAGTACTAACGCTTTAGCTGAACATATGACGTCTGAAAGCAGACCAGCCGACTTTACATATGTAAATGGACGAGAAAGATCCAAAACTTGGATATTTCCCTATGTTTGATTCCTGATTATCTATCAGGTTGCCATGCTTAATCTTGAAATAGAATTTTCAATCTCAAATGCGCACAATGAATAGACGCAACCTATTTTTGATGTGCGTCTATGATTTTCAATGAAGAAGGGTGTATGTTTGTTTGTCACACTTAAACGTGAAATAGGATTTTCAGATGCGTCTGCCATCTTCATATGAAGATCTGCCAATTTATCGGTCTATCACGTTTAATTTGAATAGCATCGGCTAT
>NC_136516.1:8247500-8317500 GCF_053919585.1 Euprymna scolopes
AAATCTCCCCAGATTTCCAATACTCTCCACCTCTTTCGTTAACCTTTGCAAAAGAATTTGCGTTATCCAAACAGCCGCTTATCATTCATTTATCAGATTTCTCGCTGGCATTGACCATTGGTCTTCACTGGAATTTGGGTGTCAGTAAGCCTCCCCAAGGTCCTTGTTCTCTTTGGCGCGGAGGTCTGGCTAGTGCTTTCTCTCCTCGGTCTTTCCATGCTCTTTGACCCTCACTATTTGGTGTGGTGCCTGTTTATCGCTTTACTCACAGAAAAAAAGGCGCCGATATTTTTCGATTATACAGTATCAGTTTTCATTGTTTTGTGTGATGTTCTTTTGTGTTTTGCATCTGTAGCTGTTTCTTTGTTCAGTTTGTCTGTAGTCTGTCTGTAGTTTATGTGTAGTTTATGTGTAGTTTATGTGTTGCTTATGTGTTGTTTATGTGTAGTTTATGTGTTGTTTATATGTTGTTTATGTGTAGTTTATGTGTTGTTTATGTGTTGTTTATGTGTTGTTTATGTGTTGTTTATATGTAGTTTATGTGTAGTTTATGTGTTGTTTATGTGTTGTTTATGTGTAGTTTATGTGTAGTTTATGTGTAGTTTATGTGTTGTTTATGTGTAGTTTATGTGTAGTTTATGTGTTGTTTATGTGTAGTTTATGTGTAGTTTATGTGTAGTTTATGTGTTGTTTATGTGTAGTTTATGTGTAGTTTATGTGTTGTTTATATGTAGTTTATGTGTTGTGTTAGTTTCCGCATTCAAAAGTTTTCCTTAATATTTCTGCAGTTTTCATTATTGAGATTCGTTGTATTTTCTCTGCCATCCCTCTGATTCCAATCTCTCCTATTCTCTTTTCAAAGTTTTTCGGTATCGTTCCTAGCGCTCCTACTATTAGTGGTTTTATCTTGACTTTCTTCTTTTTCCAGACCCCTTTCAGCTCTCTGGCCAGTTCCGTATATTTGCTCCGCTTTTCAGTCTCCTTGATCTTCACTCTGTGGACTGCTGAAACGGCAACGCCTATAATTTGGCATGACTTGTCCTTCTTTTTAACTATTATGGCATGCGGTTTTCTTGCTGGGATGGGGTTATCCGTTTGTATATCCATTCCCAAATGATTTTGTGGCTTTACTGCTGCCGGTTAGTGTTTGTACCATTTGTCTGTGTATTTAAGGTGCAATTGTTTGCATAATTGCGAGTGTACTGCTTTCCCCACTTGATCGTGTCTATTTTTATATTCTTTTTTTGGCTAGATTGCTGCATTCACTTATCATGCGGTTTATTGTTTCGTCTCTTTGTCCGCAGAGTCTGCATTTGCTGTTTTTTGTGTCCTGTGGTGTAGTTGGTTCTAATTGCATTACCTTGCCCAGCTGTTATTAGTGATTCAGCTTCTCTATTAAGGTTTCTTTTTTGTAGTCAGTTTTAAGTGTTTTCGTTAGTCTCTTCTTTTCCTCCATGTAGCTGTTTCTTTTCCCATTTTTTCTTTCCTTGTCTTATCACTCGTCTCTTTTTCTATCGTTTGTTTCTTATGTGTCTCTTGCTGTAGTGTTCTGCATTATGTATTTTTTAATATTTTGTGTGTGTGCGTGCGCGCGCGTGTGTGTGTGTGTGCGCGTGTGTGTGTGTGTGCGCGCGCGCGCGTGTGTGTGTGTATTATTTACACAGTCTTCTATACAGACCAGCCCTTTTCATGTACAGTCGGTCATTATCATCCTTCGGGTGAAGTGCATTGTGCATTGTCATTAGTTTCCTGGTCTTCTGATCGATATTGTTTAGTTCTTCTTTGATCCAGCTTATAAACGGTTCAGAGTATCTTAATAGTGGCACTGCCCACGTGTTTATTCTTGCAATTACGTTTCGACTATTCAGTTTTGTTTCGAGAAGTATTCTTGTTCTTCTGAGGTATTCTTTTCCTATTTTCGCTTTCATTTCCGTTGCTTTGATGGCGTCTGCTTCCAGCACTCCCAAGTATTTGTAGCTCTCATGTTCACCTAGTGCCCTCATCTCTGTTTCATTGGGCAGCACTATACCTTCTGTTACTTCTGGTTTTCCCCCCTTCTTAGGATCAGCAGTGTACCCTTTTCCATACCGAATTCCATTTAGATATCCTGACTAAAGATTCTGGTCGTGTTTATTAGAGTTTCTAGTTCTGTCTTTGTTTTTGAAACAGTTTCAGGTCATCCAGTTACATTAGGTGGTTCATTCTTTCTTCTGTGTTAGTGAACTTATATCCGGCTTAACATTTTCTTAGGATAGTGTTCAGGGGCATCATGGCTATAATGAACAGTAATGGTGATAGAGATTCGCCTTGGAAGATTTCTCTTTGTAGTTTTATTTCAGTTATTTATTTATTGTCCATCAACTGTCAGTTCAAGTTTCCATGGTTTCATTGCATTTTCTGTCAGATTTTGTACTTCTCAAGCATTCATGTTTGTGGGATTTATCATATGCTTTTTTATATTCTATCCATACCATGGCTAGGTTCTTTTTTCTATTTATTATTATTATTATTATTATGATTATTATTATTATCATTATTATTATTATTATTATTGGAATCCTTTGAGATGAGTAATTTGTATATTTATTTATTAATTTGCAGATTGTTATCCTCATCTTCATAGTTATTATTTCATGACGTTTCGGACAACTATTCCTCTTGCCTTCATCATGGAGTTAACCGCGACGGGATAGGCTAACAGTCCGCAAATAAATAAATTACTTATCTCAAAGTATTCAAATAATAAAATAATATACCATCCTTCTGGCGATGGAAGACCAGATAAGAACGAAACATTTGGATTTATAAAAAGGTTTCCAGATTATAAATTATTCGAGTGAGCGAGCAATTGTTCCAAAGCCAATTTATTCTAGAATCTATATATTAATACCATAGTACCTTTAACATATTGGGAGATCCTATTTATTAAAAAGGGCGATGGAAGGTGATAATATACTACGAACATTAAATTAGTATAGAGATACTCCAATTTAATGTTCGTAGTATGTTATCACCTTCTATCCCCCTTTTTAATAAATAGGATCTCCCGATCACCGAAAACGGAATGTAAATAAAAAATGTTAACAAATGATGTCGCTTTTGGCCGTACATGAAAATAAAATGTACCTTCTTGGTGTTCTGACTAAGATCCAAGGATAGTATCTGTCCTATCTAAAGTTGGTATAATGATATCGTGGAGTTTCTGTTTTCTCCAGGCGCCATAAAATGGAAATACGTCACAGACTCCTATAAGAATATTGGGTATAAACCGTGATGCCGCTGTGAAATTCCCACATGTTCTGCTAGTCATTGTTGTTGTTGTTGTTGTTGTTATTATTATTATTATTATTATTATTATTATTATTATTATTTCATAGTAGTCTCAATTTTTGGGTGTTTTTACTTGGTTTTTCCTCCCTGAACATCAAGCGAATTTCTTTGACTTGAGACATTTAACATTTTCGCCGTTCCTAACAGGCAAACTCTTTGCAAAATTACAAAACAGATTGCCTCGTTAATCTGATTAAGCCATTTGTGATGGCTTTTTGTTACGATCCCAAACATTCTAATTACATCCTAACTTCTTTACTTTTCAATAGTCTTACAAATTCCCATTTAAGATTTTAGTATTTATTTCTTTTTCATAGTTTTTCTCTTGCATTCTGGTATCAAAAAGGGAGGCTGTGTCCATGATTGAGCAACTTCTTATGTTTTTGTTTAGAAAATTTATGTCAGGTGTATTCAATATGTATTCAAAACCTTATCAGGTTTAGAGTATTCAAAAACCTTATCAGGTTTAGAATATTCAAAAAAACTTATCAGGTTTAGAGTATTCAAAAACCTTATCAGGTTTAGAATATTCAAAAACCTTATCAGGTTTAGAATATTCAAAAAAACTTATCAGGTTTAGAGTATTCAAAACCTTATCAGGTTTAGAATATTCAAAAACCTTATCAGGTTTAGAATATTCAAAAAAACTTATCAGGTTTAGAGTATTCAAAAACTTATCAGGTTTAGAATATTCAAAAACCTTATCAGGTTTAGAGTATTCAAAAACCTTATCAGGTTTAGAGTATTCAAAACCTTATCAGGTTTAGAATATTCAAAAACCTTATCAGGTTTAGAGTATTCAAAAACTTTATCAGGTTTAGAGTATTCAAAAACCTTATCAGGTTTAGAATATTCAAAAACCTTATCAGGTTTAGAATATTCAAAAACCTTATCAGGTTTAGAATATTCAAAAACCTTATCAGGTTTAGAATATTCAAAAACCTTATCAGGTTTAGAGTATTCAAAAACCTTATCAGGTTTAGAATATTCAAAAACCTTATCAGGTTTAGAATATTCAAAAACCTTATCAGGTTTAGAGTATTAAAAAACCTTATCAGGTTTAGAATATTCAAAAACCTTATCAGGTTTAGAATATTCAAAAACCTTATCAGGTTTAGAATATTCAAAAACCTTATCAGGTTTAGAGTATTCAAAAACCTTATCACGTTTTGAATATTCAAAAACCTTATCAGGTTTAGAATATTCAAAAACCTTATCAGGTTTAGAATATTCAAAAACCTTATCAGGTGTAGAATATTCAAAAACCTTATCAGGTTTAGAATATTAAAAAACCTTATCAGGTTTAGAATATTCAAAAACCTTATCAGGTTTAGAGTATCCAAAAACCTTATCAGGTTTAGAATATTAAAAACCTTATCAGGTTTAGAATATTCAAAAACCTTATCAGGTTTAGAATATTCAAAAAAACTTATCAGGTTTAGAATATTCAAAAACCTTATCAGGTTTAGAATATTCAAAAACCTTATCAGGTTAAGAATATTAAAAAACCTTATCACGTTTTGAATATTCAAAAACCTTATCAGGTTTAGAATATTAAAAAACCTTATCAGGTTTAGAATATTCAAAAACCTTATCAGGTTTAGAGTATCCAAAAACCTTATCAGGTTTAGAATATTCAAAAACCTTATCAGGTTTAGAATATTCAAAACCTTATCAGCTTTAGAATATTCAAAAACCTTATAAGGTTAGAGTATTCAAAAACCTTATCAGGTTTAGAATATTCAAAAACCTTATCAGGTTTAGAATATGCGAAAACCTTATCAGGTTTAGAATATTCAAAAACCTTATCAGGTTTAGAATATTCAAAAACCTTATCAGGTTTAGAATATTCAAAAACCTAATCAGGTTTAGAGTCTTTAAAAACCTAATCAGGTTTAGAGTATTCAAAAACCTTATCAGGTTTAGAGTATTCAAAAACCTTATCAGGTTTAGAATATTCAAAAACCTTATCAGGTTTAGAACATTCAAAACCTTATCAGCTTTAGAATATTCAAAAACCTTATCGGGTTTAGAGTATTCAAAACCTTATCAGGTTTAGAGTATTCAAAAACCTAATCAGGTTTAGAGTATTCAAAAACCTTATCAGGTTTAGAATATTCAAAAACCTTATCAGGTTTAGAATATTCAAAAACCTTATCAGGTTTAGAGTATTAAAAAACCTTATCAGGTTTAGAATATTCAAAAACCTTATCAGGTTTAGAATATTCAAAAACCTTATCAGGTTTAGAATATTCAAAAACCTTATCAGGTTTAGAGTATTCAAAAACCTTATCACGTTTTGAATATTCAAAAACCTTATCAGGTTTAGAATATTCAAAAACCTTATCAGGTTTAGAATATTCAAAAACCTTATCAGGTGTAGAATATTTAAAAACCTTATCAGGTTTAGAATATTAAAAAACCTTATCAGGTTTAGAATATTCAAAAACCTTATCAGGTTTAGAGTATCCAAAAACCTTATCAGGTTTAGAATATTCAAAAACCTTATCAGGTTTAGAATATTCAAAAACCTTATCAGGTTTAGAATATTCAAAAAAACTTATCAGGTTTAGAATATTCAAAAACCTTATCAGGTTTAGAATATTCAAAAACCTTATCAGGTTTAGAATATTCAAAAACCTTATCACGTTTTAATATTCAAAAACCTTATCAGGTTTAGAATATTAAAAAACCTTATCAGGTTTAGAATATTCAAAAACCTTATCAGGTTTAGAGTATCCAAAAACCTTATCAGGTTTAGAATATTCAAAAACCTTATCAGGTTTAGAATATTAAAAAACCTTATCAGGTTTAGAATATTCAAAAACCTTATCAGGTTAGAGTATTCAAAAACCTTATCAGGTTTAGAATATTCAAAAACCTTATCAGGTTTAGAATATGCGAAAACCTTATCAGGTTTAGAATATTCAAAAACCTTATCAGGTTTAGAATATTCAAAAACCTTATCAGGTTTAGAATATTCAAAAACCTTATCAGGTTTAGAGTCTTTAAAAACCTAATCAGGTTTAGAGTATTCAAAAACCTTATCAGGTTTAGAGTATTCAAAAACCTTATCAGGTTTAGAATATTCAAAAACCTTATCAGGTTTAGAGTATTCAAAACCTTATCAGGTTTAGAGTATTCAAAAACCTAATCAGGTTTAGAGTATTCAAAAACCTTATCAGGTTTAGAGTATTCAAAAACCTTATCAGGTTTAGAATATTCAAAAACCTTATCAGGTTTAGAATATTCAAAAACCTTATCAGGTTTAGAATATTCAAAAACCTTATCAGGTTTAGAGTATTCAAAAACCTTATCAGGTTTAGAATATTCAAAAACCTTATCAGGTTTAGAATATTCAAAAACCTTATCAGGTTTAGAATATTAAAAAACCTTATCAGGTTTAGAATATTCAAAAACCTTATCAGGTTTAGAATATTCAAAAACCTTATCAGGTTTAGAGTCTTTAAAAACCTTATCAGGTTTAGAATATTCAAAAACCTTATCAGGTTTAGAATATTCAAAAACCTTATAAGGTTTAGAATATTCAAAAACCTTATCAGGTTTAGAATATTCAAAAACCTTATCAGGTTTAGAATATTCAAAACCTTATCAGGTTTAGAATATTCAAAAACCTTATCAGGTTTAGAGTATTCAAAAACATTATCAGGTTTAGAATATTCAAAAACCTTATCAGGTTTAGAATATTCAAAAACCTTATCAGATTCAAAACCTTATCAGGTTTAGAATATTCAAAAACCTTATCAGGTTTAGAATATTCAAAACCTTATCAGCTTTAGAATATTCAAAAACCTTATCAGGTTTAGAATATTCAAAAACCTTATCAGGTTTAGAATATTCAAAAACCTTATGAGGTTTAGAGTATCCAAAAACCTTATCAGGTTTAGAGTATTCAACACCTTATCAGGTTAGAGTATTCAAAAACCTTACCAGGTTTAGAATATTCAAAAACCTTATCAGGTTTAGAATATGAAAAAACCTTATCAGGTTTAGAATATTCAAAAACCTTATCAGGTTTAGAATATTCAAAAACCTTATCAGGTTTAGAATATTCAAAACCTTATCAGGTTTCGAATATTCAAAAACCTTATCAGGTTTAGAATATTCAAAAACCTTATCAGGTTTAGAATATTCAAAAACCTTATCAGGTTTCGAATATTCAAAAACCTTATCAGGTTTAGAATATTCAAAAACCTTATCAGGTTTAGAGTATTCAAAAACCTTATCAGGTTTAGAGTATTCAAAACCTTATCAGGTTTAGAATATTCAAAAACCTTATCAGGTTTAGAGTATTCAAAACCTTATCAGGTTTAGAATATTCAAAGACCTTATCAGGTTTAGAATATTCAAAAACCTTATCAGGTTTAGAATATTCAAAAACCTTATCAGGTTTCGAATATTCAAAAACCTTATCAGGTTTAGAATATTCAAAGACCTTATCAGGTTTAGAGTATTCAAAAACCTTATCAGGTTTAGAATATTCAAAAACCTTATCAGGTTTAGAGTATTCAAAAACCTTATCAGGTTTAGAGTATTCAAAACCTTATCAGGTTTAGAATATTCAAAAACCTTATCAGGTTTAGAATATTCAAAGACCTTATCAGGTTTAGAATATTCAAAAACCTTATCAGGTTTCGAATATTCAAAAACCTTATCAGGTTTAGAATATTCAAAAACCTTATCAGGTTTAGAGTATTCAAAAACCTTATCAGGTTTAGAGTATTCAAAACCTTATCAGGTTTAGAATATTCAAAGACCTTATCAGGTTTAGAATATTCAAAAACCTTATCAGGTTTAGAATATTCAAAAACCTTATCAGGTTTCGAATATTCAAAAACCTTATCAGGTTTAGAATATTCAAAGACCTTATCAGGTTTAGAGTATTCAAAAACCTTATCAGGTTTAGAATATTCAAAAACCTTATCAGGTTTAGAGTATTCAAAAACCTTATCAGGTTTAGAGTATTCAAAACCTTATCAGGTTTAGAATATTCAAAAACCTTATCAGGTTTAGAATATTCAAAGACCTTATCAGGTTTAGAATATTCAAAAACCTTATCAGGTTTCGAATATTCAAAAACCTTATCAGGTTTAGAATATTCAAAAACCTTATCAGGTTTAGAGTATTCAAAAACCTTATCAGGTTTAGAGTATTCAAAACCTTATCAGGTTTAGAATATTCAAAAACCTTATCAGGTTTAGAGTATTCAAAACCTTATCAGGTTTAGAGTATTCAAAAACCTTATCAGGTTTAGAATATTCAAAAACCTTATCAGGTTTAGAATATTCAAAAACCTTATCAGGTTTAGAGTATTCAAAAACCTTATCAGATTTAGAGAATTCAAAACCTTATGAGGTTTAGAATATTCAAAAACCTTATCAGGTTTAGAGTATTCAAAAACCTAATCAGGTTTAGAGTATTCAAAACCTTATCAGGTTTAGAATATTCAAAAACCTTATCAGGTTTAGAGTATTCAAAAACTTTATCAGGTTTAGAGTATTCAAAAACCTTATCAGGTTGAGAATATTCAAAAACCTTATCAGGTTTAGAATATTCAAAAACCTTATCAGGTTTAGAATATTCAAAAACCTTATCAGGTTTAGAGTATTCAAAAACCTTATCAGGTTTAGAATATTCAAAAACCTTATCAGGTTTAGAATATTAAAAAACCTTATCAGGTTTAGAGTATTAAAAAACCTTATCAGGTTTAGAATATTCAAAAACCTTATCAGGTTTAGAATATTCAAAAACCTTATCAGGTTTAGAATATTCAAAAACCTTATCAGGTTTAGAGTATTCAAAAACCTTATCACGTTTTGAATATTCAAAAACCTTATCAGGTTTAGAATATTCAAAAACCTTATCAGGTTTAGAATATTCAAAAACCTTATCAGGTGTAGAATATTCAAAAACCTTATCAGGTTTAGAATATTAAAAAACCTTATCAGGTTTAGAATATTCAAAAACCTTATCAGGTTTAGAGTATCCAAACACCTTATCAGGTTTAGAATATTCAAAAACCTTATCAGGTTTAGAATATTCAAAAACCTTATCAGGTTTAGAATATTCAAAAAAACTTATCAGGTTTAGAATATTCAAAAACCTTATCAGGTTTAGAATATTCAAAAACCTTATCAGGTTTAGAGTATTCAAAAACCTTATCACGTTTTGAATATTCAAAAACCTTATCAGGTTTAGAATATTCAAAAACCTTATCAGGTTTAGAATATTCAAAAACCTTATCAGGTTTAGAGTATCCAAAAACCTTATCAGGTTTAGAATATTCAAAAACCTTATCAGGTTTAGAATATTAAAAAACCTTATCAGGTTTAGAATATTGAAAAACCTTATCAGGTTAGAGTATTCAAAAACCTTATCAGGTTTAGAATATTCAAAAACCTTATCAGGTTTAGAATATGCGAAAACCTTATCAGGTTTAGAATATTCAAAAACCTTATCAGGTTTAGAATATTCAAAAACCTTATCAGGTTTAGAATATTCAAAAACCTTATCAGGTTTAGAGTCTTTAAAAACCTAATCAGGTTTAGAGTATTCAAAAACCTTATCAGGTTTAGAGTATTCAAAAACCTTATCAGGTTTAGAGTATTCAAAACCTTATCAGGTTTAGAGTATTCAAAAACCTAATCAGGTTTAGAGTATTCAAAAACCTTATCAGGTTTAGAGTATTCAAAAACCTTATCAGGTTTAGAATATTCAAAAACCTTATCAGGTTTAGAATATTCAAAAACCTTATCAGGTTTAGAATATTAAAAAACCTTATCAGGTTTAGAGTATTCAAAAACCTTATCAGGTTTAGAATATTCAAAAACCTTATCAGGTTTAGAATATTCAAAAACCTTATCAGGTTTAGAATATTCAAAAACCTTATCAGGTTTAGAATATTCAAAAACCTTATCAGGTTTAGAATATTCAAAACCTTATCAGGTTTAGAATATTCAAAAACCTTATCAGGTTTAGAGTATTCAAAAACCTTATCAGGTTTAGAATATTCAAAAACCTTATCAGATTCAAAACCTTATCAGGTTTAGAATATTCAAAAACCTTATCAGGTTTAGAGTATTCAAAACCTTATCAGGTTTAGAATATTCAAAAACCTTATCAGGTTTAGAATATTCAAAAACCTTATCAGGTTTAGAGTATTCAAAAACCTTATCAGGTTTAGAATATTCAAAAACCTTATCAGGTTTAGAATATTCAAAACCTTATCAGGTTTCGAATATTCAAAAACCTTATCAGGTTTAGAATATTCAAAAACCTTATCAGGTTTAGAATATTCAAAAACCTTATCAGGTTTCAAATATTCAAAAACCTTATCAGGTTTAGAATATTCAAAAACCTTATCAGGTTTAGAGTATTCAAAAACCTTATCAGGTTTAGAGTATTCAAAACCTTATCAGGTTTAGAATATTCAAAAACCTTATCAGGTTTAGAGTATTCAAAACCTTATCAGGTTTAGAATATTCAAAGACCTTATCAGGTTTAGAATATTCAAAAACCTTATCAGGTTTAGAATATTCAAAAACCTTATCAGGTTTCGAATATTAAAAAACCTTATAAGGTTTAGACTATTCAAAGACCTTATCAGGTTTAGAGTATTCAAAAACCTTATCAGGTTTAGAATATTCAAAAACCTTATCATGTTTAGAGTATTCAAAAACCTTATCAGGTTTAGAGTATTCAAAACCTTATCAGGTTTAGAATATTCAAAAACCTTATCAGGTTTAGAATATTCAAAGACCTTATCAGGTTTAGAATATTCAAAAACCTTATCAGGTTTAGAATATTCAAAAACCTTATCAGGTTTAGAATATTCAAAAACCTTATCAGGTTTAGAGTATTCAAAAACCTTATCAGGTTTAGAGTATTCAAAACCTTATCAGGTTTAGAATATTCAAAAACCTTATCAGGTTTAGAGTATTCAAAACCTTATCAGGTTTTGAGTATTAAAAAACCTTATCAGGTTTAGAATATTCAAAAACCTTATCAGGTTTAGAGTATTCAAAAACCTTATCAGGTTTAGAGTATTCAAAACCTTATCAGGTTAAGAATATTCAAAAACCTTATCAGGTTTAGAGTATTCAAAACCTTATCAGGTTTAGAGTATTCAAAAACCTTATCAGGTTTAGAATATTCAAAAACCTTATCAGTTTTAGAGTATTCAAAAACCTTATCAGGTTTAGAGTATTCAAAACCTTATCAGGTTTAGAGTATTCAAAACCTTATCAGGTTTAAAATATTCACAAACCTTATCAGGTTTAGAGTATTCAAAAACCTTATCAGGTTTAGAGTATTCAAAACCTTATCAGGTGTAGAATATTCAAAAACCTTATCAGGTTTAGAGTATTCAAAACCTTATCAGGTTTAGAGTATTCAAAAACCTTATCAGGTTTAGAATATTCAAAAACCTTATCAGGTTTAGAGTATTCAAAACCTTATCAGGTTTAGAGTATTCAAAAACCTTATCAGGTTTAGAATATTCAAAAACCTTATCAGGTTTAGAGTATTCAAAAACCTTTTCAGGTTTAGAGTATTCAAAACCTTATCAGGTTTAGAGTATTCAAAACCTTATCAGGTTTAGAATATTCAAAAACCTTATCAGGTTTAGAATATTCAAAAACCTTATCAGGTTTAGAGTATTCAAAACCTTATCAGGTTTAGAGTATTCAAAAACCTTATCAGGTTTAGAATATTCAAAAACCTTATCAGGTTTAGAGTATTCAAAAACCTTATCAGGTTTAGAGTATTCAAAACCTCATCAGGTTTAGAATATTCAAAAACCTTATCAGGTTTAGAGTATTCAAAAACCTTATCAGGTTTAGAGTATTCAAAACCTTATCAGGTTTAGAATATTCAAAAACCTTATCAGGTTTAGAGTATTTAAAACCTTATCAGGTTTAGAGTATTCAAAAACCTTATCAGGTTTAGAATATTCAAAAACCTTATCAGGTTTAGAGTATTCAAAAACCTTATCAGGTTTAGAATATTCAAAAACCTTATCAGGTTTAGAGTATTCAAAAACCTTATCAGGTTTAGAGTATTCAAAACCTTATCAGGTTTAGAGTATTCAAAACCTTATCAGGTTTAGAATATTCAAAAACCTTATCAGGTTTAGAATATTCAAAAACCTTATCAGGTTAAGAGTATTCAAAACCTTATCAGGTTTAGAGTATTCAAAAACCTTATCAGGTTTAGAATATTCAAAAACCTTATCAGGTTTAGAGTATTCAAAAACCTTATCAGGTTTAGAGTATTCAAAACCTTATCAGGTTTAGAGTATTCAAAACCTTATCAGGTTTAGAATATTCAAAAACCTTATCAGGTTTAGAGTACTCAAAAACCTTATCAGGTTTAGAGTATTCAAAACCTTATCAGGTTTAGAGTATTCAAAAACCTTATCAGGTTTAGAGTATTCAAAACCTTATCAGGTTTAGAATATTCAAAAACCTTATCAGGTTTAGAGTATTCAAAACCTTATCAGGTTTAGAGTATTCAAAAACCTTATCAGGTTTAGAATATTCAAAAACTTTATCAGGTTTAGAGTATTCAAAACCTTATCAGGTTTAGAGTATTCAAAAACATTATCAGGTTTAGAATATTCAAAAACCTTATCAGGTTTAGAGTATTCAAAACCTTATCAGGTTTAGAATATTCAAAAACCTTATCAGGTTTAGAGTATTCAAAACCTTATCAGGTTTAGAGTATTCAAAAACCTTATCAGGTTTAGAATATTCAAAAACCTTATCAGGTTTAGAGTATTCAAAAACCTTATCAGGTTTAGAGTATTCAAAACCTTATCAGTTTAGAGTATTCAAAACCTTATCAGGTTTAGAATATTCAAAAACCTTATCAGGTTTAGAGTATTCAAAAACCTTATCAGGTTTAGAATATTCAAAAACCTTATCAGGTTTAGAGTATTCAAAAACCTTATCAGGTTTAGAGTATTCAAAACCTTATCAGGTTTAGAGTATTCAAAACCTTATCAGGTTTAGAATATTCAAAAACCTTATCAGGTTTAGAATATTCAAAAACCTTATCAGGTTTAGAGTATTCAAAACCTTATCAGGTTTAGAGTATTCAAAAACCTTATCAGGTTTAGAATATTCAAAAACCTTATCAGGTTTAGAGTATTCAAAAACCTTATCAGGTTTAGAGTATTCAAAACCTTATCAGGTTTAGAATATTCAAAAACCTTATCAGGTTTAGAGTATTCAAAAACCTTATCAGGTTTAGAGTATTCAAAACCTTATCAGGTTAAGAATATTCAAAAACCTTATCAGGTTTAGAGTATTCAAAACCTTATCAGGTTTAGAGTATTAAAAAACCTTATCAGGTTTAGAATATTCAAAAACCTTATCAGGTTTAGAGTATTCAAAACCTTATCAGGTTTAGAGTATTCAAAAACCTTATCAGGTTTAGAATATTCAAAAACCTTATCAGGTTTAGAGTATTCAAAAACCTTATCAGGTGTAGAGTATTCAAAACCTTATCAGGTGTAGAGTATTCAAAACCTTATCAGGTTTAGAATATTCAAAAACCTTATCAGGTTTAGAATATTCAAAAACCTTATCAGGTTTAGAGTATTCAAAACCTTATCAGGTTTAGAGTATTCAAAAACCTTATCAGGTTTAGAATATTCAAAAACCTTATCAGGTTTAGAGTATTCAAAAACCTTATCAGGTTTAGAGTATTCAAAACCTTATCAGGTTTAGAGTATTCAAAACCTTATCAGGTTTAGAGTATTCAAAAACCTTATCAGGTTTAGAATATTCAAAAACCTTATCAGGTTTAGAGTATTCAAAAACCTTATCAGGTTTAGAGTATTCAAAACCTTATCAGGTTTAGAGTATTCAAAACCTTATCAGGTTTAGAATATTCAAAAACCTTATCAGGTTTAGAGTATTCAAAAACCTTATCAGGTTTAGAGTATTCAAAACCTTATCAGGTTTAGAATATTCAAAAACCATATCAGGTTTAGAATATTCAAAAACCTTATCAGGTTTAGAGTATTCAAAACCTTATCAGGTTTAGAGTATTCAAAACCTTATCAGGTTTAGAATATTCAAAAACCTTATCAGGTTTAGAGTATTCAAAAACCTTATCAGGTTTAGAGTATTCAAAACCTTATCAGGTTTAGAGTATTCAAAAACCTTATCAGGTTTAGAATATTCAAAAACCTTATCAGGTTTAGAGTATTCAAAACCTTATCAGGTTTAGAGTATTCAAAAACCTTATCAGGTTTAGAATATTCAAAAACCTTATCAGGTTTAGAGTATTCAAAACCTTATCAGGTTTAGAATATTCAAAAACCTTATCAGGTTTAGAGTATTCAAAACCTTATCAGGTTTAGAGTATTCAAAAACCTTATCAGGTTTAGAGTATTCAAAAACCTTATCAGGTTTAGAGTATTCAAAACCTTATCAGGTTTAGAGTATTCAAAACCTTATCAGGTTTAGAGTATTCAAAACCTTATCAGGTTTAGAATATTCAAAAACCTTATCAGGTTTAGAATATTCAAAAACCTTATCAGGTTTAGAATATTAAAAAACCTTATCAGGTTTAGAATATTAAAAAACCTTATCAGGTTTAGAATATTCAAAAACCTTATCAGGTTTAGAATATTCAAAAACCTTATCAGGTTTAGAGTATTCAAAACCTTATCAGGTTTAGAATATTCAAAAACCTTATCAGGTTTAGAGTATTCAAAAACCTTATCAGGTTTAGAATATTCAAAACCTTATCAGGTTTAGAATATTAAAAAACCTTATCAGGTTTAGAATATTCAAAAACCTTATCAGGTTTAGAATATTAAAAAACCTTATCAGGTTTAGAATATTCAAAAACCTTATCAGGTTTAGAATATTAAAAAACCTTATCAGGTTTAGAATATTCAAAAACCTTATCAGGTTTAGAATAATCAAAAACCTTATCAGGTTTAGAGTATTCAAAAACCTTATCAGGTTTAGAGTATTCAAAAACCTTATTAGGTTTAGAATATTCAAAAACCTTATCAGGTTTAGAATATTCAAAAACCTTATCAGGTTTAGAATATTCAAAAACCTTATCAGGTTTAGAATATTAAAAAACCTTATCAGGTTTAGAGTATTCAAAAACCTTATCAGGTTTAGAATATTCAAAACCTTATCAGGTTTAGAGTATTCAAAAACCTTATCAGGTTTAGAATATTCAAAAACCTTATCAGGTTTAGAGTATTCAAAAACCTTATCAGGTTTAGAATATTCAAAAACCTTATCAGGTTTAGAATATTCAAAAACCTTATCAGGTTTAGAATATTAAAAAACCTTATCAGGTTTAGAGTATTCAAAACCTTATCAGGTTTAGAATATTCAAAAACCTTATCAGGTTTAGAGTATTCAAAAACCTTATCAGGTTTAGAATATTCAAAAACCTTATCAGGTTTAGAATATTCAAAAACCTTATCAGGTTTAGAATATTCAAAAACCTTATCAGGTTTAGAATATTAAAAAACCTTATCAGGTTTTGAGTATTCAAAAACCTTATCAGGTTTAGAATATTAAAAAACCTTATCAGGTTTAGAGTATTCAAAAACCTTATCAGGTTTAGAATATTCAAAAACCTTATCAGGTGTAGAATATTCAAAAACCTTATCAGGTTTAGAGTATTCAAAAACCTTATCAGGTTTAGAATATTCAAAAACCTTATCAGGTTTAGAGTATTCAAACACCTTATCAGGTTTCGAATATTAAAAAACCTTATCAGGTTTAGAGTATTCAAAACCTTATCAGGTTTAGAGTATTCAAAAACCTTATCAGGTTTAGAGTATTCAAAAACCTTATCAGGTTTAGAATATTCAAAAACCTTATCAGGTTTAGAATATTCAAAAACCTTATCAGGTTTAGAATATTCAAAAACCTTATCAGGTTTAGAGTATTCAAAAACCTTATCAGGTTTAGAATATTCAAAAACCTTATCAGCATGTCCTAAAAGATTTTGGCATTGTCTTTTTCCTGTACCACTTTTGGTATATATTCATCCTACTTCTCAGTGTGGTCTAATTCATAAAATTTGTTTCTATTTCTGTGTAGGACCTAAACAACTTTGTTTTGTCTCTATTTTTTTTTTATATTGATGTTGAAGATGATTCTGATATGTTTGCTTCTGTCGTTACATCGGTGATTTTGCAGTTTTGTCGACGTAGCGTTTGATGGAGCTACTGCTAGAGGTTTGTTCCTGTGTTGCCATTAAAGTGCTCTCAGTTGATCTTTTGAGATCAACCCTGACCAACCATTTTACTTCATGAAAAGAGTTTTCCTTCCTTATAGAAAAAAGTTGAGTTAGACTTCCCTCCTCTATATTTACCACATCTTCAGTACTAAGTAAGACTTTCTTTTCTGAGTAGTGTTGCATATAGGTAAATTAAGCTATAATATTATTTTTTTTTTACATGGAGGTCACCACTTATCAAGGCCCGGAGGCAACTCAGGGATAAGGGTTATTGCGTGTACAGTGATCAATGAGATATTATTGTAGTAATCATTAGTATTGGAGATTTGATAGAGTGTCTTACTTAAGAGGGCGGTTTAGCAGGAATTTGTTTACGTTGGACTTGAAGACATCCAAGTTGTAGTCAGGTGGGAGGCAGGCAAACGGAAGAGAGTTCCACAGTCGTGCACTTCTGAGAAAGAAGCTCTGCTCGTGGAGTGGAATCTACGTTTAGATTTAGGCACAGATAAAGAGTGGGGAAATTTATTGACAGTAGTTTCAGCCAGGCGAGTGTTTCTCGTAAAAGATTGGCGAGGGGGGACCAGAGATTGGAGCTCACGCGAGTACTTGCCATGGAAATAACGATAAGAGAGAGGTTGCAGGGAAGAGAAAAGGGCATCTCCCACTAGACTACGAAGTCTATTTTGTACTCTGTCAAGGCAGGATAGGCTGTTTTTAGCAGCTCCTGCCCAGATGTGGCAGCAGTACTCCATCCTTGGACGTACTTGGCTTTTAGAAAGATAGAGAATTGCATCAGTAGTGAGATATCTTCTGGAGCGGTAGAAGGATCCCACCATTTTCCAAGCGTCCTTGACAACAACCTGATGTACGTGTACCATTTCAGATCAGGAGTAAAGGTCAAACCCAGAAGCTTGTCAAAACATGGAGCCTCCCCAAGACGAGAGCCATCCATTCCAATTGATGCCAGATGGGGATCAGAGCGTTGATGATGTAAAGATAGAAGCTTGGTTTTGGATGCATTAAAAGTAACCAGCCACATCTTCCCCCACTGTACCACGCGCTCAAGATCAGAAGAGAGAGAATTAGAGAGAACCTGGTCATTTACGGCCTTTGATGTGTTGCCATAGATATCAACGAATGATGGTTTGGGAGACCATTGATGTAGATCAGGAAGAGAGTTGGGCCCAGGATGGACCCCTGAGGGACTCCAGCATTAATACTGTGGGCCACTGATTTTTGCCCATCAACCACTACTCTTATTAACCTATCGGAGAGAAATGATTTAATGATTGAGAAAACATTTCCAGTTATACCGTAGCTGGAAATCTTGTGAAGTAGGCCCTTATGCGATGGAAATAACGATAAGACCTTCGATACGTCAAGAGCAATTGCCCTGGAAAGAAAGCCTTTGTCAAGAAATTCACGAATCCTATGAGATATAACCGTTAGCACATCTGCTGTAGATCTTGCAGAGCGGAAACCATATTGCATTTCACTAAGAAGGTTGTTGTCTGCTGAGATGGTTGACTACTTCTCTATTTAATATGGATTCCAACAACTTACTCATGACACACAGGAGACTTATTGGCCTGTACTGAGAGGGAGATGACTTATTACCTGAATTCTTAAATACAGGGCATACTGATGAGGTTTTCCAGGATGTTGGAAAGCACTTCTCCTTAAGGCAATGCTTAAACAGTTTCGTAAGTATGGTGGCAAGTTCTGGTTGAAGCTTTTTCAGCACTATAACTATAAGGGCCAGTTGCTTTACTGGAATCAAGGTTCTTGATTAGCTTGGCGACCTCACGCACAGATATTTGTATGTTGCATAGCCTGTTGTTTGTTATAGGAGGAAATACGAGCAGTTGATGGCCTTCGTCGCATAGGGTAGAATTAGCTGCAAAGTTCTTGACAAATAGTTTGGCCTTGTCTAATGCTGACGAGATGACCTCAGGTCCATTGATGATAGTTGAGATAGAACGCGCGCTTCTGTTCAGGATCCTGTTTGCTATTTGCCAAAACTGTTGGGAACCAAGCCGCTGCTCAGCTACTTTGGATTTAACGGACTGAGTATATAGCTCTCTTGCATCTTTTTATTACTCTTTTACAGTGGTTGCTGGCACTCCTGAAAGCAGCTTTAGTTTCAGTACATCTATTACGTTGGTAGCTATGTAAAAAGTGATTTCTGTGCGCGATGGCAGCAGCACATTCTGGGAAGAACCATGGCTGGCTGTTATGTTTTTGTTGGAAGTTTTTGGATGGTATGAATCGATCTATGCCTACAATTAACCATTCGGTCGGATCTGATACTATAGAGGACACATCCTTTTTAAACATGGAATGCAGAGGTAGATCAGATATGAATGTACGGAAGCTATCCCAGTCAGCCATAGAGTATCGATATACAGTACGATGGAGAGGTACGCCTGAAGACTTATTACATTTAATTTTTATCTCAACTGCTAAAACGGAGTGGTCGGAGGATCCGAGAGGAGATAGACCAGAACATGAAAATAGCTCAGGGGAAGTTGTGAGGAAAAGGTCTTGAAGGTTTGCATACTGACCGGTAGTATTGCACACGGGTGGGTTCGTGAGCAATCTGAGTGAGGTCATAGGCAGTGGCAAAATCAGAACCTCCCCTAATCATCGGTCTTATTTGAGTGGGTCAGCCATTCCACATCATGGACATTGAAGTCACTGCAAATGTGAATGTTAGCCGAAGGATGAGCAGACAGGACGTGGTCAATTTTCTCAGATATGCTCTTAAAGATCGTAACCCCACTGTTGTAGGTGCGGTAGAGGGCAAATATAAATGCAGTGGTGTAAGCTAGTGCAACCCGGAAGCACATACGAGGATGGGAAAATGTTTGATCATTTTTATATTTGGAATGACAGTATGTGAGAGGCCCCCATCTCCCGGAAGAACATCTAGAGGGAAGCATTTCATAAAGTCTATTTTTAGATCACAATGTGCAAGGAAATATTTCATCAGATCCATTTTGGTTGGCATTGTAAAGTGGTTTATGATTGGAGGAAGCAAAAGACACATTGCTGCTTGAAAGGGATCCCTCCCCTAACGATATTTCGTTTCAGCAAGGAAAAGTTAGTTGACCAGCGGCTGTCGTTAAGGTCGGTTAGCAGAATTTAATGCGAAGGAGAAAGAAAAAAAAAAGCAGACGTCAGTCGAACAGAAGAATAAGGAAACGAAAGGAAATTCCTCATTTGTCAAAAACGAAGCCAGGAATAAATGCTACCCGTCACAGACTTGAATATTAAACATTCTCCTGTCACTGCCGAAATACCCGAAGACTGCATTGCACTGACTCGTCCAACAAGACTTATATTTTATTGTTTCATCGAACTGTCATCTGGATTACCCCCTCCATGACATGCGTCGATCGTGTAAGTTGAACTTTCTTTTGCACATTGTTTTTTCGATGTTAAATAAAACTGTTTTTCTTCCTTTGTTCGTTTGGCATTAGCTAGATTCCCCTCCCCTCATTTACATCTCACTATTCCTTTTTCTTTATTCATTTTTTTTTATTGTTTGTATAATATTTTCCCGTATCATTTGCTGTTAAATAAATATCTATTTTTACATTTACACTTTGGTCGTTTTGCGTTGTCTCTTTCACATGCTTGTTCTGTTTATCTTTCTATACACGAGTCCTAAACAGGAGAAAACCCCTCCCCCTTGTTCTACTGTTAATTCGGGACCAAGGGACCTTACGAGCTGCGCGTATAATTGTGAGACAAAAGTTAAACAATCTCCAACCACACCTCCCCTGAATCGGCATTGCTGGACTCAAGCAGTGCTTGAGTCCAGTGGCAAGGAGAGGTTCAAGACAATTGTAAACAATGCCACGATAAGCGAAGAGCACATACAACACCTGGAAATCCTAAATGGTCATTCATTTTATACTGACCAGGCTCAACTTCGGTGACCTAACGAGAACAGGTGTGTCAACGTGATTATCCCATACATCGCCTGAAGATAAACTGCTGACAGACTTACTGGAGCCCAAAGTATTCCACTTTTCATTTTCTTCATTTAGACACTGTCTATTTTTTCCACTTCAATAAAACCTTTTCGTTGTTGTTATAAAACGAAATATGTTTTCTTTCGTGCAACGGTTTTTGTTTACTACCAATATATAAAGGTGGCATCACATTCCAACAGACGGAGTTCGTTCCATTTAGAGGAGACTTGCCAGAAATCCAAATTTCGAACGTAACCATCATCACCCATCACCCCACTTACTTCACCCCTGCTTAAAACATTTCTGTGCGACATTTGATAAGAATGACCTTTTAAAATTTTCAGACCCTTTTAACAGTCGTAAAGTAAAAAGAGAAAATAAAAATAAAATAATCACAATCTGTTTTATTGTGATGCGGAAACCCTTTTATCAATTACGAGTTTGTTTGTTTGTTTGCTTGTTTGTTTGTTTCATGTACAGCTTGGAACTGTGAAAATTGAGACGAGCAAAAGTCGAGGATCAAAATGATTGGTCAGACTAATTGAAAAAAGACTGAAACGAATACATTGTGAAGAAATTCATCGTTTTTAACTAGTAAAATAAACTTTCTTATATATATATATATATATATATATATATATATATATATATATATATATATATATATATATATATGAATGGAAATGTATAAAAAAGAATACAGAAAGTATAAAAGCTTATAACTTTTCTTTATTCGTTTTCAATTGGTGACTTGCAGGAATACAAAATAATATTAGTAAAAAAAATTTTTTTTTAATTTTTTTTACAGGTACATATTTTCGAGCGATCCTTCAGTCTTCATCGGGGTGTGTGTGTATATATATATATATATGTATATATATATATATATATATATATATATATATATATATATATGTGCGTGTGTGTGTGTGTGTGTGTGTGTGTGTGTGTGTGTGTGTGTGCTAAAGTACGGTTGTTGTTGTTGTTGTTGTTGTTGTTGTTGTCGTCGTCGTCGTCGTCGTCGTCGTCGTCCAACCTCCAACCTCCTCATGTTGCGAACGGCTCTCGGAATAGACACCCCCAACTCATCATGGTAAGAACGGCTATCGGAATGGATACTCCCAACCTCTTCTTGTCAAGAACGGGTGGAGAAAGATGGTGTAGTAAGGATATTGAGCAAGCCCCAGCCCTAAAAAAATAAAATAAAAAAATAGCAGTGAGGGTAAAATTTTTAAAAAATTAGACGCAATTGATTGTTGGGGGTGGGTGGTAGGTGTTAATCAACTATAGAATGTGTATAGCTTAATAGGTGTTTCTGCAGTTTAAGTAACCGTTGTTCTGTAACGCGCTGACATTTACCTTTTAACATATAAAACATATTCTGTGTTTACATTTTTGTGGGGTGTTGGTTGATTGGTTGGTGGCAGCGAGGATAATAAAAAATAAAAAAACAATTGAAACTGCGGTAATGTTGACTGGTTACTTACCGGCCTCCGCGACTAAAAATAGTTCGTCTTAAAGTTGTAATAAGAAGCAGAAATGTATTTAAGACCGAAAACATGAAATCCTATCGCAACGAAATGAAACGAAAGTGACTCGGTGTTTTTGTTTTTTTTTTAATTATTTTGTGTGTATTTTTTTTTTAATTACTGCATTACTTGGTGTCAATTAATTCAATTTTCAACGCAACAAAATTAAATGAGAAAAATAATTTGTAATAAAATAAATTAGGTGCATTCAAAATAATGAAAAAATAAGAATTCACTGTTTGGGTGAGTTCTGTTAAAAGAAGCCGATAAACCAAAAAGTGACAACGGCAAGATAATTTACTCTTCTATCTATGTGCATATGTTTGTGTTGTAATGCTTTTATTCGGCCCAACAATGGCCACCATGTATAACATATATAACCTTATAACATATAAGAGTTACATTGCGTAATACCCGGGAGACTACTTATTTGCGGAAAATTTCAATGCGATAATCGTTTTCAGCATAGCCGAAAAGCTGTAAACGTCGTCATAAGCAAGGAAAAAATTAAGTAAGAAACCAAGTAAGATTTTACAAATGTCGATAAGAATTTTTGCCGATTGGTTGGTTTTGTTTTTGTCTACCACAATTAACAAATAACCCACCCCTATGCAAATTACCCACCCCCAAGAAACATGGCCTTGAAGTGGGTGCTCACTTTACGTTTAATTAACATGGAAAAGTGATGCCCATTTGTTGAAACTATACTATATTCATATCTTAGAAACTATTTAATTTCTGTAATTTTAAACGCTATTGTCGTGATCAGTCAGCGGACATGTAAATATAGAACGCAAGCAAAAAATAAAATAAAATAAAATAACAACAAAAAAACATGCACACGCACGTGTATGTGTCTAAACGCAAACACACGCATACGCAAGTTTATGCAGCCTATTAGTTTAATGACAGAGAGAGAGAGAGAGAGAGAGAGAGAGAGAGAGAGAGAGAGAGAGAGAGAGAGAGCAACGCAACGGCAACGCTGCGTAAAAGGAAAAAGGTATATCAATCGCACAAATATCAACATGGCAAAAAGAAACCGTAAAATGTGGGCAGAGAAAGTGTTTTTGGTTGTTGGTGACAGATAAAAAATATTTTAAGAAAGTTTTTTTTTTCATTTATTTATTGCGGACTATTATCCTCATCTTTTAGTTGTTGTTTCACGAAGTTTCGGCCAACTTTTCCTATTGTTACCATGACGGGATAGGAACACCGAATATCCTAACTGCATCTTCAAGACGGGATAGGAACACCGAATATCCTAACTGCATCTTCCACAGTTGTTTGTCGTTTTACCACGTTTTTGGCCAACTAAGCCTCTGGCCGGCTTTGGGTAGGATTAAAACAGCTATCTTCAGACAATCATCACCTGGAACAGTCACGATTCAATATCTCTACCCACTCCCACTGCACCACGGGGCTCGTGGTGCACTGGTGCAGTGGATAGAGACGTTTGACCGATAATGCCTACACGCATACACACACACACACACACACACACACACACACACACACACACAGCAACGATGCGACGCGTAGAAGAAAAATTATAATTTCAAGCGCACAAATATCAATATGGAAAAAAGCCGTACCGTAAAGTATGCGAAGAGAAAGTGTTATTTTTGGATATTTTAAGCAATTTCTTATATTATTTTTGCAGAAGACTTTTTTTATTTATTCATTTATTTTGTTTGTGTCCAAGAAGTAATTCCGAAGCTATTGTTTTGTGCAAGTAAATAATTGTTAACGAAATGGTTTTTCCTGGCCGTTAAATAATCTATAGCAAATGGTATATGATGTTTTGTTTTGTTTTTTTTTGCTTCAAGTAGTTTTTTTTTTTTTGTTTGTTTGTTACGCAATATCGTCGCTGAAAAAGGGGGGGGCAACTAAAAACTTTGGCTTATTTTAGGTTAACCAAAGCTTTGCTACACACGCGCACACATTTTTTTTTTCCTAACTCGCTCACCACCATCGTTTCTCTGACTTACTTTTTTTCAAGCAGTTGCCTTTTCGCCATTGGCCTACGTTTCCGGGTGATAGGCAATTTGCGTCGAATGACGAGTCGGCCATCTTTTTTTTCTTTCTCTTTGTATTTTTGAAACAAGTTAATCGCGCCGAATGTGGCTTTTATAAACATAGTTTGATGAAATAACTATCTGGTCACTGAGACCTTTTTCCATTTATTTCAAGAGAAACACGCGTTCCGGGAAAAGGTGGAATAGTTGTTTTGTTTTACGACATATCATGTTACAAACTCCTTAAAACTCCCAAATTGGCGACTCACTATTGGATAGTGTTTTGTTTCACAAGCAGAACAATTGGGGGCAAATAGAGAGAGCTGAAAAAATAGGTTGGGGCAGCTAAAAAATATATGAATGACCGAAAAAAAATGGATTTCGCGGTGGTAGGTGTGATAGAGGCGAATACATTGACCATTGGCCTTTTAGCTAGGAACAAAGCGTAGTATTTGATCTGAGACTTTTCTGCCCTTGGTCAGTAGAAGAAAAATCCTTTGTGACTGAGACAATTTTTATTTTTTGTTCCTATCAAGAGTGACCGTTTTTGGGGGAGCTGGATTTTACTCACATTAAAAATCAAACTTATGCCTTATTCTGCCCTCGTGGAGAGACAAGTAAATAGGAACACTGTCCGGAGCAGGTCATCATCATCATCATTATCATCATCATCATCATCATTGATGTAACGTACCTTTTAAATGCTAGTAGGGATGGCGTTTTAGAAATTGTCTTCTAAACTAATCTACTTCTGACCAGGTTTTCATTTATCCTTCTTTCTCTCAAATTCATCCTTATCACTTTCTCCAATGTTTCCTTTGGCTTTCCTCTGTGAAATGAATCTGCGATATTAATTACATTTACTGATGAACTACAAGCACTAGTACTCCTCAACGGCAATATCCTCGACAAACCTGACAAGCAGCAAAATACCACGCCTACACTGTAGAAACTCCTAGATGCCGTAAAGTCTTCTATTCGAATAGCTTCTTCCCTCAGACTGCTGCTTTACTGACTGTACTGACATGCAGAAATTCAAGTGTAATGTTAACAGACATCTCGCTGTCCAACTCCATAAATAGTGCCCCTGTAAATCTAATATAGTAGGCCCTCACGATTAAGTGAGTCTGTGTTTTGTTTGGGATGAAATGACAATTAAAAAAAAAAACAAGAATTTTCACTTATTCTATTAATGTGGCCATACCATCGAAGTCTACTCTTCTGCGCACACTGCTCGAGTTAATCTTTCTCTGATGTCATCAAATTTAAGCATGTAACTAAGATTTGCATTGCACATTCATCGTAGCATTCTCATATAATTTCTTCCTATGCAACGCATGTTCTCAGCCCTCAGTGACCAGATTTCACTTCTGTACATAATCACACCATCTACTCATTCCTAATAGACTGTTTTCTTGGTTAATACTGGTAACGCTCAACGAATATTTTATTTAACTCGGCATAATCACGCATAATACGATATAATCACGTTGATACGAGTTGCCTTCTATAAGTTTCCAGACGTGTTTTGGTACAAGCATTTAAAATTGTCGTAGACTCTTGAAAATTCAGTATGTTATTGCTATTCATCTTATAAAATTTTATGATTTCACGTTCAAAGGAACAGCTACAGCAAGAATTGAAATACACCCTACTAAAGCCTGATTGTCACAGCTGATGAATTTTAAAAAATGCAATCTGGAAGTGAAGACACTTTAGAAGAATAATATGCAATGAAATTATGTTTTAAACTTAAAAACATGCCACAAAAACGTATGGAATGCTTCGGACTGCTTTTGGGTCATTTTGCATGAATCGAGCATCAGGTTTTTGGGGTTTTCTTTTTATTCAATCTTCATCCCAAACAAGGCAAGTGCCACTTTGAAGTAGGAGGCTACTATCGGGGACAATTTGGGGGGACATTATGAAGGGAGATGAGTAGAAAGATGTTTGTTCACATTACACTTGAACATATCAGTACAGTTGGGAAAGCAGTATCCCGGAAGGGAGTTCCAAAGACTTGCAGCTTTGTGGAAGAAACTATTGGAGTAAAAGGCTTTCTTACACCTAGGGATCTCTACTGCAAAGGGGTGAGACTTAGCTGCGTGTTGGGTCCGTCAGGGGTAATCACGTCGAGGAGGTACAAGTGCTTGCAGTTCGTCAGAGCAGCCAACATTAAAGTATTTGTAGAACAGGCAGAGGGATGCAACATTTCGTCGATGGAACAGAGGCTGAAGCTTAGATGACAGTTCAGGACCGATCATGAGTGGCATAAGAGATTCAAGGAATACAAGAAGTCTGTGAGGGACGATGAGAGGTGTGAGAGGAGTAAGGAAGTCACAACACCAGAGTTGATTGGCCAAATAAAGAATTTCATGAATAAGGACCGTCATGTGTCTATAGAAACAATGGGTGCACAGTTTGATGTCAGTGTAGGAACTGAACACAATTATTTGCGAGGAACTGAAGAAGCTGTCGTTATTAGACAATTGAGGAATGAAAGAGGCTGTGATGAGGGTCACTGATACACTCACACAAGAGAACTTCTTTGTGTGCTTCCAGAAGTTGTTGGCACGGTACAACATGCATTGCAGCTGGAGGAGATTATTTCGAAAAGGGACTAGCATTTCTTGTGTGTACGATTAATGAAAGTGTCCACACGAAAAAAAGTATGGAAACTTATTTAAGGCACAGCGTATACTTGTTTAACGTTAGTTTACTGAAGTTAAGCGACGTTAAGTCTGGTCAATATCATACGGATGATCATTGTGAAATACTGAGCGCCATATATGGAAGGACGGTGATATCTCTCTGCAAAAACTGTAAATAAATAAGATTGTCAAAATTATCTCCCCTGACCGAGATATATATGTGACTGAAGACTCCTTGTTAATTTAATATTCCTTAAAAACTTTCTCCTTGAAGGGGGGGGCATCACACTCCGCCCATGGTGAATTGACACATCAGGACAGGATATAGATAGGACTCTAGCCGGTATTACAACACCAATTCAGACGTGAGAGTAAAGTAAAATGATGGCTATCGATTAGGGTGAGTCCCTTGTTCGTATTGGTTTTTTTTTTTTTCAATTGTTCCTTTTTTTTGTTTTGGGGGTTTCTTTTAGAATCAGGTACCCACAGATAGTGAAGGTTGTTTTACATCCCTAGTGAATGGGTTACGATGTTTTTGATAGAATTCAAACACGGAACACAGAGTATAGACTTCACTACACCCCCTACCCCCACCACAATGACGATGATCATCAAATACAACTCAGAACTTCAGCAATTCGACAAAATCATAATAATCATTAAATATATAAATTATGTGGGCGGGATTTTAAAAGTTGCACCTAAATAGCATTTTAACTGACAAATAAAACTTTGATTCTTACTGGCAATTTTCTTTTAAAAAAAAGTTGTTCCATTTAATATAATTGGAGTTCATTACTTGCAGAAACTAATTCGTTCGTTCGTATTTATTCTCATATAGCCACCATTTTTAAATAAAGGGAGTAACTCTGTATTCGTTAATTACAGACTTACTTCCCTTTGTTGGAAATAGAAAACATTTTTGAAAAGAGCATGTAGTTCTGTAATAGTTTATTAAACTTTTATTTGTTAATGGTGTACCATGCAATTTGAAGTAAATTACCATACTTCAGTACAATATATTATTTAATCCGATTTGATAAAGTTTTAATATGTAAATAGTAGTGATGGAACGATTCCAATATTTTTCCCGATTCTGATACAATTACCGATTCCGATTCTGATTCTTTATAAATATTTAAATATTTAACTATAAAAGTGTTATTTTGTCCCGATTGCCGTAGAAACACATCTTAAATCGGCTTATATTTTCTCAAACGTAAAACACACACTTGTGAGGGGGTGATCTAGAGATTTTAGTCTTACTGGAAGTTTAAATCAATAAATATTTATTATTTTATTATTACTACAAGCAGTGGAAGATGTTTCTTAAACCAAAATCAAATAAAAAAGATAATGTAAGGAATCGGTTTTGGCATCGGAGAACAGGATCAAATTTTTCCGATTCCGATATCCCAAAAAGCTCTGATTTTTCCGATTCCCGATTCCGATTGATCGTCTCAACACTAGTAAATAGTCATGTAAAAAAACAGGGGAATACCTATTATTCTTTTAGTAAGGGTTATGGTTCTTTTTATACTTGTGTCTGGATTCGTTCTTATAAAATCAAAATAAGTTTACTTTTAGAATTTTTTTATGCAATAAATAATATTTTAAATCATGAAACCCACACCTGACGAAAGTTAGCGTGTAACTGACGCACGAACATAAACAAACCCCTCATTCACTTGTTGAACCATGCATAGACCTGTATTTTGAAGGCTAGTTGGACTGACAAGCCATAAAAGTAAAAAATGTTGTTTTGAAAGGCGATTTGAAAGTACAATTTGGCGGTAAAAGGTTAACATAACAACAAAGTCGGCCATAGTCAAGATTGCTCGTTTTTACTTCTGAGTTTTGCTTCGCAGAGGGACGACGCTCATGAGCGATGTATGGTATCTTCTGATTAATGATTATCTTCCTATAAGATTAGGTGAAAGCTCCTTTTCCCCATGTTAAGAATGGTTATTTTGTCCACTTGACCATATCTAATTATCTAGTCAAATGAACAGCACAGGGCGGAAGTCAAAATAGAACAGACAATTTGACTATAACTAAAATGCATACTTATAAAACATCGAAATATTTACAAAACACATACAAGCATTTTGGATCCTGGACAACACCAAGATGGTACAACTAGTTTATTATATTCCGACTGGTTGCTCTCAAACTTTCATTTCTATAAAAAGAAAATTCTTAAACATACGTAGCAAACGCATTTTGCACAAAGGTTAGAGTGTTAATGTGACGGGCGACACTCGGTATTATAATACTTATAAGGTAAGGATCAAAGGTAAGTGGAGTTATATTAGGAAAGGACTGGCGTTCTTACATCGCGGTGTATTAGCCAATATCAAGGGTACCTTCTGGTCGGCCTTGACTATGGTCGACCACTTTGCATTTTTACGCAGCATATACGGAAGGTTCGTTTAAATATTTTTTTCTTTTTCCTTCTTTGTGACTTTGAATTACACTCATCAGAGAAGTAAGGTGATAAAATTTAAAACTATATAAAGATTTAGAGAATAAATGGATTATTTCTATATCACCCAGAAATAGTTTTTGTAACAGCCTTCAAGTGATTTATTTAGAACATACGTGTAATTCGCATCAGAAACCTTCATTTTGTCCAGGATATCTACCGTCTGGAAACCGTTAGGAGACGTTTAACCAAGCGAATACCCTCACCAGACACCTGCTAATGTTCCGAAAGTTTTACTTCCCTGGCCTTGGATTCATTGTTATATTTATTTATCTCACTCCCGCGAAGTGATCATTGTTATCATATCGCATGAATCCAAAGATTCTATTGTCGGCATTAGTTTCCCTGATATTTTTCGAGTCAGAATTCTTTCTAGAGATAACGGGAGGGTCTACTTGAAGGTTGCCAACATTCTAAATGAAAGTGATTTTTTGTGGGACAAACTGGATTCGAAATTAGGGGCACATCATTCTGTGACACAAGGGTCGGGAAAGTGGGAGTCAGCACCCTAGATAACAAGTACTCTGATCTACAAAAAATGCCTGGGCAACCCGACGATATCCACAGTTGGTGCGCCCCAATCGGTAATCAATAAATTAAACTCTTCTCAAGGGCAGAAGACAAAGTCTGCGAGGGTGAACGTCCTAGAATTGCACACGACCAGAAACATGCCTTATTCAACAGGAACAAGCTATCTCGGCAATGGCTAAGACTACTGATTTTGATGCAAAGAGAAAAATACCGGCTGGTGTCGAAAAAGTCATCTCTGTTCGTTGAAGAGCCCGCGTTTAACAACTGACTTGATAAAAACTACAAAAGTAACAACCATATCGCCAACAACAACTCGGAGCACTTTTTTGCTGTCCATGTGTCTAACGCACATCTACATGCCCATAAACCAGAAAACTGCACAACTCTCATAACTTTGAGAGAAAAACATTTCTTTCATATTAAGAATTCTGGAAGCAGGTAAAAAATCACTGTATCAATCGTTGGCCGTTGAGACACCGCATCCTTTAAAAAAGTTTTCTACATTTTAAAACTCGCCATAGACTACACCTGAGCCCCACCTTTTCTATGCACATGCGCACACGTATATCATAGCGTGTACAATGTTTATTTCCTGACAATTGTACATTATATCCTACGTACTACACATGCACTTTGGACGAGTATTGTGCACCTGAACACTACACAATTATTTTATTGTTTATATTAGTAGTATTAGGAAAAAGGATCAGTCTTATTATTCCTATTATTTTCTGATTTTATTGTTTATATTAGTAGTATTAGGGAAAAGGATCAGTCTTATTATTATTCCTATTATTTTCTGATTTTATTGTTTAGTATTAGGAAAAAGGATCAGTCTTATTATTATTCCTATTATTTTCTGATTTTATTGTTTAGTATTAGGAAAAAGGATCAGTCTTATTATTATTCCTATTATTTTCTGATTTTATTGTTTAGTATTAGGAAAAAGGATCAGTCTTATTATTATTCCTATTATTTTCTGATTTTATTGTTTATATTAGTAGTATTAGGGAAAAGGATCAGTCTTATTATTATTCCTATTATTTTCTGATTTTATTGTTTATATTAGTAGTATTAGGGAAAAGGATCAGTCTTATTATTATTCCTATTATTTTCTGATTTTATTGTTTAGTATTAGGGAAAAGGATCAGTCTTATTATTATTCCTATTATTTTCTGATTTTATTGTTTATATTAGTAGTATTAGGGAAAAGGATCAGTCTTATTATTATTCCTATTATTTTCTGATTTTATTGTTTAGTATTAGGGAAAAGGATCAGTCTTATTATTATTCCTATTATTTTCTGATTTTATTGTTTATATTAGTAGTATTAGGGAAAAGGATCAGTCTTATTATTATTCCTATTATTTTCTGATTTTATTGTTTATATTAGTAGTATTAGGAAAAAGGATCAGTCTTATTATTATTCCTATTATTTTCTGATTTTATTGTTTAGTATTAGGAAAAAGGATCAGTCTTATTATTATTCCTATTATTTTCTGATTTTATTGTTTATATTAGTAGTATTAGGGAAAAGGATCAGTCTTATTATTATTCCTATTATTTTCTGATTTTATTGTTTATATTAGTAGTATTAGGGAAAAGGATCAGTCTTATTATTATTCCTATTATTTTCTGATTTTATTGTTTAGTATTAGGAAAAAGGATCAGTCTTATTATTATTCCTATTATTTTCTGATTTTATTGTTTATATTAGTAGTATTAGGGAAAAGGATCAGTCTTATTATTATTCCTATTATTTTCTGATTTTATTGTTTATATTAGTAGTATTAGGAAAAAGGATCAGTCTTATTATTATTCCTATTATTTTCTGATTTTATTGTTTAGTATTAGGGAAAAGGATCAGTCTTATTATTATTCCTATTATTTTCTGATTTTATTGTTTATATTAGTAGTATTAGGGAAAAGGATCAGTCTTATTATTATTCCTATTATTTTCTGATTTTATTGTTTAGTATTAGGGAAAAGGATCAGTCTTATTATTATTCCTATTATTTTCTGATTTTATTGTTTATATTAGTAGTATTAGGGAAAAGGATCAGTCTTATTATCATTCCTATTATTTTCTGATTTTATTGTTTATATTAGTAGTATTAGGAAAAAGGATCAGTCTTATTATTATTCCTATTATTTTCTGATTTTATTGTTTAGTATTAGGAAAAAGGATCAGTCTTATTATTATTCCTATTATTTTCTGATTTTATTGTTTAGTATTAGGAAAAAGGATCAGTCTTATTATTATTCCTATTATTTTCTGATTTTATTGTTTATATTAGTAGTATTAGGGAAAAGGATCAGTCTTATTATTATTCCTATTATTTTCTGATTTTATTGTTTATATTAGTAGTATTAGGGAAAAGGATCAGTCTTATTATTATTCCTATTATTTTCTGATTTTATTGTTTAGTATTAGGGAAAAGGATCAGTCTTATTATTATTCCTATTATTTTCTGATTTTATTGTTTAGTATTAGGAAAAAGGATCAGTCTTATTATTATTCCTATTATTTTCTGATTTTATTGTTTAGTATTAGGGAAAAGGATCAGTCTTATTATTATTCCTATTATTTTCTGATTTTATTGTTTATATTAGTAGTATTAGGGAAAAGGATCAGTCTTATTATTATTCCTATTATTTTCTGATTTTATTGTTTATATTAATAGTATTAGGGAAAAGGATCAGTCTTATTATTATTCCTATTATTTTCTGATTTTATTGTTTATATTAGTAGTATTAGGAAAAAGAATGACATGCTGCTATTCTCGAATAGGGCTCTAAAGGCCACGATCAAAGATGCGCAAAGACAATCCGTTGAAACACCATAACGCATGCCATTATCTCCCGCGATAGAAGATTGACTACTACTAGTATTAGTAGTAGTTGTAGTAGTAATAGTAGTAATGATATGAGCAGTAGTATCAGTTTTATCGTTAATATTAGTAGTAGTATTGATTATTAATAGTAGAATCAATATCCTTATTATTATCATTAGTAGTATTAGTAGTAATAGTATTCATAGTATTATTTGCATTATTACTATCATTAATAGTAGTATTAATTGTTAGTATTATTAGTAGGGGTGTTAATATCATTTTTATTATTTGTAGTATTATTATTAGCAATTATGCTGTTTGTAATAATAACAGAATTAGCATTATTAATAGTAGTAGTAGTAGTAGTAGTAGTAGTAGTAGTAGTAGCAGTAATAGCAACAGAAGTGATATTGTAATTATCATTATTATTATTAGTAGTAGTACTAGTAGTAGTAGTAGTAGTAGTATTTCTGTTCTTCTTATTATTTCTCTTGACAATATGTCTATTGTTGTTGTTGTTGTTGTTGTATATGGTTAAATATGTTACTGGGACTGTGTGGGTTGCTTCCCTTGTTTGTGGGTTGTGCTAAGCACCATCTGATGAATATTAGTGAAAAGGTCATCTCTTTAAGCGACAATTGAAACTAAAATGTCAGACAAAATACAGTTGAACGCATCTTGATGTGATGGTTTCACCCTCACCAGAGACAACCTTACCATCGCAGCATTTAAAAATAGGAAGGAAATGCTTGAAAAAGGTGAAAATCGACAATATTATTACAGTCTTTCTCAAAGAAATGCGTCTATATCAGAAAATATAATCAGCTAAACATGTCAACCAGGCAAAATAAACACTAAAACCTCAAATAGCTACAAATGTATAAGGTGCACGACGGCATAATCACGTTGACACACCTGTTTCCGTTAGGTCACTGAAGTTAAGCAATGGTAAGCTTGGTCAGTACTAAATGAGTGACCATTTGAGGAAGTTTACATGTTCTCCATTTATATCGGTATTGTTTCCAATCATCCTTGCTACTGGATTAAAGCAATGCCGGTTCAAGAACGACATAGTTGGGATTGCGCAACTCTTGCTTTACATGTACACGTGCAACGGTATGATCACGTTGACATCGGTTCCCGTTAGATCACCGAAGTTAAGCAACGTTGAGCCTGGTCAGTATAAAATGGATTACCATTTGAGAATTCAAGGTGCTGTATGTGCTCTCTGCTTAATCTCGGCATCGTCCTGGACTTCTCAAGTAATGCCGATTCAGGAGAGGTGTGGTTGGGATTGTGCATCCCTTGCCTCAAAATTGCACGGGCAATCACACTTACAGAGAGTATCTACTGTCTTTTGAGACTGAACGAAGACACACAGACACACACACACACACACACACACACACGTTCATTTTTATAGATATATCGATAGATAGATCTATGTATATATCTATAAAAGTGAAAGTGTCTGTCTGTCTGTCTGTGCATCTGTGTATCTGTGTGTGTACATTTCCCTACACAATAACAATATATGGATAAAAGTGAACGTGTGTGTGTGTGTGTGTGTGTGTGTGTGTGTGTGTGTGTGTGTGTGTGTGCATTTCCCTATGCTATAACTCTGATCCGTTTTTGGCCATAAATTTGTCTGTTAAGGGGTCAAAGTTCAACGATTGCCCTTTGAGAACTCTACTAAACTCCTCCGACAATTTTTGGTCTAAACACTTGAAATTTCAGATATAGATACCTTGGACATGGATCTAACTTAATAACTTGATTTGAGCCCAAAACATGTTAAGGGGTCATAATAGGGGTCAAAGTTTTTAAAAAATTGACAGATTTTTTTTTTTTTTTTTTTTGCTCAGCATACACCTTCAAACACCCAGGCAACGCCGGGCACCCATGCTAGTATATCTATAAAAGTGAAATTGTTTATGCGTGTTTGTATGTGTACATTTCTCTACCAAACTACTCTGTCAATTTTCAGTCTACAGACTCCAGATTTAACATAAGCGGTATTAAGATTTGGGAAAATCTTTTTAATCGATTTTCAGCCAGAAATTTGGCTGTTAAGAGGTACAAGTTCAATTATTTGACATTTGACTCTATTAAACTCCTCCACCAATTTTGGGTCAAAACACTTTAAATTTTAGATGTAGGTTACTTGGACATGAGTCAAACTTTTAATTTGATATGAGCCCAAAACAATAAATGTTAAGAAGTAAAAATTGGGGTCAAAGTTTTTTTAAAAATTGATCTCTGCCGTCTCTATCAAACTACTCAGCTAATTTTTGGTCTTAATATTTGAAATTTTAAATGAAGTGTATTCAGACATAGGGTAAACTTTTTTATCGGTTTTTGGCCGAAAATTTTGCTGCCAATGGGACAAAATTTAAAAAAATTGACCTTTGCGGTCTTTAGCACACTATTCAGCCAATTTTGTATTTAAACATTTGAAATTTTACATAAAGGGTATTTAGACATGCAGCAAGCTTTTTAATCAGTTCTTGGGCAAAAATTTGACTGTCAAGAGATCAAAGTTGAAAGAGTTTACCATTGCAGACTCTACCAAAATACTCCGCCAATTTTGGGTCTAAACACTTAAGATTTTAGATGCAGGTTACCTGGACATGAGTAAAACTTTTTAATATATATAAACGTATGCACACAAAGTTATGAACAGTACATAGGGCCCGAGCAAAGCCGGGCTGAACGATTAAAATATTGGCACAACGAGGGGGAAAAAATGTGCCAATATTTTAATCGTTTTTAAACGTTAATAAATTTATTTTAGTGTCCCCGTACTTTTGGCACATTCAATAAGTTCCACATTAGAACTCTTTATTTTCGACATAATATTATTTTGTACGCTATCGATTTTCTCCTGATGAGATGATAACCGAAAGAGCTCTTGAGAAACTTCCGCTTATTATTTTCAAAACAATATATATATATATATATATATATATATATATATATATATATATATATATATATATATATAACGATCTTATAGTACGATGTAATTTTAAAACACGACCTTATCATTCGACGTAATTTTAAAACGACTTTTTATATAACCAGCCAGACGATGGCGGAAACGCCGAAAGCGCTCGCAGACTACGGAACACTTTTGCACCATTTTACATATAACACAAGAAGGATTATTCGGAAACTGGAAAAAATAAAACGGAAAATTGTCAAACAAGAAAATGCTGTGCTGTTTAACAACATATGCTTAAAGGAGAATATGCTGCCTAAATATACACAATATATATATATATATATATATATATATATATATATATTAATCCATATACACACACGCAACACACAATCACTCACCCTTACACACACACATTTACGCATTGACACACACACACACATATCTAAAGAAAAAATCATAAAAATAAATAAACATAAACACCTCCCACCACCCCAGATACTGACCTCACGGAATGGACACAACACTGACCCCATCAAATGAACCTCTAATCAATCTAACTGGAGACACCTAGTCCCACCTCCACACACATCTTTTAACATCACACTTGTGCGATGCTGACCGAACTGATCTCCAAATGAAAATTATGTAAACCTTTCACCAAGAAACAATCTTTTAACTAAAATACTTTTAACTAAAAAACTTTTAACTAAAAACTATTTGAAGAGAGCTAAATAAAAGCTTGAAACGCGTTATGAAAATATTTTAAAATATTAAAAATAATAAAAGCCTGAACAATACTCTATACTCCTTTTAAATATACATTTTTCTCTCGTTCGAATCACACAACCATTACTTTATAAATATATATATATAGTAGCATGGGTATCATCTTTTTTGTATCAAAATCAAAGATATTAATAAAAGTTCCATAGTTGTTGCTGTCACGAGCGCTTTCGATTCGTTTACAAATCATCATCAGGTGATGAAGTAAAAGTCCGAATGAGCGAAAATGATAATTAAAAGTGAAAACTAAAATATACCGTAAAATAAGTTAAAAGGGTTTGTATTACTGTACACATAGATTCGAAAAAGTTGTCAAAAAACAAATATATAACAAATAAATGTTATCAAAGACATACAAGTTACTTTTCTACCTAACTGGATATATTTTTCGTGTTTTTATTCAATGTAACATGCTTATTCAGCTCGAAAAGCATACAGTGTTTACCGATGTATTAGAAAATTCAAAATGGCGCCCGACACTCTCTTTAACACGGTAAGTTCAGGAAAAGATTTTATAAATAATAAACTAGAAAAAATACTGTTAGAAATTCGCTCATTATATGTTACCGTGACATAAGTTGACATATATTCGGTGTGTTTTTAATAGTATTTTGTCTAGTTTATTATTTATAACACCTTTTCCAAAACTTACCATGTTAAAGAGAGTGTCGGGCGCCATTTTGAATTTTCCAATACATCGGTAAACACTGCATGTTTTTCGAGCTGAATAAACATGTTATATTGAATAAAAACAAAAAAAATGTATCCAGTTTGGTAGAAACGTAACTTATCTTGCCTTTGATAACATTTATTTGTTATATATTTGTTTTTTGACAACTTTTTCGAATCTATGTGTACAGTAATACAAACCCAGTTAAAATATATAGAGTCGATGAAAAGTCGATTAAAAATAAAGGTCGATTAAAAATTCGAGTATTAAAAATAGCAAGTTCGTGGACACTGTTAACAAAGTTCGTCCAATACGAACTACGCAAGACATTTTAGAATGTTGCTGCTTTTCTCGAATGCAATATCATTTATAGTGGGTTGAAGGGTTCTAATATATGACGCTTCAAGAATTTTTAATTTTTTAATATTATTTTCATGTTGTATAATTTTTATGCTGCCAACGAGGACCTTTCTGATGAGAAGGAAAGTACTTTTTTTCGAAACTCCTCGAATTAAGAACAATCCACTTAATTTGTGTCTCCCTTTTGAAAATTAAGTGTTTTAACTCTTGTTAAAGTGTTGTTTTTTTTACTTTTTTACATGTTTTATTAATATATATATATATATATATATATATATATATATATATGTGTGTGTGTATATATATATATATATATATATATATATATATATATATAAAGTGGTAGTAAGAAGAAAGGCTCGAATACGTACCGCGAAGGAGGAAAAGAACGGGGAAAAATCGTGACGTCTTAGCTGTTACGACCACCGCCAAACCGGAAGTGACGTAGGTTTAAATTAAGGCTAGACAATCGAAAAGAGGGGATGACTTTCGAAAATATCGGCGAAAAAAGCGACCCCTCCTTGTAGAAAAGTGGCCAGTTGAGGGTGAAGAAATTAATGTTTTTAGCTAATTTTTCGGTATTTGTCGTCTGAAGAGTTGAGCTTCAAAACGATACTAATTTTGTGAAAATCCGTCGCCTCTGTCGAAAGTTTTAGGCAGACATGCAAGCATACATAGATTTATGTATTGGTAGCTCAAATTTTCGACCCAAACCGATTTAAAAAGCTTGCCCTATCTCTGAATACCCTTTATGTAAAATTTCAAATGTTTAGACCAGAAATTATCTTTAGTAATTTGGTAGAGACCGCAGAGGTCAAATTCTTTTTAAACTTTGACCCCTATTATGACCCCTTAGTATTTATTGTTTTGGGGCTCAAATCAAGTTATTAAGTTAGATCCATGTCCAATTAACCTATATCCAAAATTTCAAGTGTTTTAAACCTAAAATTGATGGAGGAGTTTGGTAGAGTTACTAAAGGTCAAATTTACCTTAACAGCCAAGTTTCTGGCCAAAAACCGATTACAAAGATTTTCCCAAATCTCAGTAGCCTGTATATCAAATTTCGAGTCTGTAGACTTAAAATTGACAAAGTTATTGCGTAGGTAAATGTACTCAGACAGACACACAGACACACAGACAGACACACAGATACGTTCACTTTTATATATATATATATATGTAGAGAGAGAGAGAGAGAGAGAGAGAGAGAGAGAGAGAGAGAGAGAGAGAGAATGGATATGAAGAATTACATAGATAGATAGATAGATAGATAGATAGATAGATAGATAAAGTGTGTGGGGAGAATTTCAATCCGCTTCGCTTAGTAAAGTAATAAAATGGATTTTGAAAGTGTGTCTTCATACGGGAATGTTTCTGGCAAAAATATTTAATCGTAACTTTTTTTTTTTTTTTTTGTAAAATTCTTGGCACACATTTTTCTAACCTATTTTAACATTTTAATTCAATTCTTTCTTTCTTTCTTCCTTTCTTTCTTTCTTTGTCCGCCCTGAGCGAATACGAATCACATTCAGCGTGGATTCATTCATGTCCTTTTTCAGCAAAGGCATTTCGCACGGGATGATTAATAGAATCGTTGGCAACATTTTGCTTCTTCTGGTCGTTGAACGAATGCAGTTTTATATCCAGTGGGTAGAGCTGCATAGATCGAGCAATGGCCTCTAAAATATTGAAGGGGTTACCTGTTCTCTTTGTTTTGACATATATGAATATATGTTGAATAATATGAACACTGGTTGGTCATCATGAAAGGATGTCTTGAAACCATGGAGTAGGCGATTTCCATTTTCCGTTGAGCTATGCTTTTTGAATTAAGGATTTCATAAGCGTCGAACGCCTATCAGCGAACGGCTGGTGTCTAAGTCGCTAGTGCCCCCCCTCACACACATACATACACTGGAGTACTTAAAAACGGCCACGAATCATAGATTGACAGAAAAGGCCTTCACATAGTTCAAAATATATTTCGTAGCCAAGCAGGGTGTACTCTTTTTTCTTCTCTGCAACCTCTTTCCCACAGAAGAAACGTTGAGAGCCTGTCTCTGCCCTATTATTATTTTCATGACAAGTGCTCGTCTGAGCTACAAGCTATGCCCCCCTTGCCAAACTTTCACGAAAAAACACTAATCTAGCTGAAAGCGCTATCAATAAGTTCCCCCTATCTGTGCCTCAAACCTAAATGTGAATTCCTTGAACAAAGATTCTTTATTAGAACTGCACGCCTTGGAATAGTTCCGTTTGCCTACTTTCCAGCTGACTACAATATGATCGCCTTCAAGTCACACGTAAGCAAGTTCTTGATAAGCCATCCTCTTAAGTAATCCAATATACCAAATTTCCACTACGAACGATTATTACAATATTGTCCGATTGATTACCGTACACTCATTAACTCTTATCCTCGACGATTTTCTTTTTCCAACGTGACCAACAAGAAGTTATTTATCTCCATTCTATGGCAGGATGATGTATCACAAAGGGTCAAAATGTCGAATTTGAAGAGGCAGCACCCTAGAAGTAAAGCACTATCGCATACAAAAAAAAGGCCTGGGAAATTCTATCGACATTCCTTACCAGGTGTGCCTCAGGCGATTAGCAATAAGCTAACTCCTTTTCACATATACCCGACAAACCTGCTTATCAACAAAATCATACCCCTTCACTGTTAAGTACTCTAAATGCCAGAAGGCTTTTTACTCTCAAAGTTTCTTCCCTCGAACAACTCAACTTTGGAATTTCCTTCCTGCTACTTGCTTCGCTGAGTGTACTGATATGCAAAAATTAAAATGCAACGGAAACCAACATTTTGTTTATCTTTCTTGAGCATGATCCCAATTAGTAGCCCTTACGTCCAAGTGGCGATATGCTTTGTTTGGGGTGATGATTAGTAAAAAGAAAAAAAAAAGAGAAAAGGCATGACCCCCTAGAACTGCACAAGACCAGACATACAAGTTTTTTCAACAATGGACTTGACTCTGTTTGTATTAATGCTGAGAGTCAACCCCTGACTGATGGCTAAAAATCAATCTCTAAGAAATTCTTCCAATTATATATATATATATATATATATATATATATATATATATATATATATATATATATATATATATATACTAGCAAAAGTACCCGTCGTTGACTGGGTTCAAAAACAGCCTACAGAAAATGAACCCTGATTTATGAAAGTATGATAGGTTATGAAAAGGAAGGGTTGTAAAGAGATAAGGCAATAATTTGTACGATCGTTTCGGAAAACAATGTTTTTATTGTGATTGACATTAAGCCACGGACAATGATTTTGACATATAGTTTTTTTTAAAACAAAGTCTCCTCATCAGCAAAAATATTGGGTGGGTTTTTTTAAACATATGTAAAAGACACCATAAATAAACCTAGCATTTTTAAGTAAGGCAGATTTATCTTTTAATTCTTCGCCTTTTGAAAACCGTAAGGAAATATTTCTTCGAAACTCCGCGGATTAAGGACTATCCACTTATTTTGTGATTCCTTTTAAAATTAAATATGCTGTTTACTCTTTTCCAAAGTGTTTTTAACATGTTTTATTAACTACTTATATATATATATATATATATATATATATATATATATATTAGTGATGGGACTATACCAATATTTTTCCCGATTCCGATACAATTACTGATTCTGTTCTAAATTCCCGATTCTGATACAAATACCAATTTCGATTTCTGTAAATTTCTAAATATGGAGTTATTGTTGTTGTTTTTTGTTTTGTTTTGTTTTGTTTTGTTTTTTTGAAGAGTTGATGCAAAAACCATGAAATATGTAGATGTATTTTCCCAAACGTAGATATACACTTACGAAGTTGATTTATTGATTTTTATTTTACTGCTAGTTTAATAATAGAAAACAAAACGGTGCTTATTGCAGATCGATTGTTAAAATATGTGGTTTCAAGCAAAAACAACAGTACTTACGAAAAAAGTAATACATCAAAAAATTACGAATATTCATCGAGTAGAACAATTGCTATCGTGTTTTTAATGTTAAAAAAGAAGTCTATCGCTACGGTCTAAAAACAGTGCGTGAGCCATTAAAGTGGCGAAAAGGGAGATAAGTGTGTCCCCTGTATTCACAATCTTAAAGGTGTTGAAATCTAGGGAAAATTTAATTTCCCTCAATTTTCCGTAAAAAATAATTTTCTGCTTGATGAATTTTCGTAATCTTTTAATATATTACCATTTTGACTTGACAGTTACGTTAAGTAGCAGTGTCAGAAACCTGTCTTAAGAATGCGTGAAAAAAATTCGACCTCCTATTTTTACAAGCTTACAACTACTTGAAAACTGTAATTCAAACCCTAATTTTTGTTTCAGTTAAAGGAGCAAAAACCAAATTTTAAAAAATAACAGGTTTAATAGCAAATCATGCAATATTTGTTTTTTTAAATCGGTCTTCTTTAAAAAAGATTTGAAGAAAATCAACGGAATTTTACTTACTTCGATTATAAAAAATAGATATACATTCGAAAAAAATCACTTAATGTTTAGTTCTATTCTTCATTGTTCAGAATTTATCCAGAATTTATATTTTAAATTCCATTTATTTTTTGAATAAAAGAATTTTTTTAACGACTGTTTGAAAAAAGCGCTATGACGCAAAGATTTTTACATCTTCAGCGAAAAACCGGAAGTCGCCGTTTGTCGTTGCTTAGACTTACGGATGGACTGGAGGCAGTAAAAACCACACGCTCGTGTTAGTTGTCTGGCCTTTTGCTAGAAGAAATATATGTTCCCATAGTTTAAAAATAGTCAAATTTTACTTATAAGATTTTGCCTTAAAAAAAAAAAACACTCGAGGATTTTTTTCTTTTCTCAAAGAAATACATAAATTTTTGATTTATTATATTTTCATTCTTCTTTATCGAGTGAATTCTTTTTTAAAATATCCACAAAAAAGAAAATATTGAATGAAATAGAAAAAAATTATCATCATCGTCAATTACTTACTGGACAATATAAGCAGAACATAGGCTTCCAATTAAAAAAATCAACGTGTTTTTTAAAAAAAAAAAGGTTTTACACTTTGGACTTTACAGGTAAATTTCTAAAAAACCACTTCTCTTTTTTGTTTTAATTTACAATATATTATTTATTGATTTTTTATCTTCAATTTGTGATATATAAACTTTGGTATGTAAATCAATTATTAAACTTTTAATAGACATTTCAAAATGGGAGGTGAATTAAAAAAAAACGTTTGTCTAAAATATTATATTCGGTTTATTGGAAAGAGCGTAAAATTTCACATTGACCCTGAAAATATCGTAAAAATTTAACCAATAGAAAAATTTTGATAGATTTTTAAAATTTCAAAATTGAAAAAAAATTAACTCGTAAAATTCAATTGATTTCATTACGTAAAAACAATGGCTGCATGAAGGCGCGCTGGCACTTTGTAAACACTGTTTTTGTTTGTTTGTTTGTTTGTTTGTTTGTTTGTTTTTTAATAAAAAATAATATTTCTATTATTTTTTAAACAACTTTAATAGTTTATTTTGGAAGTATATTACATAAAGAAAATAAACAACCCATTTTTAAAAGAGAAATTACGAGATTTTTATATTTTATTTGTAGTTTCGTCTTAGGGGTGTCAAATTTTCCCCCAAAAATTCTGATACACCTATACGTTAAGTATTGTTTTTTTTGTTTGTTTGTTTTTTTTTTATTGATTTCTAAAAAATCAATATGTCGACTCTATCTTAATAAGCACAAAAAAATTGTCGCACTCAGCGTCAGTATAAAAATAGATTATCTTTTTTTTTCCGTTTTTTAGTGTAATTTTAAAATGCAGCAGAGCTTAAAAAACGAAACTGCGATTTATTATGAAGCCCATCGACTTGGCGGCGGTGCGAAGACAGCAATGGCTGTCGTATGCGCGTCGGTGTTTTGAAAGCCAGCAAAACATGTAAACCTCACAAACAAACGCGAGGATTGTTTATTTACATAACAAACAAAACCCAGGGAAGATGTTTACGTTGGCCCAGCTGTGATTTTTTTTTACCTGTCTTACGTGGTGTCGCTTTATCACCTTACGTCGACTTTCTCACTTTCATCTATGCTTTTCAGTTTCTTTCGACACGTCATCGCATTAGTAGAAGTAGATCTGTCCGTCCGGCAGTCAATCACAAATAATCTTCAAATACTATTTTTCTTTTGTCTGTCATGCTTAAGTTCAAAATAACATTTGCGTTGGTCAGTCATGCTTAATTTAAAAATAACATTATCCTTAGTATCTCAGGTTTAAGTGTGAAATAATATTTTCATAGATCTATCGTGTTTAAATTTTAAATAAAATGTGCGTTGGTATATCTGGCTTAAGTTTGAAAAAAATATTCGTTAAGTTTTTTTATAGCATTCTCGTCGATCTAACACGCTAAAGTTTGAAGTAGCACCTTGCTGTAACTTATCATTGATCTGTCATGCTTAAGTTTTAAATAAACATTTATGTTTGTCTGTCACACTCAAGTTTGAAACAATAATTTATCACTAAACGCGCAGATTAAGTGGACGTAACTTAAGAACGGATCCGTTCTTGTGTTTTGTTTTGTTACGCATTAATACGTGATCTTGTTTCCCATCTTCAAAGGAAACAGATGTTTTGTCTGCAACAGGTATTTCGTAGATTCTCGTCAGAGTGACCTTATCTATTTCAAATCTGGTGGCTCTTCGCGATAATCCCCCAAACTATACCTCATTCAAAACAAACACACACACACACACACACACACACACACACACACACACACACACACACACACACACACATGTGCGCGATTCTATCCCTTTAACAATTATAGGACATTTTTTCAGTCGCCGATTGCCATGGCTAATAGCATCCTTCCGAGAATCCAACGTTAAAACTCCTCTACCTAACGTTCATAGACAACATGGATGAAAATAAATACACAAAAGATACTGCCAAGTCCGATGCAAAGAAAGTTGGGCTAGTAAATTTCTCACATCTGTCAGAATCCTATATCTCTGTAAAGCCACCATTCGTCCATGCATGGAGTATTGTTGCCACTTCCAATTGGTCGACCAATCATTACCCTCTCCCTCATGAACAGGGTACAAAACGTGTCTCCAGCCTAACAAGTTCCACACTGTCTACCAAGTTTTACTCCTGTCTCATCGCGTCAGTGTTGCATTCTTGTGCTTATTTTCTAAGTACTTTCACGGAATATACCTTGATAAACTTACTGCATTTGCACGTTACTGTAGAAATCCTTTGATGCCAAAAAACTCTATTATCTTTTTCCTTGAGCCGCTTAACTCCGACATTACTTTTTTATATACTTTTTCTTTTATTACGCCATTTTTTTCTAAAAAAAAGCGTAATAAAACTAAAAAAATAAAATAAAAGGTAATTGCAATTTCTCTTCCAATTTTCAAATGTTGTAGTCATGCCCATATGCATTTTATTTTATTTTGATGAGTTGATAGGTGCTATTTCTTCTGAGGAGTTAAGGACAAAAAGGTTCATTGATTGATATAATAATTAAATGACTCATTTTGTTCTACGAAACAGGTGCTGATAAGAATTGTGAATGTCAGCGTACGTAGGAATAAATTGTAAGATGGTCAACATCACGAAACTTTGAATATAGATTGAGCTTCATAAATTAAGGATTGTTATAAATAAAAGGTAGAATATAATTTAAAAAAAAAAACATATTTCCACAGAAACATATATATTGGATACCATCAGCGAGAATCGAAACCAGAACATGTAGCTTTCCAGCCTTATTCTATATCGTCTGATCTAAGTTCACATGCATATAAAATCTTTTAAAAAATAATCGCGTTGTTAAATAAATATATATTTGCATATTGGATCATGCGTAGAAATAACACGTTTAGTCGACTAACGCCTGCTAAGTTTCATTTTTTTTTTTTTTTTTTTGACTCCTTAGTATCTGTTTTACCGGCTAAATACCAAATCGAATTTGTTCCACATATCCAAATTCCCTTTCAAGTCGGTATCTCATATCAAATATCGACAGAGTTATTTGGTACAGACTATTTTTCACACAGACAGACCGACAAACAAGGCCACGCGCACGCACACACGCACACACATATACACAGAGATATATGGCTTAAGTCCAGTGAGGGGTTCCTCATTGAGTGATAAAGCCCTGATTGATTGATTGATTGATTGATTGATTTTCAAATCCTGATGTCGGCCAAGTAAGTTTCACATTTTGCACTTGTCTACCCCGATTGCTTTGACCCTGCTGAGATTTTATAAACATCTGTCAACCTAAGCTGAGCTAATGTGAGCTAATATTTCCAGACGAAACAGTACCTAGTATATTTTATTTGCTTCCCCCTTCCCGATGACAATAAAATACGGGTAGGTTTTAAAGGTGGGCAGCTTACGAGTTCCCCCAATGCTCTTCATCATTGTGTTATATTTTTTTATTACTAATATATTTGTTTCAAACGAACATAAGGTCACGTCATTAGTCAGTTTTCTTTTTTGTATTTCTCTATTTTATTGATCCAGTTGCCGGAGAAACATCCAATAACTGAGTTAATCACTAACTAAATAATATTAATGAAAAAAATTGCAAATAAAAATGTGCGTTTATTCTATTTACATTAGGGATTTTAAAAAAACACAGCTGGTATCGGTAAAGGACTTGATCGGATTCGTTAGAGTTAGGGTGGCGTGTTTTTCGTTAATAAATTTTGTCTCTAAAATTGAAGTGTAAAGTAAGTTTGCAAAATTTTAACAAAAAATAATGAAATAGTATTTGTTAAACAATATAATGAAATAAAATTTACTTTTATAGAGAACTTTAGAAAGAAGAGTATCCAACGGATTGTTGATTGGCCCTAAAATCAGGGTTCAGTGTTTAAATTGAAAATTGTTAATGTGTCTATAAAGAGCATATTAATCAAAATCTTGTGTCGCTATAAATAATTAATGAAAAATGGATAGAGGAAACATTCATCTTACACACACACACACACACACACACACACACACACACACAAGGCGAGAGAGAGAGAGAGAGAGAGAGAGAGAGAGAGAGAGAGAAAGAGAGCAGTTTGGAGGATTAAAACACAGTTGCAATGTCACCTTTGTAAATAATTCGCGATTGTATTCTTAATATTGCTTGTACTAAGGATTGAATCTTCAACACCCCAAAAAGTTTCATTTAGAACTAAATTCCACCTAGTACTTTATCCGTTACGCCACGTTTCGGTTATAGTCAGCTAACATACTTCCTAACTTCCGGTGTGACTGCTACTGGAAACGGTGACAAAGCAAATCAGTTCCTTCGCATTTACTATTGTATTTCTTTACTTTATATTTCTATTGTGACGCGATTTATTGAAATAACATATAAGAAAGGACATTATAGAAAAATACACAATAAAAATTAACAAAATTGTACAGATAAAAATAACACAATTAGTCTTTCTTTTCACTCTTAATAACAAAAAAAAAACATAAAATTTTTTATTTTATTTGAAATTTTATAAAAATGTTTATGAAATTATAAAAAATACGTTTATTTTTTATTTTTAAAATAAAAGTTTTTATTTGTATTTTTTAATAAATATAAGTTTATGAAAGTATAAAAATAAAATTATTGAAATCCAAACAAGAAATGAACTTATTAAAATCCAAATAACAAAATAAAAAATAGATAAAAAAAAGTGTATTCAATACATAATATTCCCAAAATAGTTTTTAAAGATTTTATAAAAGTGTTCTTGATAGTCCTTCAAACAAAAAAATAAATGAGAGAAAAAGTGTTTTTAATAATTCTTATACAAAATAAAACTAATTACAATAATACTTAATTAAAATATGACTGGAAAAAAAAAACTTTTCAATAATTACTAAATAAAAAAGTACGGTCGGAAAACGTAATAAAAAAAAAGAATACATGCACAGGGGAGATATAGGCGTGAAAGAAAGAAGCGAAGTAATTGATTTGCCTTGTTACAGCTTCGGGTAGCAGCCACGCCGGAAGTTAGGAAATACGTTATCTGACTATAACACACGTGTAGCTGAAACCACTATCAATAATTTCCCACACTCTTTATCTGTGCCTAAACCTACACGTATATTCCATGGACAAAGTTTCTTTCTTAGAACTTCACGCCTGTGAAACTCTTTTACCTTTTCCTGCTGTCTAACTGACTTCAATATGGTTGTTTTCAAGTCCTATGTAAACAAGTTCTTGATGAACCATCCTCTTAAGTAATCCAAGTTACCAAATTTCCACTGTTACTGATTAATACGATATTGTCCCATTGCTTACTGTGCGCTCATTAAACCTTATCCTCGATTGAAGTTGGGCGTTGATAAGTGGTGACTCCTTTAAAAAAAAAATTAAAAAAAAAAAAAAACATTGCACACCATACAAAGACGGGCTATTTTAAGGCGAAAATAAGGCAAGTCAGAACCACTTCCATCGTTCGATTCGTGTTCAGGATCACGACATCAATTACAAATGCGGTTTTATTTAGAAACAAGCGTAACTTCGTGGAAATCCCACAATGCTTTATACATCAATCTGTATAATTTTATTTCATATATATATATATATATATATATATATATATATATATATATATATATATATATATATATATATATATATATATATATATATATATATATATATATATATATATATATATATATATATATATATATATATATATATATATATATATATATATATATATATATATATATATATAATAAATGTCGGTATTGTGCATGAAAATACTGTTGTAAAATATGGCAGGTAAAAATAAAATGACAAGGAAACTTCTACCTTTAACTTGCACATAAAGTCAGTCAGCATCATCGGTCAGATACAGGATATTGTGCATGGTGATTAGTTTCCTAGTTTTATAATAAAGGTGCCTCATTTTTTCTTTAGTTCAGCCTCTGAATGCTCCAGAATATCTTATCAGTGATATTGCCCTGGTGTTTATTCATTTGATTAGGTTCTCGCTATATAATTTAGTTCTTATGGGTTTGCGTGTTCTTCTTAGATATTATTTTTCAATCTTCTCTTTCATTTGTGTTGATTTGATTGTGTTTGTTTTCAGAAGTATTAAATATTTGAAGTATCAAATTCACCCGGTGTCCTCCTCTGCCTTGATTGAGTAGTTACCCTCCGCTGTCTTCAGCTTTCTCATTCTAAACTCTAAAAGTCTGGCTGAAGATTCTAGTTGTGTTTATTAGCGTTTCTAGTTCCTTGATTATTATTATTATTATTATTATTATTATTATTATTATTATTATCCACTTTCCTTTTCTTGCAAGTAAATGTCAGCAAGAACTCGCCTTCTACCAACACTGAAAAGAACTTCTCTCTCTGTCTATGTGTTTCTAAAATAGTACTAACCTTTATCGTCGAGGGGATTTTTATATGGAGATAATTCCGATCCAGTTAAAGTATTTTGAAGTATGAAGTAAATCGAATTAGAGTTTATTCTTCTTGACAACATATTACAACGATCCACAATCGAAACTGATGAGTCAGAATAAAATATTGATTTTATAGGAAGAAAGCTATTGATGACAAACACATGATGGATAGACTGGCTTTACTTTATATATTAGAAAATGAATGATGCGATTTTTCAATTAATAGTGTGTTTCTATTTCATGCATGATTGGATGAAAGGCGATTCGTGCGTAAATGAATTCAACAGTTTTCTTTTAATCCTTTTTTTACCTTTCCCTTGCGTTCAATCGAACCGTTTCAAATCATTTTCCTGTAAATATCAGAAAGATACAAACCCACATATTCGATTATGTCGTCTAAGTTATTTATTTCCTCTTTTCCAAATCGATAGAATCGCATTCGAATCGATCCATGTGCTTTGAATTACTCACTTTTGATGGATGGTGTTGTGCAGTTGTGTGGCGCGAAAACCATCCGGAAGTTACTCCAAAACAAGTTGCGACAACTTTTAAAACTGGCAAGTTATAATGGCATAATTCTCGACAGATGAAGTGTCTGGACACAAGAACCTTTTGAATCCGTAATATATATTTGATACAACACTTCGACGTGGCCCATTTTCTTTATAGCTTTCATAATATAATTTCGAAATCCAGGAGTTTCTTTTTTATTATTCTTATTCATCCGGAACAAGGTATATTGTCACTTGGACATTAGGGGATACTATTTGAGATCATGTCTACAAGGAACTATTAGGGGGAATTGAGCAGCGAGATATCTTTTCGTATTTCATTTAATTTTCTGCTTGTCAGTACGGGAAATAGGAGGAAATCTCAAAGTCTAGCAGTCTGTGGGAAAAAGCTATTAGAGTAGAATGTTTGCAAAACAAATAGTCCAAATCCAAACTTACACTCTCTTCCAATAAAGAACACGTTCCAAACCTACGAACACACAACAATCTTCTAGAAAAAAAAAAGCCGATAGCACTGCTACTCTAACCTCGCAAGTAATCATAGTTCCTTCGGATGTTGACTAAAGTGGTGATGACCTTTACATTTGGTCAACAATATAATATAAGTATAACGGATGTCCTAAAAAATAACCTTACACAATGACTACACCACAATTGGTACGGATAAGACTAAATAAGTAATCGGTACTAAGCTTAAAAAAAGAGTATTCCATGATAATTTATAGTGGAAAAGAATCAGGTACAACAGATCATCTTGAGATCCGACAGACTGATATACATGAAAACTGTGTGTGTGCTGTGTTTGACGACACAAATTATGAGATACAGATCCGCAGTATAATGAAACTTAGACACAAAACAAAAGGTCCAAATCCAAACTCCATTCTCCACCAATAAAGATTACATTCCATACCTACGCACACACACACAACCATCTCCTCAAAAAACAACGACAGCTGGATTTTCATCAAGAGTATTCTTTGAGAGAGCAGATGCTCACGTTGATGATTGTTACAGAGAAAATATTAGAGATGGTTAGGGTTAGTCTTATATATTAAAAGTAGCTTAACGCTACTACAATGTTAACATTCTTATACTGTTTACCTGAGTCTACGTAAGTGATTCACGGCACGGACTGAAAACCTGGGTGTGCCAAGTTCGAATCCAGTTCGTTCCAAGAAACACTTTAAACAAACCCACACCTGACCTTGTGTCAAACCTTCTGGATGGGAAAGTAAATAAAATAATTATTCCCATTATTTAATGTGATTTTTTTTCGATTGGAAACGTGTTGTCGAAGAGTCGTAAGCACAAGACCAAACTTCCGGTTCAAACCGGTAGGAAGAGTTGGGATTATAAACCTTAATCAACTGCTGAATAAAAACATTCGTTTCTTATTGAGTTTCTGTCTTCTGAAAAAAAAAAATAGTGCATTATTTGGATTGTTCTGATCTTGTTGCTGATTGATTTTGCCTTAGATCCGCTCTAAATATTGGAGGATATCACGCTGTTCCAAATATCCCTTCCATTTCCTTTTATACCATGCTTGTAGGTTATAGTTACTATTGTTTGCACTTTTAGACTTCTGGTTTCTGCTCTGCAGACAGTACTACGGTCACAAGCAAGATATGGTCTCTTCTGATTAATGACTATCTTCTTCTTAGATACGTGAAAGATCACGCCTTTCTCCGTGTTAAGAATGCCTTTCTTGTCCGCTGTACTGTCTAATTATCCAGCTAAATAAACAGCAGAAACCAAAAGTCAGAAAGAACGGCAATCTTGACTAAACCTACTAGTATCCGTTCTCGTTCACGAACTGACTTGTTTTCAGCTCTTGAAATAATCTGGAAACAGTGATCAGTTCATACTTTACATTTGAAGGGGGGGGGGCTAACCAATCCATTCCATTTAGCATTTTATTTTGTTCTTTTATTTTTCTTTGGAAGTGTTTTAGGTATCCCATTTCTCATCTCCATATAAAAATGTAGAAATCCTTGTAAATAAAAAGCATTGAAATCATTTGGGATATTTAAGTTCGGCAGGTCTAACTCAGAATACAGCGAGGGTCATAGGAATTAGTTTGTGTTGCTATAACGATTGCACTGCCATAATTATTATAAGTCGTTTAATAACAATTATTACAAAATATTTTTTCTTTTGATTTAGAAGCATGCCATAGTTTGGTCCTATTCAAGAATTCAAGTACGAACGTAATTTACACATCGGAACCGCGAAACACATATGTGACAAGTAACTGTTTTCTTAAATCATTACCTCACTCTAAATTAACCCTAGATTAATCATAATCTATTCACTAACTGACTGCTTGTCAACGCTTGAGACTCTTTCAAACAACAACAAAAATAGGAGGAGTAGGAGTGTTTTTATTTTTTAGTGATTGAAAAAAATTCTTTTAATTTGTTCCTTTCGGTATGATTTGGCATTTTGACGATGGCTTGGTTTTACTCGGCTGTTTACATAAGTCCCATTTGGCAAAGTTTGATTTAGTTTAACGAGACTTTAAATTCATTTTACGAGACTTAATTAATTTATTTGTTTATTTATTTCACCCTATTCGCTAGTAAATGACTAAAAACAGTAGAATCTCATTATTATTTTTTAAAGGAAAATTAGTACGGAGTGCGTCATGAATTAAAAAGAAAAAAAGCCAAATCACGCATTCCTTAGTACAGGTTTTATTCGCTAAAAGTGCACTTAGAAATTATACATAATCTTTACTCACTATTCTTAGACAGGTCCACGTTAGTCGAGGATGGGAATGATGTTAACATCAAAACGGAGTGCACAGCTTCAACAATACCGGTTCATTTTTACTGACAGGGGTGGCATTCTTTTTTAACAACCACGGAAACTTTGTTAATAAGACAACTGGCCACGCATGCGCACTTCTCATCAATCCTTATGTTCAGCCGCCATATTTGGTAAGAAATCAACCGACATGTTTAAAGCTGTTTGCGTATAACATTACGTAAGTTTTTTTATTTACTTTTTAATTTAATTATTTTATTTGATAACTGAAGACACAACTTAAACGAGTAAACATTTATTTAACCCAAAAATTTGTATTTGCCACTAAGGTGTAAGGAGTTACTATGATTAAGAGCCAGATTTGTAAGAAGGGGTAACTGAAGTGGAGAGTTGGGAAGCAAGGTGTTTGTTCACATTACATTTAAATTTCTGCATGCTGGTGCAGACGGGGGAAACGGGTGTTGGGCGTATTGCCGTCGCATAGTTAAATCAATTAACCTGAAACAAAAAATACTTCATAAGCATAAATTATGTATAATGACTAGGACTATGACAAGAGAATATCCTTTTCATTATTTTGACTCTCGAGTATATATCAATTAATATCTTATATGTTTTTCGATAGAGTGATATGGTTCTCGATTGATTAACTGTGTCTAACTGTGTTGGATATATACTCGAGAGTCAAAAAAATGATAAGAATATTCTCCTGTCATAGCCCTAATAATGACTAACTGGACAGAACCCAAGTATAAATAAAGATATTTATTAACACATTTACAAATACAATACGGACTAGTAACAAAATATAACAGAGCAATACAAATGTTCATAACTCACCCACTGGGTGGAGACCTCTATCATTGTTGGATGGCTAAGTGCCGTCAATGTAAGGCTTGTATCTAACATGGAGGATACGGGTGGTCTACCCTGTCAAGTTGCGCACTTTCTCTCACGTACGGAAGAAGGTTCTTTCTTGAAACCCTCGTCAGCTATCTGCTTACCAAGCCAAGGCAAACCATTCACCGGTGTATCTACAACCGGTTTTGTTTCCCTAATTTCTCTATGCGGGGAATAGGGAGGGGATTCCTAAGGCAAGCTGTCCGAAGAAAGAAGCTATTAGCAATATGAATTATTTTTTAAGGAAATACAGTTGAGCAGTTAGTCAAAAACAATTTTTGTATTCAAATTTTCTATTTGTGACTTATTTGCGTTAATATTTAATATGAAATATAAGCATTTTAAGTAGCCGTAAGTATTGGTTGTGAGTAAAGTAAGCACTGGCAAACATTTAGCTTTTTCCGGGAAATAAGGATAAATTCCATGTGCATTACAGCGTGAAGAATTGGTTAGCACTAAATACAATAAATACATAAGAAGTGCCTCCAAGACTTTTCCAGACTTTTTTCGTATGGGCACTATTATTAATAGTACACACATGAAACTCTAGTGTCCTCAGACTGCAGTGCACTTGTTGAACTATTTCGACAACTTTTGGAAGGCTCCATGGAAGCCCTCTTGTGTGCACGTGTCAATTATCCTCATCACAGTCTCTTTCATCTCCTCAATTGTCTCATAACTTGAAGCATGAAAACATTTATCAAAATGATTGAATTCTGTATTTCATAACACTAAACGAGTTGATATGCCGGAAAACAAAACAACATGACAATTTCTATAGTTGCATCCCTTTCGCATATTATTTGAGCATCTGTTTCAGTAAATTGAAGAATATTAACACTTTGCTTGACACAGAGATTGAACCCACGACTCTCGGGTAACGGGATTCATCTTAGAATCTCCTGAAGTAGTTCAAAATGTCGCTTGTTTTATAATCATTGGAAAATCTCGGATTCCGAAATTCTCCAATAGTTTTACTAGTGAGACCTGTGGAAATTCCACTTACATATGAAATGTATTGATGTTTGCATTTTTTGGATGCTCCGTGTAAATGGAGATACCCTGATATTATTGTAGCTCTTTTGTTAAAACTGCAAAAGTATTTATCTCAGCTAGCAAGGACGCCCGGCGTAGCCCGGTTGTAAAATCCGCTTAATGTGATATTTTAATTTATGCAGATTTCATATATATTATTATAGAGTGCATTTTCTATTGATTCTTATATATTATAAAGTTGTGATTTCAAAAATGAAAAAATATATTCATATGACTTGGGTGCATCAGCTTGAATCGAACAGAACCCAAAATTATGAAGATATATATATATATATATATATATATATATATATATGATGATTGCAACGTCTTGTCAGACGAGTGCCACTCCCTCAGACATTTAAAATTCATGAGCCCAAATGTCTGAGGGAGTATCTATACAAATATGATGTTACAGAGTCTTAGCTTTGTACGACAGATAAGTCTCTCTCTCGGTTCAAAATGTTGAGATCCAGCAACAAGCAAAAGCAAGATAGCCAGCAACAAATTAAACTGCAGACCAGCTTAATGCGGGTACTGGTCTTCCGCTTTATGGTTTTTTAAATCAGAGATTTATATATATATATATATATATATATATATATATATATATATATATATATATATAACTTGAGTTCTTTCAGCTATAATCGAAACCGAAATCCAGACTTATGAAGAATTCTTGGAAAAATTATTTATATAAAAAAAAAAATGATTTGAGTGCCACCAGCTTATAATCAGAACCGAACCCAAAACTTATGAAGAATTGTTGGTAAAATTATTTATTACAAGAAACGGAAGGTCATAACAATAAAACGACGGTCACTCGGAAGAAAAAGATGGAAGCGTGACACACAAAATAACACACACGCTATTGTATTAATACATAGAAGATTATTTCATGGATTTAAGTTAATGACGGGAGTGAAATTGAGATTCGGCGTGTAATTTTCCAGTCCTTTCAGTTCTCATATGACTTTTTTCTCCTTGGCCGTTCTGTAAAAAAAAGGTTGATACAAGTAGTAGCGATCTTGTGTGTATCAAAAGGAGTCAAGTACGAGTACATGTTCTCTGCCTGGCGTAAGTGGTTCATGGTCCTGTCAGACCCCTGCACTTCGGGTGAGTCTTAGCCTCTTAGCTAGTCGAGTGAATGAATTACCACACCCGCTGCTATTATAAAGCATTCAGGATGTTCACTCCCTACTTCCATTTTTTTTTTTTTTTTTTTTGTCTTTGGCCTCTCCCAAATTGCATTTATCTGAAAAGACATCACTCACTCTCCAAATTTCATTCTCTGTTTTTCTCTTCTCACTTAGACCCCACTCCCACTAAGTGATCACCTGCTTATTTTCGGTTCTGAATTAACCGGGAAACAGTGAGTGGTCTATTACTTGGAAAAGTTTTACTTACAAAATTTTTTTTCCCCCCCAACTCCAAATTTCATTCGAGTGAAATCCTCGTATATATGTATACTGTAAACAAAAATTTTCAAATCAATTTGGGGATATTTTAAGTGAGACTGACGCTAGTATAAATGTGGTATTATGGTCACTGAAATGATTTTAGCCAAGTGTAGAATTGACCGTTGTTAGCATTTATGACTAAAGAAAATAAACGACACCCATTCCCCCAAACACACACTTTTAAATGGCCTTATGTCTAATTTGTTGTTAATGTAATTTTGTTTATATTTATGAAAATATATATTGCAAAAGTGTAGTATCTGTTCTGATATAACAATTAATCTTTTCTGCCCTCAATCACTGATTAAAAATCTGTCTACACTTGGGCAATTTTAACTTTTTACCACAATCCAAATCCAAAGTGCTACCCACATTAAATACCAACCGTGTGTCTACTTTTGTAAGGAAGCAAATTAACGGAGAGGAGGGGGTGACACTTTTATAAGAGTATGTTAGCAATCTTAACTCTCTCGTGACTACTTGATTCTGGAACGAGTTAGATAAACCAGCACCAAGAGATTCCAGAATGTCAAAAAGTAGTTTGTTTACCTGCGCCTCATAGCTGCAAAGTAAGCCACATATAGTGGGAATTTAGTTCATCTCGATAGGATGCACACTGGACGGGTACAAAATAGCCGGGTTGGTTTGGTCGACATTTCCTGATAAAGGGGCATCAGGCTATGATAAATCCATTTTCCCTCCAAAAAGGATATGTTTATACATGTGTGGAAAACAAGGTTGGTATAATCAAAAATTCAGCCCCTCCGCCCTAAAAAACAAAGTGGTTGTTCATTCTGGATCATTGTCACACCGGCATTCTCCAGTGAGAGTGCCTCTGGTTACTGTTAATAAACCAATGCGTAATATATATATATATATATATATATATATATATATATATATATATATATATATATATATATATATATATATACACACACACAAGTTAGAAAAGCATTTCATCCAAGGCATGAAAATTGTTAAACAAAATGTTTTACTATAGGCTTTAAAAATAAATGTAATGTACATTTTGGTGCACTTAAAAAAAAATAATTGAAAATTTTATATCTGTATCATTAATTGCTAGATGAAAGATAATGTTTTTAAAGTGCACCAAAATGTACATTACATAAAATAAATCCAAGGTAATTTTTTGATTCAATTTAAATTAAATTTTTATACCTTACTTTGTACAATTTATAAAAGTGCACTTGGAAGATAAATAAATTTCAAATTGAATCTTGTACCTTTATTTTTAAAGCCTATAGTAAAAACATTTTGTTTAACAATTTTCATGTCTTGGATGAAATGCTTTTCTAACTTGTATCTTATTTTTTTAAGATTATATTTTAAAACTCTCCTTCTCTCTATTTCAGTTTGTATTTCTCCTCACACCACAACTCATTTTTGCAACCCCCTCTTTGTATTGTTACAGGTCGGAATATTCTCTCTGTTTCAGTTTGTAATTCTCCTCAGACCACAACTCTTTTTTTGCAACTCCCTCTTTGTAATACAGGTCTGAATAATGAGAAAATCTGATTTTTTTTAACAAAAACTTTAAAATAACTTTTTTAGATTAAATTTTTAAACTTCTTTCAGAATAGAAAATCTTTAAAATTTAATAAGGAACATATTTCATATAGGTTTCGTTAACAAATATTCAGTACATAACGAGAAAAATAGAGACGAAAATTTCAAAAGGACTGTATAACTGGTTACGGTCAATAGTAGTTCTTGCCAGCGAAAGTCTTTGTTATTATTATTCTATTATTATTTAAAACATTTTGTGTCCTGCTCTTTCACGCGAGGACTAATAATTATATTTTAAAATAATATATATGCCGCTCCCCATGTGGGGGTACCTAATTGGTTAAAGGGAAAATTATTTCCTACTCGCATTTAGGTAAAAATGCACTTTCGTAAATAATTGAATTCATTCAAAACGTATCGCAAAAACAAAAACAAATAACATCTATCTTAAATCTGATTTTAAATGGAACATGTACATCAAATCTGTTGCCAATGCCGTTGGAAAAATGGTGGGATCTTTCTATCGATCCGGTAGATATCTCACTGTTGATGCAATTCTCTATCTATATAAGAGCCAGGTACGTCCAAGGATGGAATACTGTTGCCACATCTGGCCAGGAGCTGCTAGAAAGGACTTGCCCTGCCTTGATAGAGTTCAAAATAGACTTCGTAGCCTCGTAGAAGATGTCCTTTTCTCTTCCCTGCAACCTCTATCTCACAGAAGAGATGTTGCGAGTTTGTCTCTGATGTATCGTTATTTTATTGAAAAGTGTTCGACTGAGCTTCAGTCTATGGTCCCCCTCGCCAAACTTTCACAAGAAACACTCGTCTAGCTGAAAACACTATCAATAATTCCCCTACTCTTTATCTGTGTTCTAAACCTAAACGTAGATTCCATGAACAAAGCTTCTTTCTTAGAACTGCACGCCTGTGGAATTGTCTTCCGTTTCCTGCTTTCCGGCTGACTACAATATGGTTGTCTTCAAGTCTAACGTAAATAAGTTCTTGATGAGCCGTTCCATATAAGTTATCAAATTTACCGAATTTTCATTACTAATGATTACTATATTGTCCAATTTCTACTGTACACTCTTTAACCCTTATCCTCGAGTGGTCTCTTGGCCTTGATAATGTGGTGATGCCTGTGTAAAATATATAAATAAAGAGTTCCAGTACTAATGAAAAAATGAATTTTGCAATAATCATAATAACCCGCGAGTTATGCACACTGTACTCACACGCCTTTGACCTACTTTTGTCGGTTCTGTTTAAACATACGTTTGGTAAGAGTTTGCTTGCACAACATGCAGAATAAACGCAACTGTAGAATGCATCGCGAAATAGTGGATAGTTATCTATGTGAGTTTATATTATATACTTCCTTTCCAGAAAGTTTGACACAAGGTCAAGTGTAGGTTCGATGAAAGCGTTTCTATCAAACTGGATTCGCACACACACACACACACACACACACACACACACACACACACACACACACACACACACACACATAGAGGTTTTCAGTCCAGGTCGTTAACCACTCAACTACTATCACAGGAATATTGGCCTTTTGGCCAAGATCAAAGTGTAGTATCTGTTCTTCAGATGCTGCACTTCCATTTCTTGTTCTCTTTCGGTGGAGGAGCAGTCAATCACGACTGAGACAATTTTTTATTTTTGTACCTTTTCTCCACGTTAAAAAACGACCCTGGTGTCTAACTCCGTCCCGTGGGGAGGCATTGTAAATAGGTACTATCACAGGAATATTGAAAATGTTGGGGCGGGGGGCAAATATTTAAATATATAAATGAATTCCATTCTCTTGTTTAAGTAATAAAAACTTTTATTTTATTTTTTTCTACTACAATCTGCATTTTTATCTCTTTTTGTTAGAAGGGGACTGAGGAGAGGGAAGAGAGTGTATTACAAAAGAGCCACAAACTTTGCAATTTGTTCGTGATATTATAAAATAAAAACGCATAGAAAACAGTCGAAAATTATCGGCTCGTTTGAACACGCTAACATTCAGACAGCACATAGTCGCCAGTCTATGTAATTCGCTTTTTATGTATTTACTCTTAACATCGCGCATGCAAATTGGCGATAACTATAAAAGCGTTCGAACCATGCATGGGCTTTGACTGGTTTATCAAATGGTGAACTATCGTTTGCTATTCGTCATTGTAAGTTTGTGTTTCCCGATCGTCTATAATTATTTATTAATATTTCTAATAAAAAGCAACTGACGACAGGATGAAAAGAATTTGTGTCTGCGAGGGCAAATTTAAAATTCCGGCAATATTTTGTTTGTCTGCTCGTTCTCTCCTGGTTGTTATCATAGGATTTGGTTGCATTCCCAGAAATAACCATTCCAGCCTCGACGTACCTTAAAAAAAAAAGTGACGACTTCGACGTTGGAGAATCTTTTCAACTCATGACTCAACAATTTGGAGAAACAAAAATCTAGAGGAACGAAAAACACACTTCAAGCAAAATTCTGTTAATTCTGTGTGTGCGTGTATATATATATATATATATATATATATATATATATATATATATATATATATATATATATATACACCCACGCAATTAACAGAATCTTGCCTGGAGTGTGTTTTTCTTTTCTTTGGAAATATATATACATAAGATAAAATTCAATAAACACCCATACCACCCAATTTGGAAATTTGCTGAAATTTTAACTCATAGGCACTCCAAAGTTTTCCTTGAAAGATCATAAACCAAATTTCTTCGACAACCCATCTGTTAAACTGATTCGCCCATATAGTTTAGACTTAGGTTCTATAATTTAAAAACTCCTAGATAGGATCATCCCTTCCATAAAGAAAAAGGTAACTTTCCCTTTTTGGCAATGCTCTGGCGCTTTTATAAATTGCTTCTTAAATCTTAAGGATAAGCAAAGGACGAGTTTCATAACACGTGACATCAATAACTACTATCAGTGAATCTCCTCAATTCTTTTAAACAAATCCCTAATATTCACAAAAAGACTTGGAAATTAAGTTAATTCTGTTAACAAGACACTACCTGGTACAATTTGATAATAAACATGGAACTAGAAAGATTACTCATAATAACTTTGATATAATTATGGATTACGGACTCTGCCTAAGTGACAGACCTAGTGGGACTATTTCTATTGAAGCTTGACTTTAAGTATGTTCAAGGGGGCCTTTATAGAAATGACGCACTACTTGTTAAAAGAGCCACACAAAGAGAATATAATAATTAGTGATGGGACGATTCACATATTTTTCCCGATTCCGATACAATTACTGATTCCGTACTAAATTCCCAATTCCGATACAATTACTGATTCCGATTCCGATTCTTTATAAATCTCTAAATATTTAACCATAAAAGTGTTATTTTGTGCCGATCACTATAAAAACACATCTTGAATGTGTCCATATTTTCTCAAACGTAAAGCACACATTTCTGAGGGCGTGATCAAGAGATTTTAGTCTTACTGGAAGTTTAAATCAATAAATATTTATTATTTTATTATTAATACAAGCAGTGGAAGATGTTTCTCAAACCAAAATCAAATAAAAAGATAAACTAAGAAATCGGTTTTGGCATCGGAAAATAGGCTTCAATTTTTCCGATTCCGGTACCGATTCCGATATCCTAAAAAGATCCGATTTTTCCGATTCTCGATTCCGATTCTGAATAATCGTCCCAACACTAATTATAATTCTATAAAAAAATCAGAATTTCTTTAAAAATTTCGGCCTTTCCATCGATGTTGATCCTAATAAGACGTCTAACTTTTTAAATATTTAATTTAATTTCAGTTCCAAATCTTATATCGCTTACCACAAACTAATTTGACACTATTTTATGGTCACAAATATTTCCAATCCCCCAAAATTCAATTATTAAATCTATAGTACCGTCTGTCGCTAAAGGAATGTTTGGATTTCAGCTGACAAAATCCTTCGATCAAATCTGCTTTAATGATGCTTTAAGAAATTGAGAATATACGGAGAAAATAGAATACAGCATAAAACCCCCAATATTGACAAGTTAAAATCTGTAATCACACACAATATGACCCAAAATAAATCTAATAAAACAAATCCCTCTAATGTAATAAAAATAAAACAATATGATTTCAAACGTAAGACTAATCAATCAAATAAACGTAGTTACTTAAGGCGAAAGAAATGCATGTGGTTGAAACACCCATTTAGCTCTAATGTTAAAACCAACATACCTGAGGAATTTTTCAAGATATCCGAAAAATCTTTTAAATTTCCACATAGGTATAACACCATCCTGAATATAAATCCGATTAAGATGTCCTACTCCATTACACCTAATTTAGCACAGACGATAATTACATCAAATAATAAATTAAAACGGCTCAAACAATCCCCTTCTATTTATTTCCTAAAACTAATTGCTACTGCTAAATCAAACAGAGTTGCCCACCAAAAAATTATTGCATACATAAAAGTGTTACATATTCCTGTGCAGTAATTGAGCAACCAATAGATATTTTTCTATTAACCCAAACTTCCCACCCAATTTATAATCTAATTTCAGAAAATCAATTAGATTCTTCAACTAGTAATAATAGTACTCTACCTAATAATCCTAATAATAGCAATCTCTATGACCCCTCCCCGACTATTAATCATGTGTTCAAACTCTAGTACATTAGAAAATGCCAGTCAAAATCACACTTCAACATTACTCTGCTCCTAGCCCCAACAGAATTTTCCACAATAGCAATAGTGCTCATGCGCATTTTAGATCCCAAACTTATATTGGCGCCACATCTACATTAAGGTACGGATTTCCAGCCACATGCATTCCTTTGAACAAAACATAGATAATAAACATTGTACACTTCTTACAACCTTAATCAGAAAGCTCACATCTAGAAACGTTTCTCTCTCAATAAAATGGGCTATACTGAAAAAATTAAAATCATACACTCTAGGTTCCAAATCCTGTAATCTTTGCATTTCAGAAGGTGTTAAGCTTAATGGTAAATTAATACAAAAATGTATTGATTTCGTAATGCAAATATATGAAAAAAATTGAATGAAGTCAGCTTAAAATCACTAAGGTAAATTTAATAGTTTATAACACTATTTTTGTGGAAAAAGTGTATAATTAAATTCTCCATAAATTTTCTAAATGAAACACTATTATCTTTTTTTTTTTATGTGATGTTATATGAAACTTTGAAAAATAAATAGATGTACGGTATTTCACTATTCTACAAGATTTCCACTTGTCTATTTTTATTATTTTCCACACACCTTCTCACACCGGTTACCCATATTAGCTTAGTGCGTTAGCATCTTCTCTACTCTTCTGATGAGAAGCATTAGGCTTCGAAATGCCTTGGCATAAAGAGTCCCTTCTATCCCCCAACTAATTATTTGTATTCCCTTATTGAATAAATGAACCAATCTATATTCACCAATATAGAGGTTTTGTGACTACTTCATTTCCCATTCCTATTGTTTTCTCTCTCTCTCTCTCTCTCTCTCTCTCTCTATATATATATATATATATATATATATATATATATATATATATATATATATATATATATAAAATATATATGGCGATTAAGCTACACTGAATATTCTGCGTTTCATCCAACTATAGGATTCGTCAGGCTTATGCGCATAAGCCTGACGAATCCTATAGTTGGATGAAACGCAGAATATTCAGTGTAGCTTAATCGCCACATATATTTTATAAATTACTAACTAGCTCTACCTACGTATTGAGCGCTTTTGAAGTAAATACTTTAAGTTTGCGCATAAATCTATACTTTCGTATATTAAATTTATGTGAATAAATAAAGTAGTTATATATATATATATATATATATATATATATACATATATATATATATATATAGTGTCTTAGCAAGCCAGCTTTAATTTTGCTGTTTTGGAATAAATTTTGCTTCGGATTTTTTTGCTTGCTTGTCTCTTCTAATGTGTGTGTGTGTGTGTGTGCGTGCGTGCTTTGGTATAGGAAATAACTATTACTCTTCTCTATAGAATAGAGTTATCTAGGTAACCGATAATGTGAAAGGCAAACAGAAAACTTGAACGCTTTCTGCCTATTTTTCTTTTAGGGGTGATAACCATAGTGTAGGGATAAAATTTCTGATCAGAATTGGGAATGATATCGCGATTGGGTTTTGAATCTCAGCATAAAAGCACTAGTCATATCTCGCCACACTAAAGATGTGATACCGAAAAACAGATTTCTATGGATGACTATTTAACTGGCCAACGTCGACCGAAATCCAAAATTCTTTTTGAAATCGTTAATTCTTCGCTTGGCTTGTATCAGCTGCTATAATTAGTCTCCCCTGCCTGTCTATCACGATGACTGATATCCTTCGTCAGACCCTGCCACACTCTCATTTGCCCTTCCCAACCTATCCCTAACGCACGACCCTGGCATCTAAAATCGCTCCAGTTATACATCGCGTATCCCATAAGTTAATAAACATTCCATTCAGTATAAGATACCTCTCTCTTCCTTTCAATCTCTGACAAATCTTGCCTCTGCAAACCTTTCGTCGTTCTCTATTTCTTTCACGATAAAGAAACGAGAGAGGGGAATAGAGAGAGAGAGAAATAGACACGGAGAATACGGAAAAAATTCTTCTGAGAATTTTTTACTTTAAAAAATGCCAAAAACTTTAGACTAAAAAATCGTTTTAACGTATTTTTATTGCAATTCGCATCCTCTCTAGACAACTTTTCTAACTGGACCATAGATGCTTCCAAAGCGTGCCGCAGAATTATTCCCTCCTTATATGTAACACGATGCAACTTTAATATACCTCCCTCGCTACTTTGTGCGCTATTCAGCTTATTATATAAGCAAAACTTTGCAAATACCTCGAAAATTATTTTCTTTAATACTTAATTTTCTACCTAATCGTTTTTCGTAATTTTTGGATATTTTCTGTTACTGCCACATGACAATTTAGTAGATACCATTACTTTTACTTGAAATTCAATATTTCGATTTTGGAAGTTCGCGATTGTAACGAAGAACCAATTAGTCTTTTTTGCTCTTTTTCATTTATTGAAAAAAAAAATACGCAGTGAGAAGAGATATCTGCCGAGTCGTTATATGAATTAATCAAACATCATTTTTAATCCTTTCATTCTACTGTTCCATATAAGTGAGACTTTCATTAACCCTTTTCCAGAGTGGATTTTTATTTATTTTATTTTAACAAGAAGGTCACCACTTATCAAGGCTCGAAGGCCACTCGTGGATAAGGGTTAATGGGTGTATGGTAGTTATCAGGACAATAGTGCAGTAATCGTTAGTAGTGGGGAATTGGTATAAGTTCAGCAAGAACTTCTTTTTGGCTTTGCTGGGTGATGAACCATTCGTATAAATCTCGGTTTCATAACACCACTTCACATGGTCCTTCTCTGATCGTATCGATAAAAAAAAACTAATGCAATCGAAACGGAATCAAGCAAATTAAGATGTAACACCGATTCGTTGGGGTTTTACCTAGTGGGCGGCAGTAGGGACGGTGAGAGGGGGTATTTTGATTGTTGTCTGCTTTACTGTTGAAGGGTTAAAAATGTTCTAATCTGGACACTTCTCCCGGTTCGGAAGTTTTCCCAAATGGAAATCAAACGCAACAAACCCGATAGAATTTTAACTTTATGTATTCTACCATCCCGTATGTGTGTGTCCATTGGATCAATCACCCCCCCCCCCTTCGCCCAAACTCGGCTCACAAAATCGATGGCTCCACTGAAAAAAACACTTAACGACTTTCGAACTTTTGGCAAGAGTCCAAACTCCTGCGTGTAACTCGATGACTCGCGCGGTTTTATTTAATAATGATCCCTGAACATGGTGAGTGAAGGTCTGAGGGCGGATAGTGTTAACAGTTTGAATGTGTCAAAGAGAATCGGTAAATGCTCACAATAAGAGAACATTAAATAAAAATTAAATTAAAACGAATTTTGCCTTTTATGATAACACAAGATAACCATCACCACCCCAATTCGTGATCTGTATCCTCAGAATTTGTTATATATATGTTTATTATACAAACATTATTGGTTACATATGTGCATACATGTTTCAGTGGAACCTCAATTCAGAGAGGCTACCACATTAGGCCGAAAAAAGGAGCGACATTAGAGCCAAAGTCAAGATTCATTCATTTTGTAACTCTGGAAAATAAGGGATATAGTTCGTGGGGACGGGTAGTTGGTGTTAGGGAGTAGAGATTTAGGAAAGGGAGGAATAGGTAGTGAAAGTCTAATTGTCGCCATTTTGTTTTAAACCCTTAAAAGTGATTCTATAACTTCTTTCGAACTATGATTAATTGATGATATTTTTTTTCTCCAGTTGAACATCTTGTTGTTGAGGAAAGGCGTGAATTACTTATTAGAAGCACTAATCGATTCTCTTTCATAAAGGTATAGTCGTTTTTTTTGTTTTTGTATTGTTTTGTTTTTGTTTTTTTTTGTTTTTGATTTACATTGATCCATATGTTATAATTGGGTTTCTTTACCTTGATCCTTGTGTTGTGGTGCAAGCGTCTCGAAATTCACTTCTCCTAACTTTGAAAAGAGACGACAAATATCATTTGAACTGATAATACATTTTATCTGCCTACTTAATAATTTCCCCGTCTGGGCTCGCAGAAATATTTTGATTCCTTGGTGTATAAATATGTAGAAGTTTCGGTTGTCTGTGGCGTATCTAAACAATTATACACTCATTGTCGGGAAGCCAGGTTCTTGGAAAGTCTATGAGCACAATCACTTCAATGCCAATGTTTAGTCTTCATAAGAGCTTTATTTATTCAGTCAACCTGGAACATTCACAGACAAAAGTGAGAGATCTCTAGGCTTTAACAAGTGTGACGTTCTCTACGAAGAAAGAAAGATAGACAGAGCGGCAGTTTATCGCGTTACATCTAGCTACATTGTGTGCAACCGTCTCTGTTTTCACTGAGTACTTCGGAGAGCGGATACGTTTTGTGTCTTCCAACTTAGATTGTCAGTCGAAAAGAGGATGTCTATCTGTTCGGAAATCACGTGGTTTGCCAACTTCGTTCAAATAAATGTTAAATGTTGACCTCCCACACATCAATCACTTCCTCATTCAAGTAACGGCTTTCCTTATGTAACGAAAGGATCAATGCTACTAATCTGTATATTTAAAAATTGATGAGACAACCTCAAAAGAAAATCCAAATAGGTGTTTTCTAAATAAACCAGTTCTAAACCTTTGATTCTTAGTCTGAAGATATTATAGAAAAATTTCTTAACAGAGTTGTAGCAGTTTATGTATTTTAGAATGAAATCAAAGAAAAACAAATAGTGTAATGTATGTATGTATGTATGTATGTATGTATGTATGTATGTATGTATGTATGTATGTATCTATCTATCTATCTATCTATCTATCTATACAAGACATTTTGTCCCGTTTTTAATGGGCAAAAGTTATAGTCCATTGACTTAGAATTAATATTTTATACTAAATTGATAGTTGAAGCTGCTTTCAGGAACGCCAGCAACCACTGTAAACGAGTAATAAAAAATGCAAGAGAGCTATATGCTCAGTCCGTTAAATACAAAGTAGCTGATCAGTGGCTTGGTTCCCACCAGTTTTGGCAAATAACAAATAGGATCCTGAACAGAAGTGTGCGTTCTATCCCAACCATTATCAATGGACCAGAGGTCATCTCGTCATCATCAGACAAGGCCAAACTATTTGCAAAGAACTTTGCAGCTAATTCTACCCTATGCGACGAAGGCCATCAACTCCCCATATTTCCTCCTATAACACAAAACATGCTAGGTAACACATAAATATCTGTGCATGAGGCCGCGAAGCTAATCAAGAACCTTGATTCCAGTAAAACAACTGGCCCTGACGGCATCCCAATTATAGTGTTAAAAAAGCTTCAAACAGAACTTGCTCCCATACTTACGAAACTGTTTAAGCGTTGCCTTAAGGAGAAGTGCTTTCCAACATCCTGGAAAACCTCATCAGTATGCCCTGTATTTAAGAATTCAGGTGATAAGTCATCTCCCTCTCGGTACAGACCAATAAGTCTCCTGTGTGTCATGAGTAAGTTGCTGGAATCCATATTAAATAGAGAAGTAGTCAACCACCTTAGCAGAAATAACCTTCTTAGTGAAATGCAATATGGTTTCCGTTCTGCAAGATCTACCGCAGATGTGCTAGCGGTTATATCTCATAGAATTAGCGAATCTCTTGACAAAGGCTTCCTTTCTAGGACAATTTCTCTTGACATATCAAAGGCATTCGACAAGGTATGGCATAAGATTTCCAGTCACGGTATAACTGGAAATGTTTTCTCAATCATTGAATCATTTCTCTCTGATAGGCTCATAAGAGTAGTGGTCGATGGACAAAAATCAGAGGTCTGCAGTATTAATGCTGGAGTCCCTCAGGGGTCTATCCTGGGCCCAACTCTCTTCCTGATCTACATCAATGATCTCCCTAAACACATACTTAAATCATTCGTTGACATCTATGCTGATGACACGACCATCTACGACAACACATCAAAGGCTGTAAATGACAAAGTTTCTCTGATTCTCTCTCCTCTGATTTCGAGCGCGTGGTACAGTGGGGGAAGATGTGGCTGGTTACCTTTAATGCATCTAAAACCAAACTCCTATCTTTACATCATCAATGCTCTGATCCCCATCTGGCATCAATTGAAATGGGTGGCTCTCGTTTAGGGAAACCGCATGTTTTGACAAGCTTCTGGGCTTGACCTTCACTCTTGATCTAAAATGGAACACGTACATCAAGTCTGTTCCCAAGGTCGCTGAAAAGATGGTGGGATTCTTCTACCGCTTCAGAAGATATCTCACTACTGATGCAATTCTCTATCTATATAAAAGCCAAGTACGTCCAAGGATGGAGTACTGCTGCCACATCTGAGCAGGAGCTGCTAAAAACAGCCTATCATGCCTTCACAGAGTACAAAATAGACTTCATAGTCTAGTGGGGGATGCCCTTTTCTCTTCCCTGCAACCTCTCTCCCACAGAAGAGACGTTGCGAGCCTATCTTTGTTTTATCGTGATTTCCATGGCAGGTACTCGTCTGAGCTCCAATCCCTGGTCCTCCCTCGCCAATCTTTTATGAAAAACACCCGTCTAGCTGAAACCACTGTCAAAAATTTTCCCCACTCTTTATCTGTGCCTAAATCAAAACGTAGATTCCATGAAAAAAGCTTCTTTCTTAGAACTGAACGCCTGTGGAACTCTGTTCCGTCTGCCTGTTTCCCACCTGATTACAACCTGGATGTCTTCAAGTCCAACGTAAACAAATTCCGGATGAACCGCCCCCTTAAGTAGACACTTGCACTCAGAAACCCTTATTCTCAAGTGGCCTCCAAGCCTAGATAAGCGATGTCTCCCTTGTAAAAAAAAGGGCTTCCGTCTCCTTTTATCATCTTGGCATACATCAAAGTTTAACTAAATACATTGCATTTGCATTTTGACCTTTTACGGCCAGCATCTCTGTTCCAACATCTATAATCATCGGTTAATTTGTTTCGCACTGAAACCTGGAATACGAATACATAAAAATATGAACACACCTAAAATTTTTTATTTTTACAAAGGAGTCACCATTTATCAAGGCTCAAAGTCCACTTGAGGATAAGGGTTAATGAGTGTACAGTAATCAATCTGAAAATATCATAGTAACCGTTAGTAGTGGGAATTACGTGGATTGGATTACTTAAGAAGACGCTTCATCCTTGTTCACGTTGGACTTGAAGATAACTATATTGTAGTCAGTTGGAAAACAGAAAAACGGAACTGAGTTCCACAGGTGTTCAGTTCTAAGAACTTATATATATATATATATATATATATATATATCCCTTTTCTTTACCTTCTCTTTCCTTTTTATTTATTTATTTTTTTTTTTTGTTGTTGTTTTTTATTTGATTTTCAGTTCTTTTTCTAAATAACAAGGCTTTTTCGTATAAAATTATTGCCATTTAAAATCTGGGTTTATTGTAAAAAAAATCAGGCTTCAGAACGCTGCTTATCTAAAGGAATAGCAGTAGAAACATGTGTGCACATATGTAGCCAATAATGTTTGTATAAATAACCGTACTATATATATGTGCGTGTCTTGTCCACCCATCTCCGTTTCTATTGTGTGTGTTGGATCTTAGCGTATTTCCGCCCAGTAAGACCCAATCGATAACACTCATCCCTCATCTACCTTTGCGTTTGGGTCCAGAAAACTTGATGGCTGTCTTGGCGCGACGCCATAAACGCCACAAAACAACGGGAGAAGCTGCGAGCGACGAGCAAACGCTCTCACCCGACATAAAGGCAACAAAGATGAATCCAGTGTTCTCTCGCATTACGTAACAGTCCCAAAACTCCAACCCACCCCGTCGCATCTGATCGCCAAACATCCACATCGCATGACGTCACAGGTAACAGAAATCAATCGTTTCTGATTATGTAAAGGGGCATCTCCTCCTCTCCCTAAATGGATGGCAAGAAATCGACTTTTTGGAAGACTTTTAGAACCGTTTGGAATTGTTCGTTGAAATTGTAGACTGTCTAAGATTTTTTCGGAAATTACCGTAATCAAATTACTTTATGTTGCGAGTCTATCACTGTTCTTCGTTACTTTTATGGTAAGTGCTCGACTGAGCTTCAATCTACGCTGACCTTGTAAAATGTTCGCAAGAAATATTACAACAACCGTCAACAACTTCTATCGCTCTCTGTACGTGTCCTAAACTGATAAAGGATTAGTTCCTTTGGCCTGGTGTGAGTACGGGTAGAGGTATTTATGGTAGTAACGAAAATGGCGTCTACCCGAATCCACCGAAAGTTGAAAGAGACGATTACAAATTCACCCGAGGTCGCGTCGCGTGCTCGCAAAGGA